>NC_056695.1:57331068-57679818 GCF_018350215.1 Panthera leo | reverse complement strand
GTGCTCATCCCAAAAGGTGCCCTCCTCATACCCATCACCCCCCCCCCCCCCCCCCCCCCCCCCCCCCGTCAACTCTCAGTTTGTTCTCAGTTTTTTAAGAGTCTCTATTGTTTTGGCTCTCTCCCACCCTAACCTCCTTTTTTTTTCCTTCCCCTCCCCCATGGGTTTCTGTTAAGTTTCTCAGGATCCACATAAGAGTGAAACCATATGGTATCTGTCTTTCTCTGTATGGCTTATTTCACTTAGCATAACACTCTCCAGTTCTATCCATGTTGCTACAAAGGGCCATATTTCATTCTTTCTCATTGCCACGTAGTACTCCATTGTGTATATAAACCACAATTTCTTTATCCATTCATCAGTTGATGGACATTTAGGCTCTTTCCATAATTTGGCTATTGTTGAGAGTGCTGCTATAAACATTGGGGTACAAGTGCCCCTATGCATCAGTACTCCTGTATCCCTTGGGTAAATTCCTAGCAGTGCTACTGCTGGGTCATAGGGTAGGTCTATTTTTAATTTTCTGAGGAACCTCCACACTGTTTTCCAGAGTGGCTACACCAATTTGCATTCCCACCAACAGTGCAAAAGGGTTCCCGTTTCTCCACATCCTCTCCAGCATCTATAGTCTCCTGATTTGTTCATTTTGGCCACTCTGACTGGCGTGAGGTGATATCTGAGTGTGGTTTTGATTTGTATTTCCCTGATGAAGAGTGACGTTGAGCATCTTTTCATGTGCCTGTTGGCCATCCGGATGTCTTCTTTAGAGAAGTGTCTATTCATGTTTTCTGCCCATTTCTTCACTGGGTTATTTGTTTTTCGGGTGTGGAGTTTGGTGAGCTCTTTATAGATTTTGGATACTAGCCCTTTGTCCGATATGTCATTTGCAAATATCTTTTCCCATTCTGTTGGTTGCCTTTTAGTTTTGTTGGCTGTTTCCTTTGCTGTGCAGAAGCTTTTTATCTTCATAAGGTCCCAGGAGTTCATTTTTGCTTTGAATTCCCTTGCCTTTAGGGAAGTGTCAAGTAAGAAATTGCTACGGCTGAGGTCAGAGAGGTCTTTTCCTGCTTTCTCCTCTAGGGTTTGATGGTTTCCTGTCTCACATTCAGGTTCTTTATCCATTTTGAGTTTATTTTTGTGAACGGTATGAGGAAGTGGTCTAGTTTCAATCTTCTGCATGTTGCTGTCCTGTTCTCCCAGCAGTTTTTGTTAAAGAGACTGTCTTTTTTTCCATTGGATGTTCTTTCCTGCTTTGTCAAAGATGAGTTGGCCACACGTTTGTGGGTCTAGTTCTGGGGTTTCTATTCTATTCCATTCATCTATGTGTCTGTTTTTGTGCCAATACCATGCTGTCTTGATGATGACAGCTTTGTAGTAGAGGCTGAAGTCTGGGATTGGGCTGCCTCCCGCTTTGGTCTTCTTCTTCAAAATTACTTTGGCTATTCAGGGCCTTTTGTGGTTCTATATGAATTTTAGGATTGCTTGTTCTAGTTTCGAGAAGAATGCTGGTGCAATTTTGATTGGGATTGCATTGAATGTGTAGATAGCTTTGGGTAGTATTGACATTTTGACAATATTTATTCTCCCAATCCATGAGCACGGAATGTTTTTCCATTTCTTTATATCTTCTTCAATTTCCTTCATAAGCTTTCTATAGTTTTCAGCATACAGATCTTTTCCATCTTTGGTTAGATTTATTCCTAGGTATTTGATGCTTCTTGGTGCAACTGTGAATGGGATCAGTTTCTTTGTCTTTCTGTTGCTTCATTATTAGTGTATAGGAATGCAACTGATTTCTGTACATTGATTTTGTATCCTGCAACTTTGCTGAATTCATGTATCAGTTCTAGCAGACTTCTGGTGGAGTCTATCGCATTTTCCATGTATAATATCATGTCATCTGCAAAAAGTGAAAGCTTAACTTCATTTTTGCCAACTTCGATGCCTTTGATTTCCTTTTGTTGTCTGATTGCTGATGCTAGAACTTCCAACACTATGGTAAACAACAGTGGTGAGAGTGGACATCCCTGTCGTGTTCCTGATCTCAGGGAAAAAAATCTCAGTTTTCCCCATTGAGGATGATGTTAGCTGTGGGCTTTTCATAAATGGCTCTTATGATCTTTAAGTATGTTCCTTCTGTCCCAACTTTCTCGAGCGTTTTCATTAAGAAAGTTTGCTGAAGTTTGTCAAAGGCCTTTTCTGCATTGATTGACAGGATCATATGGTTCTTATCTTTTCTTTTATTAATGTGATGTATCACGTTGATCGATTTGCGAATGTTGAACCAGCCCTGCATCCCAGGAATGAATCCCACTTGATCATGGTGAATAATTCTTTTTATATGCTGTTGAATTCGATTTGCTAGTATCTTATTGAGAATGTTTGCATCCATATTCATCAGGGATATTGGCCTGTAGTTCTCTTTTTTTACTGGGTCTCTGTCTGGTTTAGGAATCAAAGTAATACTGGCTTCATAGAATGAGTCTGGAAGTTTTCCTTCCCTTTCTATTTCTTGGAATAGCTTGAGAAGGATAGGTATTATCTCTGCTTTAAACGTCTGGTAGAACTCCCCTGGGAAGCCATCTGGTCCTGGACTTTTATTTGTTGGGAGATTTTTGATGACTGATTCAATTTCTTCACCGGTTATGGGTCTGTTCAAGCTTTCTATTTCCTCCTGATTGAGTTTTGGAAGTGTGTTTGTGTTTAGGAATTTGTCCATTTCTTCCAGTTTGTCCAGTTTGTTGGCATATAATTTTTCATAGTATTCCCTGATAATTGCTTGTATCTCTGAGGGATTGGTTGTAATAATTCCATTTTCATTCATGATTTTATCTATTTGGGTCATCTCCCTTTTCTTTTTGAGAAGCCTGGCTAGAGGTTTATCAATTTTGTTTATTTTTTCAAAAAAACCAACTCTTGGTTTCATTGATCTGCTCTACAGTTCTTTTAGATTCTGTATTGTTTATTTCTGTTCTGATCTTTATTATTTCTCTTCTTCTGGGTTTGGGGTGTCTTTGCTGTTCTGCTTCTATTTCCTTTAGGTGTGCTGTTAGATTTTGTATTTAGGATTTTTCTTTTTTCTTGAGATAGGCCTGGAATACAATGTATTTTCCTCTCAGGACTGCCTTCGCTGCTTCCCAAAGCATTTGGATTGTTGTATTTTCATTTTCATTTGTTTCCAAATATTTTTTAATTTCTTCTCTAATTGCCTGGTTGACCCATTCATTCTTTAGTAGGGTGTTCTTTAACCTCCATGCTTTTGGAGGTTTTCCAGACTTTTTCCTGTGGTTGATTTCAAGCTTCATAGCATTGTGGTCTGAAAGTATGCCTGGTATGATTTCAATTCTTGTATACTTATGAAGGGCTGTTTTGTGACCCAGTATGTGATCTATCTTGGAGAATGTTCCATGTGCACTTGAGAAGAAAGTATATTCTGTTGCTTTGGGATGCAGAGTTCTAAATAGATCTGTCAAGTCCATCTGATCCAGTGTATCATTCAGGGCCCTTGTTTCTTTATTGACCATGTGACTAGATGATCTATCCATTTCTGTAAGTGGAGTGTTAAAGTCCCCTGCAATTACCACATTCTTATCCATAAGGTTGCTTATGTTTGTGAGTAATTATTTATATATTTGGGGGCTCCTGTATTAGGCACATAGACATTTATAATTGTTAGCTCTTCATGATGGATAGACCCTGTAATTGTTATATAATGCCCTTGTTCATTTCTCGTTACAGCCTTTAATTTAAAGTCTAGTTTGTCTGGTATAAGTATGGCTACTCCAGCTTTCTTTTGACTTCCAGTGGCATGATAAATAGTTCTCCATCCCCTCATCCTCTCAATCTGAAGGTGTATTCTGGTCTAAAATGAGTCTCTTGTAGACAGCAAATAGATGGGTGTTGTTTTTTTATCCATTCGGATACCCTATGTCTTTTGGTTGGTGCATTTAGTCCATTTACATTCAGTGTTATTATAGAAAGATATGGGTTTAGAGTCATTGTGATGACCATAGGTTTCATGCTTGTAGCTGGTACTTTGTCTCACAGGATCCCCCTTAGGATCTCTTGTAGGGCTGGTTTAGTGGTGACAAATTCCTTCAGTTTTTGTTTGTTTGGGAAGACCTTTATCTCTCCTTCTATTCTAAATGACAGACTTGCTGGATAAAGGATTCTCAGCTGTGTATTTTTTTTCTGTTCATCACACTGAAGATCTCTTGCCATTCCTTTCTGGCCTGCCAAGTTTCAGTAGAGAGATCGGTCATGAGTCTTATAGGTCTCCCTTTATATGTTAGAGCACGTTTATCTCTAGCTGCTTTCAGAATTTTCTCTTTATCCTTGTATTTTGCCAGTTTCACTATGGTATGTCGTGCAGAAGATCGATTCAAGTTACATCTGAAGGGAGTTCTCTGTTCCTCTTGGATTTCAATGCCTTTTTCCTCCCCAGATCAGGGAAGTTCTCAGCTATTATTTCTTCAAGTACACCTTCAGCACCTTTCCCTCTCTCTCCCTCCTCTGGAATACCAATTATGCATAGATTATTTCTTTTTAGTGCATCACTTGGTTCTCTAATTTTCCCCTCATACGCCTGGATTTTTTTATCTCTCTTTTTCTCAGCTTCTTCTTTTTCCATAATTTTATCTTCTAGTTCACCTATTCTCTCCTCTGCCTCTTCAATCTGAGCCCTGGTTTTCTCCATTTTATTTTGCAACTCATTGATAGCATTTTTTAGCTCCTCCTGGCTGTTCCTTAGTCCCTTGATCTCTGTAGCAATAGATTCTCTGCTGTCCTTTATACTGTTTTCAAGCCCAGGGATTAATTTTATGACTATTTTGATCTCTGTAGCAATAGATTCTCTGCTGTCCTTTATACTGTTTTCAAGCCCAGGGATTAATTTTATGACTATTTTTCTAAGTTTACTTTCTGTTATATTGTTTAAATCGTCTTTGATCAGTTCGCTAGCTGTTGTTATTTCCTGGAGGTTTTTTCTAGGGGAATTCTTCCGTTTGGTCATTTTGGATAGTCCCTGGAGTGGTGCGGATCTGCAGGGCACTTCCCCTGTGCTGTGATGTATAACTGGAGTTGGTGGGCAGGGCTGCAGTCAGACCTGATGTCTGCCCCCAGCCCAGCGCTGCGGCCACAGTCAGACTGGTGTGTGCCTTGTCTTCCCCTCTCCTAGGGGTGGGATTCACTGTGGGGTGGCGTGGCCCGTCTGGGCTACTTGAACACTGCCAGGCTTGTGGTGCTGGGGATCTGGCGTATTAGCTGGGGTGGATTGGCAAGGTGCACAGGGGCAGGAGGGGCAGGCTCAGCTCGCTTTTCCTTTGGAGATCCGCTTCGGGAGGGGCCCCGTGGCACCAGGAGGGAGTCACACCTGCTGGAGGGATGGATCCGCAGAAGCCCAGTGTTGGGTGTTTGCAAGGTGCAAGCAAGTTCCCTGGCAGGAACTGGTTCCCTTTGGGATTTTGGCTGGGGGATGGGCGAGGGAGATGGTGCTGGCGAGCGCCCTTTCCCCCCCCCCCCCCCCCGGCCAAGCTGAGCTCTGTCATCCAGGGCTCAACAACTCTCCCTCTAGTTGTCTTCCAGCCCTCCCGTTCTCTGAGCAGAGCTGTTAGCTTATAACCTTCCAGATGTCAAGTCCCACTTGCTGTCAGAACACACTCCGTCTGACCCCTCTGCTTTTGCCAGTCAGACTGGGGGGCTTTGCCTGGCCGGTGGGCTGCCCCTCTGCCCCATCTCCCTTCCACCAGTCTGTGGAGCGCGCACCCCCTCTCTGCCCTCCCTACCCTCTTCCGTGGGCCTCTCTTCTGCACTTGGCTCTGGAGACTTGGTTCTGCTAATCCTCTGGCAGTTTTCTGGATTATTTAGGCAGGTGTAGGTGGAATCTAAGTGATCAGCAGGACGCGCAGTGAGCCCAGCGTCCTCCTACCCCACCATCTTCCCAGGATCCTTCAGACTCTAATTGTCTTAAATTAAAGGAAATGTTTAATTTCTAATATATGTAATGCAAATTATATAAATCCTCAATACATTTTCCATTGATTAAACTGATATCATTTGAACTTTATCACTGATTTTTTTCCACTATCATTGAAAAGTTTATACAGAAAAAGTAATGTTCATTTAGAAAACACTTTCGAAAGTAATATAAACCTATTATGAATAAAAATAGAAATTTCAGCTCCGTGGACACTTCTTATTTATAAGTGACCATAACTTTTGTAAAATTACATCTACATATTATATGATATTTTTATTTTCTGCCATTGACATTTTTAATATTATGGTGGCTTATAGATATTTGGTTTAATAGAAAATAACATTGTATGGAATTTACTACACAAATGGGATAATTATCAAGGCAAAATGGAAACATACTTCATTTTTGTGTTGTAGTGGGTTTTTTTTAGCTTTTTATTTTGTAATAATTTCAGACTTTCAGTTAGATGGTGAAAATAGTACAGAGTTCCCTATACTCTTATCCAGCTTCTCTTAATATCAACTACTTATGTAACCATAGCATAATTATCAAAGAAGGAAATTAACATTTGTATAATACCATTAACTAAACTATAGCCTACCCAAACTTGAACACCTTTCAACTCCTAATTCATTAGTTTCTATATGTATTGATAATTATTTAGAGTATGAAATAATATAAAGGTAATAAAAATTTAGAAAATAACATCAGGAAGAATAATTCTTTCCTAACCTTGCTAAGTTCTGTAAGTTTTGCTATTTGTATATATTTTCTTTCCGTTGTTTTCGTTTACAGTGAAATTGGATTTTTCCCTGAAATATATATTATTTTTTTTTTTTTAATTTTTTTTTTTTTAACATTTATTTATTTTTGAGACAGAGAGAGACAGAGCATGAACAGGGGAGGGGCAGAGAGAGAGGGAGACACAGAATCCGAAACAGGCTCCAGGCTCTGAGCTGTCAGCACAGAGCCCGACGCGGGGCTCGAACTCACGGACCGTGAGATCATGACCTGAGCCGAAGTCGGGCGCTTAACCCACCAAGCCACACAGGCGCCCCTATATTATTTTTAAAAATCTCTTATATTTGCATACTTGTATACTTTTAAGCATCCAGTAATAAAATAAGGCACGAGATAAAATATCCTAACATATAAGGCATTTTTCAGGTATTTTATATATCAGTCTATTTAAAATTTCACAACTGTATGCATTTCTTATTAATATTGTAAGTTTACCATAAACAAATTGGAAATTCTGGGCTAATCTCTACAATTTGAAAAATATGTCCATTTCTTTGCTATATTTTTCTTATTTAAATGGAAAAAATAAATATCCACCCCAAATGTATGTGTTTCCAGAGAAATGCACCTGTTTAGGGTTAAGCAGAAGCATCAAAGGAATTGGGAGCATATTTATGAAACTTGATTCGCTTATTGCTGTGTTAGTAGAATGTGACTTTGAAGAAGCCATGTACATGGTATTAATCATAGCTTTAATTACCTGTAGTGTATGAGTAATACTGATTTTTAAAATTGCTAGAAAGATTAAATACTTTAAAATCTTAAAATTTTTCTAACACTAAGAGTGAAACCTAATACCTTTTTGGTAAAATTTAGTTCCCTTTCCATACCTCTGTGTTACATGTGTTGAAGTGAAAAACATTTCTTTTTATTGTGACTCTTTAAAAGGAAAAGAGATATCTGTATCTACATATAATTTTAAAAATCTAAAACATTAAAATCTGTATTAAAATAACCGTAAACTCTTCTTTTCTCCCCCTGTTTTAGAATTGCAGAGTAGCTCTTGTGGCAATCCAGGAGTTCCACCCAAAGGTGTGTTATATGGTACACGGTTTGATGTTGGGGACAAGATCCGCTACAGCTGTGTGACTGGATATATTCTCGATGGCCACCCTCAACTCACCTGTATAGCCAATTCAGTTAATACAGCCTCATGGGATTTTCCTGTTCCCATATGCAGAGGTAAAGTTAAAATCATATTTATTTTTATGCTGATTGAATATCTGTTTGATATAGTGAATACATTTCAAAAGCGAGAGTTGGGATCAGACAGTATATTTGCAAAATATGTTAGGCTCTTGGTGCTTATTGCTTTTATAAAATGTGAAGCTTAAAACAATAACTATATATATGTATACTACATGACTGCTTTAGAAAAAAATGCTTGCCAAAATAAGATATTGCTTGTGAAATGAAACAGTGCATCTCTACATCTATATACATATTTATGCATACATTGTGTATGTATGTGTCCTTATATTTACATTAGGAAAACATGAAGTTTATAATGTTTAGAAATTTAATTAGTCTGTAAAAGTAATAATTTTGCTTACATTTTGAAATATAGATTGAATCTTTGAATTTTTAAAAAATATCTGGTGGAAGTCTTACTTGGGAATTTGTGAAATAAGAATGCTATATTGTTTTCTTAATGGATACAGATAAAGATTATTTATATAATGGGGGAAACCTAATAATCCTCTAATGTGGACAAAGTTTCAAAATACAGTGCCTGAAAGAACATGTTCTACTTGGTGGAAGCTGAATTCATGGATAAATCTTGCCCACAGAAATTTTGGAGACCTATATCGTTTTCTGTGGGCTAGATTTTTCTAACAAACAAGATAAGTGACTCATATCTTCTTTATTTTTTCGCATTCGTTTCCTTTACACATGGGCGGTAGGAATGTCCAACTTCTGATCTAAGTTCCTTTGTAGCTTCCTCTCCAACATGTGGCTACAAGTGCATGTAGGAGAGATTCCCTGAAAATCAGACACAGGTAGCTTCTTATCCCTGCTTTGACAATGACCATGGGAGTTACTTCAGGCAAATCATATCAACTCTTTGAGATTCATTTATCTCACTTAACCAGTGAGAGAGAGAGAGAGAGAGAGAGAGAGAGAGAGAGAGAGAGAGAGGAAACACCTATTGCATTTGTTGTGAAGATTAGGTAAGAAAACCTATACCTGCCACTTAGTAAAATATCTGCTGCACATTAGCGTTCTTTCAGTGTTAGCTACCTTTGCTTCTGTTGCTGCTGCTTCTAATCCTGCTGCCTTGGCCATTGCTATTTCTCTGACTACTATTAGCTACCATTTATTTGAACACGTAGTATACCATTTGATCACTATAGTGTACTAAGAAAATTATAAGTGTAGTCACTTTTAAATTTCATTACAGTACAAAACCAAAGTGCAAAACTTTTGAAATAACTGCTCAAGGTCATTCAGTTAGTCAATGCCCAGAAGTATAGAGTCAGATTTTACTGGACTTGCAAGCTCACAAATTTCTCTGCTACAGTTTCTTGGGTATTGATAGAAGACACCAAACTCTTGAGTCAGAAATGAAGGAGATTTTATTATATGCAGGAGTGTCAGCAGCCACAGTACAAACATTTGTGCTGGTTCTCTAAGCCCTAATTCTCATAGACTGATATGAAGAGTGTAGGGTATCAGCACACATGGTTAGCAGTATTATAGGAGAAGAACCATGAGCTTAGGAAAATTGAATCATTATAATGAGCATGTCTTCTCTTTGCTCTGGAGGGCGGCCCTGTCTCTACCCCTCAGGCTTATAAGCAAACTTGCCCTTTAGTGGAAAACACTGTCTTCTGAGACTATTTCTTGTGCAAATATCTTTGAAAGGATAGTCTAGTAAAAAGAGCAGGACAGTTGGAATCTCTGCTTATAAGATGTGAAGAAATGTTAGAATTCAGGCAAATTTCTCCCAATTTAGGGTGTGGTGGAAATCCTGGATTGGAACCCATTCTGTTTGGTTCCAAAGCCTAAGCTTGTTACCGTTTTTTTACTTCACCAAAATAATTTGCATCTCTCTTCAAAATTACTTTTATGATAAGAAGGGAAATGGAGTTATTTTTGTATCAGTCAAAAGACTATTGTCACTATTTTAAGGTGTAAAACTTCCTAAATCAAAAGGACTTATTAAGGTAGTTAAAACCCAGAAGCATTTTAAGATATTTCAGTGGAGTACCACCAGTACTCCTGAATATTACTTTCTATTTTGGGACTCCTTTTTCATCTCAGTTCAGATACCAGCCTGTGGAACCAGAAAAATATAAGTTTAAATACTAGTTTTTCCCTTATTGGCTAGAGCCTTTGAATGAAAACTCTATTATTTTTGGAAACTATTTTTTAGCTATAATTGGATGAAGAGATAGAAATACCAACATCACAGTGCTGTTAGAGTTTAATATGATAGCATATGTAAAGAACCGAATGCATACCAAGTTACTATGTGTGCTGGCTCTATCTACCCTTTTTCCTTAGTACTTCTTTTTTTTTTTAATTTTTTTTTTTAACGTTTATTTATTTTTGAGACAGAGAGAGACAGAGAATGAACGGGGGAGGGGCAGAGAGAGAGGGAGACACAGAATCGGAAGCAGGCTCCAGGCTCTGAGCCATCAGCCCAGAGCCTGATGCGGGGCTGGAACCCACAGACCGCGAGATTGTGACCTGAGCTGAAGTCGGACGCTTAACCGACTGAGCCACCCAGGCGCCCCTTTCCTTAGTACTTCTTACCATCTCCTCTCTAAAGAAAAAATCAGAGTCAGCAAAAAGTGAGTTGACAATATCAAGTATCCTTATATCCAAGTCTAACTCTAAAACCAGTACCTCTATTTACTTATGACAGTTTTGTTTTTCCAGAGTATGTACTCTGTATCTCATCCCCAAGTGTCTTCAGGGTTATTATTTCCTTTGACTTTCATTTTACCTCTATGGTTTTCATCTATCAAAAAAATGGCACCCACTGTTTTTGGAAATTCTGCCTGCTCAACTTCAATCTGACAAGCTTACCTTTTCTTCTCGTTAACAATAATACCAATTACTATATTTACTCATTTACTCATATATTTATTATGGCCCTTACCTGTGTGAAGCATTATTTCATGCATTGAAAATCAAAAGATGAGTAAGAAACAGGTCTTGCCTTTAAGCATACAGTTCTAGTGGGTCTAATCATTATGTCATCAGATAATTACAATAATGTGTGATAATTGCTTTACTATCAGAATCTGTAGAATGTGTTAGGCACCTTGATCAGGATGAGCTTAATTCCTCCCAGTTGAGAGGAAGAAAGTTCAGGTAGGGACAGCAGTTTAAGAGAAGATTTCACAAAAGACTAGATAAAAATAAAAACTATCTAGAGCAAGAACATTTTCAATGAGGCAATAATTTTCCTTTTTAGCCTTAAAAGTAGTTATGGCGTGTTAGTAATATTCACTGGCTAAAGCTAGAGTGTATGAAGTCAGACTTCACACAGCACATGATCTAATTTTCTAAGGAGCAATTTATCTCCCATTAAGCAAATTTTTTTAAACTTAAAGAATAGGGGCATTGAGTATTTGGATTTCATGTGGTTGTCATTCAGTTCAAAAGAAAAGATAGACTATTCAGTCCACGGCTTCCTTCCTCTGCTCTTTGCCACTTGATAGCATACTGATTCTTTAATTTATAACTTTGCAGGGGGCTGATAACCCTGTAATGATCTGTTTATTGCTTTCCCGGGAGTTTACATAGTGTCTCTCCTGGACGAAACCCTTGCTTTCAGAGAATTCTTCTGATGCTTCCTAACAATGATAGTTTAATTAAGAAAAATGAATGCCACATCAACCTAGAGGGTATGGTGCAAGGTTTTTGTGTTTGTTCACAGGCAGGGTGGATTTTATCAACACCATCTGCTAGAATTTGAAAAAGACAACCAACTGTTGGTGCTGAAAGTGAAAGTGAGTTCTTGTGCTGTCAGTCTGGATTGAAAATACCTGTAATACAGGCCTATGCCGCACCCCCTCCTTTCATAGACATTTCTATGACATTTATTCCCAGTGAGTTGTGATGTGGCCTCAGAGTGCTTCTCAACTCAGTGCTCTCGACATTCCTTACTAATTAAGAGCAGTTGGCAGACAAAGTGAAATGGATATGATATTCCTGTATTAAACATTCTAAAATTCATGACAATATCCTATATTCAGAATGGCATTTTGATATACCTACCCCAGGGCAAACTAATAAAAGGGTTTGTAGAAGTTACACTTAAATTATAGTGTTTTAAATAAACCTGAATGTGAGTCCACAAAACGTCAAATCATTTGGTGGAAGAATTAACATATTAAGATTTAAGTCATCAATCACAGAAAATTTAAGATTGTATCAGTATGAATTTTAGATTCATTAGAAAATTTTTAAAAGAATGTTCTATTTACAAAAAGGTGTTATATTTTCTTGATGGTTTGAGTATATTCATAGCCCAAAGTAAAGATCTTAGAATCCATAGAGGTTTCAGGAAAAGCAGTGATCAGTCAAGGGATATGAGTTGTCAAATGTTGACAGAGTTTATTTTCATTCGACAGGTGAGATCCTTTGGGGGGAAGGCTTCTGTGTTAGTGATGTAGATGTCATGTGGTCAGTTGGTGCCACGTGACCTGAAACAAACATCTGACAGGACGGATAAGCAAAAGGGCTAAAGACGAAACTGTTGTTTCTGACAAAGCAAAAGAAATTGCCATTAGCTACATTAGCAATGAGAAGTGAAAGGATCTTCCAAGTTTTATTCTTTGGAATAAGACTGTCTTCTACTACAATGTGGTAAAGAAAACAGGTGACTGAAAAAAGAGCATCAGTTTGTTTTGTCAGAACATAACTTTATTCTCCTACTTAAAACCTTCATCAACAATTCTGGATCAAAAATGCATTACCAAAGCATGGAACTGGGAACAGCATTTAGAGGTAATAGCTGGAGACGGGGAAAGAGGAAGGAAAGTTTGGCCTGATGTTTTCTATATGCAAATTGTACCAAAAGCCTTCCAAAAAAAATAGTGAATTCTGATCAAGATTAGAAGTAAATCAAACAGCCGAGCCTCCCCCACCCCCAGAAAAAAAAACAACTAGTAGATAATGTTGAAAAGAAGTAATGCTTGTGAAGAACATACTTTTGAGCCCAGTGGAAGGATGTTCATTGTGTTTATATGTTCCCTTTCTCAGTACTCTGGAAACCATCTCAAAAAGGCATTAGAGAATAAAAAAATGACAATTATTCTATGTATATACCCTGATTACACTCTTCTGCATGTATAAATGCTGAGATATGATATTCAGCACTCAGTATTCAGTAAATACATTAATAACAGATCTGGTTATCGATAAAACCAAAGTACAAAAATAAATTACAAATGAAAACTTGAAAATATTTTATTGAATCTGGAACAAAACAGATAAATGACTCAGTGTCAAAACTGCAAATTGAAAAAGTATAAATATGTTCTTTTTTTAACAAGAGCGTGCAAGTGGGGGAGGGGAAGAGGGAGAGGGAAAGAGAATCCCAAGCAGGCTCCTGCTGTCAGTACAGAGCCCCCTGTGGGGCTTGAAGTCACAAACTGTGAGATCATGATGTGAGCCAAAATCAAGAGTCAGATGATTAACCAACTGAGCCACACGGGTACCCCCAAAATATTTTTAATGTGAAATTTTCTGTGCTAGATCAAAAGAGAGTCCAGTGTTTTTGTTTCTTTTTTTAAATTCTCTATAACATTACTTTTTAACATTTTTTCTTTTGAAGCTAAAGTCTGTAGTTCCCTTTTTTAACATTTGATAAGGAAAACCTATTAAATTGTGTTCTTTTATCTTAAATCTATTCCCAAAGGAGAGAATGTTTTGGTGTAACACCCTGAATCATAGAAAGAACAGTATTAGTGATAAACTGTTCTGTGCAAAAGAAAAAAAGAAATCAAACTCACTGTTGAATATCAAAATGTAATGGGCCACACCATGTATTAAGTATTCTTTTTGAGAACTGGGGTTTTTATGGTTGGATTTAGTTCAATTTCCAAAGATGGTTGGTTTTTTGTTTTATTTTGTTTTTTGGCAAGAAAATGTTTCTCCTCTCCTCTCCTCTCCTCTCCTCTCCTCTCCTCTCCTCTCCTCTCCTTTCTTTTTAATATTTATTCATTTATTTTGAGAGAGAGAAAAAGAGTGGCTTGGCATACCAGCAGGGAGGAGCAGTGAGAGAGGGTGAGAGAGAATCCCAAGCAGGTTCCATCCGCACTCACAGGAAGAGCTCAACGTGGGGCTTGAACTCATGAATTGAGATCATGACCTGAGCCAAAACTGAGTCAGACATTTAACTGCCTGAGTCACCCAGACACCCCCCAAAAGATGTTATTTTAAAATATTATCTCAGGAACTGTTTTAGCAGACATAGTGAGCAGACTTGTCATGTTACCTGAGCAACATTATTTGGCCACCGAGTCTCGCTGTCCTTTCACATAAAGGGGTCTGGTCTCTTTTTGCGAACTGCTGTATTTGACAGTAACGAGGAAAACACTTTCAGTATGCCTTTTAATAAACAAGTTAAGCATGTATAATTTGGTAATGGGTTTATATTATTACCACAAAGACAGTTCACGATGAAGAATCTTCAAGTGTCCAGGTCACTTGCTGATTCATCTCTCCCTGGAAAGTGTAGGCTGTTCCATCAACAATCAGGCCAGCACTCAATCACCCACTCCTGTGCTGTAATCTTGTTCTGAAAAGTCCTTTTGTGTGATAAAATGCTGAAAATGTCCTGATTAAAGTATCCAGCTTGATGGAGCAAAGGACACACGATTTGTCTTTGAGGGTGTAAGATCTGTGAGCTGATTGGCCTTCCTGCCACGTATTACCTGAGTGTGTTGTTTCTTATGTCAGAAATCGAGTATTTTTACATCTTAGGAGACTATGAATGTTAGAGATTAGTTTAAATGAGGTAATATTTTAAAATACTTGTGTGATGTCTAGCACATAGAAGTTACTCAACACTTGCAAGTTGGTTTCAAATACATAAAAAAAGTAATTTAAACAATAATATAGACATAATAGCTATCACTTGTGTTATGTGTTCAATATATTTAGAAATATATATTGACGGTTAAACATGTGTCTATCACTCTGACGTAATGGAAAATACTTTTTAAGATAACAGAATAAAAAATCTGTAAAGAGTGGACTCTGGACTAATAAAAGTCTTGGTTTGCTTTACCTCTCTGCCACTGAGATGATATAGAAACTTTAGATATTTAGTTTTTCAGATTGTATTTTTCTCATCTGTTAAGTAGTATTTCTATCATCATCATCCAAACAGGTATTTGAAAACTGATAGCACCAGAGATTGGATATAGCTATCTTCTATAGGACCATATAGACAGTGGAGTTAATTTTTTATCAGAGATATAATGGTTAAAGGGAATTTTAAGCTCCACATTCGCCTAAAAAATTAGGTTGGGATTAGCAAGCAATATACATCAGTGGTGAAAGTACCTTTCTCAAGGGTAACCACATTTCTGAGTCATTCATTTCTGGGAGTTCTCACATTTGAAGTATGTTCGATAACTAAACTGATATGTATTAAGAAGTCATTATTCACAGGCTACACTGCTAAGTGCAGTGATGGATGAAACAGCCCCAGGCCCCATGACACTCATAGTCTATTGAATACAGGATCTTTTATTTGGAAAATGATCTATTTGGTGACCTCGAAAAGATAGAATGGCATTCTTGTGTAAGCAATAGGTGGTGGCCTTCAGTGTGTGTGATATTTAGAGAAGAAAATCAGCACTCCTATTCTTACCATATAATTGTCCTGTCCCCTGCTGATGCAACTAATAGCCACGACTTTAGCATTCAACTCACACATTATTTTTCCCCATTTGATATTAATATGTTGTGTCTTTCTCCGTTCAGGAAGCTGTTTATTTTATTTTTCCCTTTTTTCCATCCTGCATAAGATAACTCAAACATTTTTGTGGCTTTATTCAATTATACAAGTTTTTTGTTTCTTCATCTGCCATTCTTAGTAGAAAATAATCCATTTTCTTTTTTTTATTCTTTTTTTTTTTAATTTTTTTTTTAACGTTTATTTATTTTTGAGACAGAGAGAGACACAGCATGAATGGGGGAGGGGCAGAGAGAGAGGGAGACACAGAATCTGAAGCAGGCTCCAGGCTCTGAGCCATCAGCCCAGAGCCCGACGCGGGGCTCGAACTCGCGGACCGCGAGATCGTGACCTGAGCCGAAGTCGGACGCTTAACCGACTGAGCCACCCAGGCGCCCCAAAAATAATCCATTTTCTTTGATGACAAAGGCACAGTCATTAGATCTATGTTTTTTTGGATTATAGGTTATGATAACATATTATTAATTGCAGAGGTTTGGTTCTTTTTCCTGATTGGAGTGATTTCCATTTCTTTCTCTTTCTGTACAATTCTTAGAAAAATGCCAACACTGTGTAGTTTGAAAATCAAAGACAAGTGAGTTTCATTTTGAGGTGACCGAGTCTTTGGGTTCTTATGCCTATTTGGTATAACTTTGTGTCTTACACTTTTATGGAACTTTGTTTACTTGGAGTTTTTGTTTACTTGTTTTGATAATAATATAAAGTATTTGTTCTAAGTGAAAGATCTAAATTATTTGAATAAAGTTTATATTTTGATATAACTACAACAAATAGCTTCATAATATTGTTCCCGAAATAAAAATTATTTCATTTTATTTTTTTAAGGTTTTATTTAAATTCCAGTTAGTTAACACAGTATAATATTAGTTTTAGGTGTACAATACGGTGATTCAACAATTCTATAGAACACCCACTGTTTATCACTACCAGTGCACTCCTTAATTCTCATCACCTGTTTAACTCATCCACCCCACCAACCTCCCCTCTGGAGACTATCAGTTTGTTCTCTATAGTTAAGAGTTAATAGTTTGTTTCTAGGTTTGCCTCTCACTCTTTTTTCCCCCCATTGCTTGCTTGTTTTGTTTCTTAAATCCCACATATGTGAAATCATATGGTATTTGTCTTTCTCTGACTGACTTATTTTGCTTAGGATAATACTGTCTAGCTCCATCCATGTCATTGGAAATGGAAAGATTTCATTCTTTTTGGTTGAGTAATGTGCCATGTGTATATATGTGTATATGAAAAAGAAGGTGTCGTGTGTGTGTATGTATGTGTAAATATACAGTTGATGAACACTTGGGCTATTTCCATAATTTGGCTATTGTAGATAATGCTGCTACAAACATCAGGATGAATATATCCCTTTAAGTGAGTATTTTTGTATTCTTTGGGTAAATACCTAGTGGTACACTTTCTGGATTGTAGGGTAGTTCTATTTTTAACTTTTTGAGGAACTCCATGCTGTTTTCTACAGTGGCTGCAGCAGTTTGCTTTCCCACCAACACTGCAGGAGGGTTCTCCCTTGCCCACATGCTAGTCAACACCTGTTGTTTCTTGTGTTGTTGATTTTAGCCATTCTGACAGGTGTGAGGTGATATCTCATTGTAATTTTGATTTGTATTTCACTGATGATCAGTGATGTTGAGCCATCTATATGTCTTTTTATGAAAAATATCTATTCATGTCTTCTGCCCATTTTTAATTGGGCTATTTGTTTTTTTGGTGTGTGTGTGTGCACGCGCGTGCACGTGCAAAGACATGGATAGAGCTAGAATGTATTATGCTAAGAAAAATAAGTCAGAGAAAGACAACTATCATATGATTTCACTCAGATGTGGAATTTAAGAAACAAAACAGATGAACATAGCAGAAAGGGAGAAAAGGGAGAGAAAGAGGGAAACAACCCATCAGAGACTCTTAACTATAGAGAACAAACTGAAGGAGGTGGGTCAGGGATGGGCTAAATGGGTGATGGGTATTAAGGAGAGCACATGTTATGATGAGCCCTGGGTGTTATATGTAGGTGATTAATCACTAAATTCTATGCCAGATGCTAATCTTTCCATACATGTTACCTAGAATTTAAATAAAATCTTGAAAAAATTTAAAAAAGTAAATACAAACTTTAAATAAAAAAAATAAAAAATAAAAACACTTAAAAAATGTTAAGCAACATTCATTTCTAACACTAACCTACATTTCAAAACATGTAGAAGGATATAAAAATTATATTATTTTGGTGTCTACAGAGCATCCACATGATTATATGTGACATGACTTCAAGAAAAAATGATGGATCATGCTTAGCCAAAAATATATTGACAGCTTCAGAATTTCCTGTGGTGAAATAGACTGTTCAATGCATAAGAACCTTGAAAAGTACTCCTATAACTTCCTGCTACGATTTAAACTCTGTAAACCACAGTGACGGTCATTTGGAATTCTGTTGCTCTTTGTAAAGTCACCACTCTAAAGTTGAGGTAAAATAATTTTGGATGAAGAAGGAAGGGGAATTGAAGCCCACCAAAGACATTGAATAATGCCATAGGACACATTTTAGTGGACCAGCTTTATATGAAAAGTCACTGTGTTTTGGGCTAAGAAAGCCCAGTAATGAGAATTTTTATGAAATCATTCTGGAAGGACTCTTCACACATTTTTGGTCTTAGGTTCTGTGTCCCCTGTACAGTTTTATCAGTCACTCGCTTAGTAAGTTATATTAAGAGTGTGTATGGTTGAGTCATTCAATGATGAAAGGTCTTCCATGTGGTCAATAATAGAGGACAAAATCAAACAGCTCAGACTTGAAGATCTTCAGAGTCTATTGCTTAATGTGCTCAAAACCTAAAATCCATCTAAAGTCACTTTCCTTAGGTGTTTCCTAAATATAAATCTGACTCAATAGAACAGACATGATTTTAATTTTACTAAGTCTTAAGTATGTAAAACTGGTATTGAGTATCTTAAATTTTGAGGGAGCCTTGAAAGTAAGTATTTTGTCTCTTGTTTTTGTTATTTTCATATTTATGTCACCTATTCCTTGTGTATTGACCAAAGCAATTTTCTCTTATTTAGTGCTCCTTGTGTTGGAGGTTACCATAGCATTCAAACTGTTAAAATATTAAGATTGTGTATATATATTTGTGTTTAACTTTTAACTAATTAAAAATAATTGATGCAGGAGCACCTGAGTGGCTCAGTCGGTTAAGAGTCCAACTCTTGTTTTCGGCTCAGGTCATATTCTCATGGTTCATGGGATCAAGCCTTGCATCGGGCTCTGTGCTGACAGAGTGGAGCCTGCTTGGGATTCTCTCTTTCTCCCTGTCTCGTTGCCCCTCCCCTGTGTACCCATGTGCATGCACTTTCTCGAAATAAATAAACGTTAAAAAAATCAATTCATGCAGAATTAAAAACATGATACACATAGCAAACAAAATGAATTAAATGCAAATAATGATAGTCATGTTAGGAGAAAATAACGGAAGAGTGAAATACAACCAAGAGTAAGGTTAATACACAGAAATCATGTTCTGTATTATTATATATTTGTCAGAATCAGCATTAAGTTTTGTTTTAATCTATCTGGGTATCTAAACAAATTTGGGAAAAACATGATTAGTTCATCATCTCACCAAGTAAAAGCAAACAATTTATGAAGGAAAACCAAACTTGCAAAGTAGTGTAAAAACTTATGCAGTACATCATAAGGAAAGTACAGTAGAATTTAATGATCTATTTCCTTTACAGTATCTGTAAATTTTAACTCAGAGAAAGAACTTTCCTGGGTTGCATCACATCTTCTTATTGATATAATACAAGGTTTGGCTATTGAAAAGATCAAAGACTGTATTTATAGGATCAGAATAATCAAAACACACATGCCTGATGTCACTTCCAAGATTGGTGATTTATAAATCTATCTAGATTTAGTTCTGACCCCAATTTTTTCTTATTTTCAAAATTTGAATCTCTTTGTTACTTTGTAAATTTGGAATTAGGCCTCGGAGAACAGAACCAAAAACATGATATTTCTCCCTTAATATGATCTTATAGAGAAAATTCACTGTTAAAAGAAAAGGAAATTCAGCATTTTTAGTTTATGAAGACTTCATGCTTAGCATTAATATGTAACTACTTATTTATAAATACTGTATCAATTACTCCAGATTTTCTGAAAATATATTACTACATTTCTCATAACCCTTTCTAAAATCAGTATTGATACTGAATTTTTGTATCTACAAATAAAAAAATGATTATAAGCAATGGAGATGAAATTATTTTCAATTTAATTGCATATTTAGAAAATCATCACATTACATATATCATGCCTCAATAAAAATATTGGGCATGTTACTGCTATGTCCCCAAGTTTCACTCAAAACAAAGAATCTGACAGTTGCATGTTGACAATAAGATGTGAAAATTATAACAATATATTTTCATATTAAAGGAGATATAACAGGTTTGTATTTATATTCACTTAACAAACAACTATTGATGGGGGCACCTGGGTGGCTCAGTAGGTTGGGCATCTAACTTTGGCTCAGGTCATGATCTCACAGTCCGTGGGTTCGAGCCCCGCATCCGGCTATGTGCTGACAGCTCAGAGCCTGGAGCCTGATTCAGATTCTGTGTCTCCCTCTCTCTGTGCCTCCCCCACTCATGCTCTGTCTCTCAAAAAATGACTAAATGTTAAAAATTAAATTAAAGAAAACCAAATAATTATTGATGGACAATGATGGAGAAGATATACACAACAGTTGCTGATTTTAAAGAGCTGATAGTGCTTAGGCGGTACACATAAATAACTTCATAGTGTAGTATAGACAGCTCATGCTCCTGCATCTCCCAAGAAAGGTACAAATAACATGTCAGAATTTCAGAGGCGGTTGAGGATTTTGTCTTGGTGAGAGATTAATATTGATGGAGACTTGAAAAATTACTGATGATATGGTAATATATTGTTGTATTTCCTTTTTATCTCATAACGATGAACACTTTCTTTGGGTCAAAAATAGTTTTGAAATCTTCTACATATAATAACCCACTTAATCTTCTTAAGTTTTACCCAGTGAATACTATCTGAATCTCCATTGGGGTTCTGAAGCATGATGCAATTAAGGAAAATTCTCAAGGATGCATAGCTAGTACAAGTCAGAGCTAGGATTTGAATTCAAGCAATTTTGCTCCAATATAATTTTCTTACCTTCTGTATTATAGTCTCTTCCCCACTGTCTCAATTATAAAACTTTTTTCTTTCCACTTTTTCTTTAAATGTAGCCAATGTAAATGCTTAACACTTTTTATTAAGTCTAACCAACTACACAGCCTTAATTCTATAATAACCCACTCTGTTGAGCTACTGTCTTATTCCTCTCATTTCAACTGAACTTCATTACTCATTTCAACTAAGCATTTATTAATAATAGTCTTTTCTTGTTCCTTTGCTCTCCAGCAAACACTTTTCCGAGTTTTCAAGTTGTTTCAGTTGGTAAAAATAGAGAAAGCACTTTCTAGGGCTAGGGAACAAATGTACTTAGTCATATATAATGTACATAGTCATGTGAATGTTTATAGCTGTGGTAACGTAACAAACACATCAATTGGGGAAACTAAGAACGAGTTGACTTTGGCTGGTAAAGACAGATGTAGAGAGGAGAGATTACAATTTCCACGGAGAACATTGGTTGAAATCATCTTTTGGAGCATTTTTAAGTCTAAAGAGTTAGAAACTTATCCTCTAGGCAGGTGTAAGTCATTAAATATATTTGAAAGTGAGATGGCAAGCATGTGGTGTTTTTTTTGACAAGATATGGTAAGTGCTGTATGTAAAATTATCCTTCATAAATGAGAGACCATCAGCAATAGGCAAAAAGTTTGTGTCCTCCATTTTGCACACACGCAAAATTTGCACAGATGTGGAAGATAGTTGAGAAAAGTTTCTATTTGACATCTGTCTTATCTGTTCAGGATGCTGTAACAAAATATCATAGACTGAGTGGCTTATAAATAACATAACTTTATCGCTCACAGTGCTGGTGGCTGGGAAGTCTCAGATTAAGGGATTAAGACACTAGTAAATTTCCACATGTTAAATTTGGGGGGACTCATACATTCAGTCTGTGCCACCATCTCAATAAGAATAACACAGCTAATATTTATGAATTAATTATCATGTTCTAAGGATAATTATAAGCATTATAGTATACAAGTGATCTCATTTTACTTTTATGAAAATATACCAATTATTCAATATCTCATTTCAAGTATCCACTGAGGCAAATGGAGGTTAAAAAACTTGCCAAAGTTCCCATTGGAATAGGGATCAAAACTTAGTAAACTAGTAACATTTTCTATAATATATTGGTAATATTTAAGAACCTGTGTAATTTTGCAATGATGGTTAAGTTTTCCTATGTGCAATACTCTGATTATTGAATGGTGGACTATCCTGGAGAGAATCCACCATCACTGACTTAGACAAATCAGGATTTATCCTCTAGGGCATCTGTAAATGCTCAGAAGATAGGCTAAAATTTCCATTAGCAGCAAAAAACTTGAGTTGCTGTTGATATCTAGCTTAGTAACTAGTGAATGTTTAGTTAGGGACATGCTACAGTTAGCCCTGGAACATTTGCTCAGAAAGGCCATCTTTAAAACTTAGTATCTTCACTATATGGTCTATTTTAGCTCAACATCTATGGTCTGAACAGAGCATGTTATTCTTAAATCATATTGCACTTTATTTCTTTTAAGATCAAGAATTTCTAGGATGTTTTGTGGCACATGTGGGTAGATTATTTCATGGGGACATTTGTATGATTTCCTCCCTTAAAATTCCCAGTAATTTCCAAGGAAAGACGTTCAGCTGTACGGGAATGAATAATTTGCCTCCCTGAATCCTTCTAAAATTTAGCTAAGTTTAAAATTATATGAACAAAATATATAAGTTATAGTTGATTTTTATATGCTATTTATACCCAAGATCCAGAGAAAGTTAGTTTCATTCAATACAATGACATTCTTCTATCAACTATCAAAATTTAGAATTCTTTCTAGTTTAAAACACTTTTAACATATAATCCATGTATGGGCCAGGGATTAAAAATGCAATGAAAGATGGAGAAGGAATAAAGAAAAAGTAGGAAAGAGAAAATGTGAAAACACTTATCATTGCTATATGACTGAAAACTTTGTGTTTTAGCCATTCATATTTATTGGATTCAACATTTAAAAACATAATACCATCACTTGCACTCTTCTGGCTGAATTAATGGAAATTATCTAATATGCCTCAGTGAGCAATTTGTTATTGAAGAGTATGTTAACCAACCTTACTGAGTCTTTTCTGAATGTTTATAGGAGAAAAACTGAGTAAGATTAATTCTCATGTTATTATAAATTATAATTTCCTAAATTATTTCCCAGTAAAACTTTTTTTAAAAAAAATTTTTTAATGTTTATTTTTGAGAGAGAGATAGAATGTGAGTGGGTTGGGGAAGAGAGAAAGGGAGGCACAGAATCTGAAGCAGGCTCCAGGCTCTGAGCTGTCAGCACAGAGCCTGACATGGGGCTCGAACTTACAAGCTGTGAGATCATGACCTGAGCCGAAGTCCGACGCCCAACCTACTGAGCCACCCAGCCGCCCCAAAACTTCTTACCAAATAACATGGGTGAACACTTTAAAGTATTTGACTCTATTACTTTAAAGAATATTTATTCTATCAATTTGTGTTTTCATAAAAATCAAGATATCACTCTCATAATTATTTACAAACGGATGAATGACCATCATTTCTCCAGTCTCTAATACGCGGCTTTTTTAGTGTTGTCTTTGCTGAGCACCAGTGTTTTGATTAGCTGATAGGAGGTGAAGTTTTCATCGATATAGCAGCAAGCAGAAATGGTGGGCAGAGGACACTTTCATTGTTTTCTGTCATTTGAGCATAATGCTGTCAATTTATATCCCACATCATTAGTCAAGTGACCTTTAAATGTATTTTCTATTATTTTGTAGGAGCAAATTATTAGTGAAGAGTAGTTTATCATTTAATGAGAACCTCAGTCTGTTTCATTGACTTTTCTAAATTAAATTTGGGTTAACTCCTTCTACCCTCATGGATAATCAGTTCAATAGAGATATTATAATGAACTGATTGGAAATGTTTGAAATCAAGTGACTACAGTTTAGGAAAAAGAAAAAAACTAAAGACTTGAATCATTAAGAAGTCATGAGAGTTTTTTCATCTTATTTAATATATAAAATTTGACTAATATGGCTTATATCAGAACAGCCTAGGTCACAGGGCAATAGCCAATAACCCTACACTTTCAGTATCTTTGTAAAATGAAGGCCAGTGTAAGTATTGGTGAGCTTTGCTTACCATAGTCACTAGCTAATCCAAGGTTGTAGAGGCCACATCGTAGGACCATTTTCCATAACTGCTATGGCAGGAAAAAGAACAAAACAAAATACAAACAACAACAACAAAACAAAAACATAACCAAAAACAAAACAAGAGAGCCATGCAGTATTTGTAACGTTTGGGTAAGGAGATGCCCCAGGGTATTTCCCTTTTTACTTTGTTGGCCCAAACAAGTACCATGATGGTAAATATTTCGAAAGTGGTAGAGAAATACATACCCGCCACAAGGCCAGAAGAAATAGAATATTTGTAAACATTCATAATATATACCATATGGCTTTAAGAAACAGGTATTATATCTGGAGTTCCTAACAAGGATGCCCCCTTTTCTTAGCTAAAAATAACCATTGATATTGGCTAATAGGCTAAGAGATCTTAAAGACACTTGAATAATAGGGCAACTTAGAAAATCTTATACATTTTCAGAGGTCACCTGGCACCATCTTCTTTATTTTCCTCCATCATTCTTTTCATTCCTAAATGTGGTAAAAATAAAGACTATTACTTCAAATTTCAGAAACATTTTATCCATTATGAGTTTTTTAATCAAGTGTGCCCATTAAAATTTATGTATATATATTTATATATATACATACATTTTATATATGCACATATTTATAACCAAAATGATTTCTCATCAAAATAATACATGCTGTGTCCAAAATGGGTGGTTATACAGACCCTTAAGCTTAGGTTTGCAGGTATTGCAGGGATTGGCTCATTGACTTTTGAAAGAATGAAATATCACTTCCTGTTTCAATTGTGTTTGAAAACTGTGAGCTCAGAGTCAACTCAAGTGATGGAATTCAACGTTATTTTATGTTCCCTTTCATCATTTGATAAAAGTAAAATTATAAGGCCAGAAACAACCTATGGAAGAAATACCTTCCTTATCATGCATGTGGTTCACAAATATTTCTGTGTCTTGTTAATGCCCCTCTGCTCATTTATAGAATCAGTGATGTCAGTCTTTCTTTCTGGTGACATCTGCTGACTGCTTTTTAGTTTTGCCCCATTTTTGTTCTTTTCTTTTTTTTTTTTTTTTTTTTTGGTCTAGAAATGTTGGCATCATGTAAGTTTAGTACAAACCTGACTTACTCAGTTATAATTTCAGCACACTTAGTGGTGATAGCAATATATTTTTTCTGCCCTGGATGTTTATGAACAAATACATTTTGTGTGAAGTTCCACCCCTCCTTTCCCTACTACTTATGTTTGGAAATTATTTCAAAAGTCTTTATCATGAAAAGTGATTTATAAATATATTCTAAAGAATTGCATTTTCCCAGGAATCTCACTAGAGGCAGAAATGTTATGGTTTCAGATTCAGAACAATGCTTTATTTAGCATTGTAACTTTTCAGAGAATAGCATAAATTTGATTTCTTTGCGTTTCTGGACGAGGTAGCCATTTTTACAGCTGTCACAAAATTAGATTTAAATTCAGCATAGGGAAGTTATGTATTCAGAGAGCTGTGCTTATAATACATATCTCATCCTCTGCAAATTTAACTACCTCTGCATTTTGAGCATCTATTTCTGAAATGCTGAATGCGAGCTTAGAAAGCGTTTGAAATGCACCAGTGTTTTCTTCAACTCCATCAATTTCTAATGTATTTAGTGTAAAGTTCTTGAAGAAAATACATCTAAGGACATTAACATATTAACAATATATAAAGCTGTTTAAAAAGTTAATTATTTTGGCATAAGCAAACTGTATCGTATGAAAACTGTATCATAGCACAGATAAATTTCCCAGATTTTTATTTACCTTTGAAGAAATTGAAAAGATTTTAAAAATGTTAACAACTATGAAGGTTTTAAGATTTTCCCTTTCTTAAAAGCTAACAAGTTAGCCTGCCACAGTGTCACATACACTGGCAGAAGACAAAAGTTTCCTGGGTTAGAGACTAAGATTTTTTTTTCATTTTTTATTTTTTAACATTTATTTATTGTCGAGAGACAGAGACAGAGCATGAGCAGGGGAGGGACAGAGAGAGAGAGGGAGACACAGAATCCGAAGCAGGCTCCAGGCTCTGAGCGGTCAGCACAGAACCAGAAGTGGGACTCGAACCCACGAACGGTGAGATCATGACCTGAGCCGAAGTCAGATGCTTAACCCACTGAGCCACCCAGGTTCCCCAAAATCTTTATTAATCAAAGCAGAGTAGACACCATGAGCTTCATAGTTAGAGATAAATCACTTTTCCTTGCATGAATCGTCTTCTAAATACCACAAGGCAGTGTGAAACAGTACAGGCAGGTACTATATATGCAGTGAGTTTGTGTCACAGTTGAGGAACCCCAAATTTAGGGAACCTCAATATCTTAAATGCAGAATTCTAGCAAACCTGCTCAACCTTTTGCCCCAAAAAGACACAGTATTTTTATTATCTTTGTCAGGAAATCTCCCCTCTGCTCCCGAGGGAGACCGTATATTTTCTATTGCTCTTTGTTCTACAAACATCCTTATAAAGACAGTCTAAAACAAAACCTTACAGTTGTGCCCAGCCATGTTGGAGTCAAAGAAGATAAAAGGGGAGGGAAATAAAGAACATTGGCCTTGTCTTTATTTCAAATTTGATATCTTGCTCATCATGGATTTATTACACTAATTTTTATATTTTAAATATTGAATTCTAATTTATCTTGATTACTGACTTTTGGTACCTAAGATTAGTGTCTCACTTACCTGTCTTTAGTTCTTTAAAAGCTGATATAAAATTTCAGAATAATCTATTTCATATAATCTAACAAACACACACTAACTTTCTTGCTCATTTTTGTTTCAGAAAACATCTAATAGATACCATTAGATTCTGTTCAAAAGGTGTATTTGTGCCAAGTTCCAAATAGATTCTTCCCCGAGATCTACTGCTTTCTTTTTAAGTATTGAATTTCAATATTTTGGTGCTTGCCCAAATACTATAATCACAGATGTTTTCATATTGTACACTACTTTGTGCAATTATTATCTAATCTGTTACTTGTCATATTTAATAAGCTTGTGAATATTAAAAAATATAAAAAGTCTTGGGGCGCCTGGGTGGCTCAGTCGGTTAAGTGTCCGACTTCAGCTCAGGTCACCATCTCACGGTCCGTGAGTTCGAGCCCCGCGTCGGGCTCTGGGCCGATGGCTCAGAGCCTGGAGCCTGCTTCCGATTCTGTGTCTCCCTCTCTCTCTGCCCCTCCCCCGTTCATGCTGTGTCTCTCTCTGTCTCAAGAATGAATAAACGTTAAAAAAAAAAATATATATATATATATATATATATATATATATATATATATATAGTCTTAAAATACTTTTGAAAGATTTTTTTTAGATATATCATATTGTAAATCATAATTCATATTAGGAATTCTAATAAATATGATAAAACCCAGGTGATATAGGTGGTTCTGAGATGTTTCCAGTCTTTTAATGGGTAAAATGTGAGCAGGACACAAATACCTCAGTCACTTGAGAATACATGAGCTGTAGACTAAGCCATTTACACAGAATTTAGGACTTCTAGGCTTTCTTCTATTTCAATAATACAGTTTGATATTTCTCCAAAACCCCTCATAGTGGCCTAAGAAATCCACATGCCTGGGAGTAAAGCATATGCCTTTATTTAAAAGGCAGGCAGTAACCATGACAGAGATGAACATTCTTGGTAAATTTCTTCATTTTATAATAGCATAAAAAATGATTTTCCTTAACCTAATTTGTATCATAGTAAAATATACATAACATAAAATCTATCAATTTAACCATTTTAAGCATACAGTTCAGTGGTTTAATTGCATTTATTTTGTTGTACAGCCATCACTACCCTCCATCTCCAGAACTCTCTTTATCTTGCAAAAATGAAACCTTCTATCCATCAATAGTAACTCCCTATTCCCTCCTCCACTACAGCCACTGACAACCACCATGACACTTTTTGTCTCTTTAATTTTGGCTACTCTAGGTACCTCATATGAGTGGAATCATACATGATTTGTCTTTTTGTCGCTGGCCTATTTCATTTAGCATAATGTTCTCAAGGTTCATCCATATTGCAACCTGTCAGACTCTCCTTCCTTTTTTACGGCTGAATAATAGTCCATTGTGTGGATATAACAGATTTTGCTTATCCATTTATGTATGGTTGAACACTTGGGTTGCTTCTGTTTTAGCTATTGTGATTAATATGTTTTTTTTAATGCCTATTTTGAGAGAGAGAACACATATGTGTGCTTAGTGGGGGAGGGGTAGAGGGAGAGGGAGAGAATCCCTAGCAGGCTCCAAGCTGTCAGTGCAGAGTCCAACAAGGGGTTCAAACTCATGAACTGTGAGATTATGACCTGAGCTGCGATCAAGAGTCAGACACTTAACTGACTGAGCCACCCGGTGCCCCACCACTGTGAATAATATTACTATGAACATGGATGTACGAATATATCTCTGGGATCCTGTTTTCAACTCTTTTGGGTGTATACTTATAGTTTAATTGCTGGATTATATGGTAATTCTATGTTTAATGTTCTTAGGAGCCATCATATCATTTACCACAGTGGCTGCACCATTTTATATTCCCACCAAGAGTGCACATGGACTCCAATTTCTCTGCATCATCTTCAACACTTATTATTTTTCTGTAGTACCCATCTTAATGAGTGTGAGGTGGCCTCTTAACCCTATTTTTATAAGACCAAAATACAATACAATCAAACCACTATTCTTTTTCTAACATCCTTTAGAATAATGTAACCCTTTGTTAAGGGCAGAGACGGTGAAAGTACAGTAGTGAAAAGAGAAAGTCTACACAGGAATGACAATTTATTCACTTTTCTAGTATGCTAGACACTGGAGGTACAACTATAGAACAAACAACCGTAGTTCCTACGATCATCAAGAGAATAGCCTATTGAAGAAAATAGGTACTTGCAAATAATCACACAAAAAGTAAATACGTACAAACTATGATGGGTGCTGTAAAGAGAGAAGTTTATAAAAAAGATAAAATCCCATTAAAACATATGTGTTGCTTGGGAAAAAAATAAATTGCTTCATATGATTATGGCTTATACAGAGATACTGCAATTGTATCTAATTTTACTTACAATATATTTATATTTGTCACCCTGGGACCTGAATATACAGATAATCAATACACTTAGGTTATTTATAAGGTTACTAAAGTAATTTTCTTTCTTAGCAATTTTGCTTTTTCTTTCCAATCTCAACCCTTTTTGGGCTGCCAAGTTCGAAACGCTTGCTCTTGGCTTGCTGCCACTTGTAAAGTACTTAATGACGGGAAACACAAGAAAAAAACATTAAGTAGTTGAGTGACCATCCATAACTCCGATTCTCTAACCCTTGATTCCAGGAAAAGAAGGAATCTTTCAGAACCCATCATGGAAAACCACAGAAACTGGGAGGCTTCATATACCCACCTCCCAAAAGTTCTTACTGCTGACATCTCTTCTATCACTGGAAACTGAGAGGCCTGAATGTTGTTAATGTAAAGCAACATACTGAATATATCTGTACTAAGCTTTCCACCATGCATGATAGGGTCATGCTAGTAAGACAGTATCAACATGGTTTTAGTTATGCTTTTTTTCAACATAATTAAGCTGTTTGTTTTCTTTCCAAAATTATAATATTCTCAGGTTTGCCCATTTAGAACCACTTTTAAACAGATAAATATTCATAATATACAGAATCTTCTTTTCCAACTATACCTTCCACCTCAATCCCCCCCCCCCCCACCTTTTTTCCCTATGAGCTTTTCCTTAAATACTCGACTCTCTGGTTTTACCTCAAGGATGGTATGTTAAAATCTCCAGAAATTTTGAATTTTCTACACTCAGAGTTTATACTGCTTAAATTTATAATGTCATTCTTCCTCTGCTTCATAGACAGAAGTACCACGCATGCATACAATAATTAACTTCACAAAAACAAAGAAGTAGAGGCCAAGAAAATGAACTAATGTTTAATGAGGTTCTGCTTATATGTCAAGCACTGTGCTTGACTAGGCTCATCAGCTGGAAACTTGTAGTCACTCTCTGAGGTAGGCATTACCATCTTCATAGAAAATGGAGAAAATATGGAATTGTTCTTTAATCAAGTCCTAACAGAGTCGTTGATTGGGCAATTTTTACAAGATATTTAACTTAGGATATTTTCTGGTTGCCCTATCATTAAAGGAAGTCTCTTTCCCCACTCCTGTAATGTCTTTCACTTTTACTTATTGCTCTACCAGTAATTATTAGATTTGTCTTCTTACGTTGTTTAATTGCGGTCTTAGTCAATTTCAGGCAGTCTTAGAAGGTAGTTCATCATCCTTCATTTTCCATTATTCTCTTGCCCTTAGGCACCAAACTAATTTACTTGTTTGAAGGAAATATTTAACACTAGCTTTCTGAAGAAAATACCCCAGTCTTTAGGGCACAAGAGAGACACATTTATATTTCAGTCCACATATGAAGTGATTAAGAGCTACACCAGGTGTGGTAGGAATGGGAATAAAAAAGAGTGTGACAAATATTACACATTCAGAGATCCTTCTATCGAGTGAGAAGAACAGATAGTACATGCTATTTCATCATGCTTTATCTCTTTTCATTCTTTAACCAAAGTTTTGAAGTAGGTATTGTGATATTCAGCATTCCTCCCCCTTATCCACTCCCTATACCATTAACTTCTTCATTTTGCAGCAACTTCACAATGGGTTTACTTTGGTTATTCATTTATATTGCCCTGCATTCACATGCTTATTTACATAGGCAGCCCCACTATAAGATTTTAAGCTCCCCCAAATTGTGTTCTGTGTATTCAGGATTCATCCCATAGTACTCACTCAATAAATATTTATTGAGTTAAAATGAGTTTCAGAGATTAAAGAAACAGTTCTGCAAGGAATTTTGCAAAGAATACTTGTCAGGGACAGTGCTGAGCTATGGACCTAGATCTTCTATTCATTTCACACTTTCCTAATTCCAATTTGGATGTTGTCTGTTTTGCTTTAAAATTTCAGTGACCAAAACTTTCGTGGTGATCTCAAAATTTCCTCTTAGTCACACTCAGATGTCCTGACTGACGTCCTTTAAACTGTTTTGGTTTCTAATTATTCAATTCCTTAGATAATTTTCCTCCTAGAAGCATTGAATCACTTCTTCTTCATACATAAAACTTGCTCTGTTTGGAATTTAAAATTGTATATGAATCCAGATAAAAATTTTAAAAAACTAGAGAAATTTGCAGAGAAGGGTATATTTTACATTTGTGCACTAAATTTGCTTTTACTGGGATGTAGTTTATCTTACGTTGAAATTGATGGACATTTCAGAATAGAAATAGAGTAATAACTGACTCATACAATGGATAGGTTCTTTTCCTCTACTAGCATCACAGGCTTAACTGATTCTTTATAAATCATCTATTTGGTATTTATGAACCTAAACAAATGACATACATTTCCTATCATGGACCCAATAAAAGGGTACAGGAGGAAGTAAAAAGAGGAAGGCTATGATCACTCTGAGTGAGAACCATTATTTGAGCAGTACTGACATATGACTAATGTCTATCATCCCAGTTTTGAGCATTCTAGTGACTGTAAACTCACAATTTTCAATGGCAGGTCTTTTCCTGTTTGGACAACTCTAAATAGAAGCCTTCTGTTACGTTGAACTGAAATGCCCATAACTTCCATCTAGTGATTCATGTTGTTGCATTTGGTGCCAAACAAAATAAGTGTCATCTTTTTTTGAATATGACAGATGAAGGCCTTTCAAATATTAGAAAACATTTATCATAGTTTCAGTGCCCATTACCAAATCTTTCCTTCTCCAGAGCAATCATTGTTTGTTCTCTTAATTATTTTTCGTGAAATAATCATGAGTCTTGGCATATTCCTTTGTATCTATTAATTTTTTACTTAGGAGGTGAGACTCAGCCAAAAGAACGTGTCTCAAGCTACAAAGGCAGTGAGTGAAGCAAAGAGAACTTTTGTAACTTAGATGAAAATATATATTCCAAAGTGCTATCTAGAGGCGAAAAATGCACAAAATAAACTAGTAAAGATTTTAAAGACTAACTTTAGACCTATTCTCTAAATTTATATTGTCACTGTTGTTGTTGTTGTTATTATTTGTAGCTTAGGTGCAAAGGATTGAATTAATCATGTTTCTTATTCCTGGAACAGTTATCAGAATTCATTGCAAGACTTCAAGACTCCTTTCTTGTCCAGATGCAGGTATTTTTATATGAATATATGTATATTGAATTCTCTTTTATCCTCATTTGGTATTCCCATGCATCTCCCCACATAAGGGACTGCTCAGGTGTGTATGTTACAGCGTTTATTTTTGTGTCCTTAGGAAATATACAGCATTATTTTGTTTCTGTGCCTTTAAAACTTACTTCACTTGGCAATAGGATTTTAAACTTTGTTCAAAACTCCCAACTTTGGCTGCACGTGAAACATCTTGTATCCCCAGGCCCTTCCAGACCAACTGGATGAGAATCTTTGAGGTTGAGGCCAGAACAGAAATATTTCTTTTTTAAAAAAGCTCTTTGCGTGTTTCTACTAACATACTGCGTGGTTTCATACGGTGTTATTCCACTAGGACCACTGCTAGATACCTAGGTTGCCTCCAACTCCCTGCTACCACAGATAGCCCTGTGATAACCGTTTTACTCTGAAAATCTAAGTTCTCCTACATTAAATAAAATACTCTGGGAATGCACTCAGAAGTGTAACTGCTGGGTCATTAGTATAGAGAACATTTTTGATTTGACTATTTATATCTAAGCTGTTCTTCAGAATAGCCATACCCGTTTATATTCCCACTAGTAATGTCTTGAAGTTCCTGGTATATCTTGTCAGAAGCCGGCAAAATCAAAATTTCAAGTATTGGGGCACGTGGGTGGCTCCATTGGTTGATTTTGGCTCAGGTCTTGATCTCATGGTTTGTGGGATGGAGCTCTGCGTCAGGCTGCACGCTGACAATGCAGAACCTGCCCCTCCTCTGCTCATGAGCACTCTCTCACTCTGTCTCTCTGAAAAATAAATAAACTTTAAAAAATCTTTAAAAAAATCTAGTACTTTCTAGAGAGGCTAAGCATTTTCTCAAGTCATACGGTAAGATAATGACAGAAATAAAATTCAATTTTAAATATTATTGACTCTAAACCACCAGCTTGTCACCATATAAAAGTATTTGTAAAATAACATAGTTTCTTTGATTGTATTGTTGATCTTTTGTCAAATTAAAATGTCAGTTACAAAACTGACCAAATTCCTTTCAATTTATGAGAAACTTCTGTTAATATTACTATACTTTAAAATGAAGCAAATGCGTTCTCCTCAACTTAGTTATCCTGCTATTTTATATTGCATCACTACTATTATTTCATAGGACACACTTTATATTACATACGTATTTTCTCTACTTTGGCTTGAAATGTTATGATTGACCCAACAGTTCCCACTGACTTTACGAAAGAACCTTAGCACACTCTTTAAATTGAGGAAAAATGGTGAAGAAAGACATGTGAAAGTAAACATTATATAGGAGGGCTAGAGAATACATAAAAATTTTCCCGTAGAAGGAGTGAAACTCTGGCTTGACCTTGCCTAAAGCAGAGAAATGATTGTGGTATCTTGTTAGTGATGTTCAGAGCATGGAATAAGTTTTGACCCTGCCGTGATAAGTTTTTCCCTACAACCATTATGTATCTTCCAAAGTTAAAACCTGATTTACTTTACTACGATTCCTAACATTTTACTCTAAATAATTACTTAATTATTGACTAATGGAAAATTATTTAGTCTCTCAAAAAAGATGTTTTTTAGGGACTAAATATCGTGAAATATGATATAGGGTTTCATAAAAAACCCTCTATTTCCTCCTCACTTCTTATTTCTTTTTAGTTTCGCTGTACATTGTGCTCATCACATAATTTATAGTAATTGAGGAAGCTAGAATTGTTTTGCTAAATGCGTATATAAAAACAGTAGAAATATGCCAGTTCTTAAATTTTTCCAACACTTCTTTACTTCTTATGGCCTTATCTGTTCTATCCCAGCGTGTAAATCATTAATATATGGTATATCATGTATATATATGATGAAGTCCAGCAGTGATCAACAGAAACTAAATATGCATCTCTCAACAGTTTAAAGGTGAAAAGTGCAAGACTCACCCCCTTCCCATATTCATTTTCTACTACTGCATAACAAAACACCGCAAAGCAAACTAATAACTTAAAACAACGACAAAGTTTTCTCTCACAATTTCTGTGGGTCAGGAATCTGGGCGTAGATTTGCTGGATTCTCTGCTCAGGGTCACATCAGGCTGAAATAATTGCTGTCAGGGCTGCAGTTTCTTTTTCCAAGCTCCCCAGTAGTGGTCAGAATTTAGTTCCTTGCGGGTTAGGGCTGAGGTTCTCAAATCCTCGAGGCTGCCTGCTACTCTCCGCCACGTGGCACTCTCTTCAACATGGCAGTTTGCTTTTTCATGGTCAATAGGACAGCATCTGCTGCTTTTATGCTGTTCATCTCTTCTAAAAGCTCAAATGATTAGATCAGGCACACCAAGGATGCTGTCCTCTTTGGTAGGCTTAAAATCAACTAGCTAGGAGCCATATAATTACATCCCTAAAATGCTTTTTCCATAGAACACAAAATAATCACAAAGTGATCCCATCATGCTCAACATTTACAGGCTCTACCTACACTCGAGGGGAAGGGATTATACAGGAAGTGTACAAACCTGTAGAATATTCTAAAAGAATGACAAACCTTTCTATCTTGTTATTGTTGTCATAGCATGTGGCCTATCATGGTGCTGCCATCACTAAATACTCGCTGGATGAATGAATGAAAGAACCTCATCATAGCTAGGTAATTGCACCATGATTTTCAGAGTAGTAAATGAAGATTGACCTATTTTTTAGGAAGGTAGAAATCCTACTAATGAGTTCTGAACCAAATCTAACTTTTTGGCTTAAATTCTGTATTGACTGCATTTATTGGAACTTGATTTGGCACACAGATGGCTCCACAGCTGTTACACCTTAGAGATACAAGGAGCCTTTGAGGGATAACATATGTGAAAGCTCACATTATTTTCAAAGGAGTTTCCTCCCTCATAAATGGTTAAATTAGATCTTAGGGAACTTACCGTTTTTGTTCTTTAGCTAAAAGTGGAGTCCAGGATTATACTCTGTACAGTCACAGGATTTGGGACAGGTTGATGATGTGCAGTATGACTTTGGAAAATACTTAAATCATATCACTGGGAAAATATATTTTGAGGTTTTGGAAATGTGAGGAATTGCATACATTTAGGAAGTCAAAATAATGCTTGTTAGCTTTAAATGAAGGATTTGAAATTGGTTAACACTATCTTGAACAGTGATTTTGGACTTTTTCCACATGCAGTGTGATTTAAAAAAAATTAGTGTTTATTTATTTTTGAGAGAGACAGAGAGAGAGTATGTGAGCAGGGGAGGGGCAGAGAGAGAGGGAGACACAGAATCCCAAACAGGCTCCGGGCTCTGAGCTGTTAACACAGAGCCTGATGCGAGGCTTGAACTCCTGGCCGTAAGATCATTACCTGTGCCAAAGTTGGACACCTAGCCGGCTGAGCCACCCAGTGGCTCATACATGCATTGTGAGTTTTGAAGTGAGAAATAATTGATTGCAAAACAAAGCTGTATTAACATGTTGCAAAGAAGCAGTGAAGGAGGACAATGAAACCTGAAAGGTGAGGATACAGACCACATGTTCTGTATTAAAAATTTGGCTGCAGCAACAGGGAGGAAGCAAATGACAGTCAGAGGCTATGGAATGTTAGTGAGCATTTTCCATGTTACAAATAATTAGATATCATGTAAGTAATAATATAGAAAGTCCTTTTTAAAACATTCCGTTTCATGTAAAATTTGGACTTTTACCTCTCATAAGTTTCATCATTCAATTAAACTCTGAAATGTTAAATTTTTCCTTCGAAGATTTTGAGTCCATAAAATACACATATTTAGGATTTGTGCCATGCATCAGGAGGCATAATGTATTTATTTTAAATATTACCTCCATCGGGACACCTGGGTGGCTCAGTCGGTTAAGCGGCCGACTTCAGCTCAGGTCATGATCTCGCGGTCCGTGAGCTCGAGCCCCGCGTCGGGCTCTGTGCTGACCGCTCAGAGCCTGGAGCCTGTTTCTGATCCTCCCCCGTTCATGCTCTGTCTCTCTCTGTCTCAAAAATAAATAAACATTAAAAAAAATTAACAAAAAAATAAATATTACCTCCATGAAGCCACTCATCATATCTACATAAATATTTAGAAAACTATAGTTAACTAAATGCTAATGCATCATATGAGAAATTAGTATTGACTTAACTATAATTCTTTTTAAAAATGCCACTATTTGGCATATGAAGAAAAGAACAGAATTATGTTTATTGGTTTGCTTTACAAATTGGGTAAAAAAACGTGTGTGGGGGAGTACCTGGGTGGTTCAGTCTCTTAAGCATCTCAGTCTTGGTTTCGGCTCAAGTCATGATCTTCAGTGTTCATGAGTTCGAATCCCATGTTGAGCTCTGGCTGGCAGCGTGGAGGCTGCTTGGGATTCTCTCTGCCTCCCTCTCTTTCTCTCTGCCCTTTCCTCACTCATGCTGTCTCTGTCTCTCTCTAAATAAATTAAGTAAAAAAAAATTGAAAGGGGGCTGGGTGGTTTGAACTTCCGACTTCGACTCAGATCATGATCTCGTGGTCTGTGGGTTCGAGCCCTGCCTCAGGTTCTGTGCTGACAACTCAGAGCCTGGAGCCTGCTTGGAACTATGTGTCTCCCTCTCTTTCTGCCCATTCCTCACCCATGCTCTATCTCTCAAAAATAAATAAATCCTAAAAAATTAAAATTTTTTTAATTTAAAAAATTGAGGAAAAGGTATAATTTTGACAAGACTTCTAGACAAACAGAACAATGCTGGATTGGCATTTATTCATTTGTGTTCATTTTTTATGACAGTATTTGAGTCTTTTTTCTGTACTTGGAACTGGAAATATAGTTGTGAACACCACAGAGACACATTCCATGCCTCTGTGGAGCTTACTGACCTATAAAGAATCAGATAAATATATAATTAAAATAATTATCCAGAGGAAACAATTGTTATAAGAGCTATGAGGAAATAATACAGTGTTCTGTAAGAAGATGTAACTGATGCATAGGGTTATAACTAGATACAGACGTAACCCAAGGGAATGACATTCAAGCTGAAATGTGGAGAGTAAATAAAGCCAGCATAGCAAAGGACTGTAAGGAAGATAAGAAGGGTGATAAAAAGAACATTTTAAGCAGATGGAACAACATGGTCAAAGATAAATTTGGTACTTTTGAGGACCTAAAAAAATAATCTGGTCTATTTGGAAAATAGGAAATTAAAGAAAGTAGAGTGGAAGATAGGGAAGTAAAATGATTTTGAAAGGAGACACTGCTGTAGGACATTGTAAGTCATTTTTAACATTATTAACCTTTGGGGAACCTGGGTGGCTCAGTCAGTTAAACATCCCACTCGTGGTTTCAACTCAGGTCATGATCCCACAGTGTATGTATTCGAGCCCCATGTCGGGCTCTGCATTTGACAGCATGGGGGCCTGCTTGGGATTCTCTCTCCCTCTCTCTCTGCCCCTTCCCTGCTTCTGTGCTCTCTCTTTCTTAAAATAAATAAATAAACTTAAATTAAAAAACAGAAAACAAAAAAGGTTATTAACCTTTAAGTGTGAGCAGTGGAAAACCAATAAATACTTTAGGAAAGAATTAAGCCTCCATTTTAAGAGAAGTTTCTCATGACCAAGAATACATGGGAGCAGGACTGAAAGGAGGCTATTTTAGTGGTCCAGGAAAGAGGTACTTGTGGCTTGAGCAAGAGTGGTCAGAGACGAGAGATAACGGTGTGTTTGAACGGAGACATATTTGGGAAGGGAATGAACAGAAAGGTAATTTTTATTAATGGAAATATGGACGACTGATGAAGAGTTTATCAAGCAAGAGAAGTGTTGGGGAAAAATTCACCATTCACTTAAATGAAGAATGAAAGTTAAAAAAAAAAAGTGTAAGACATATGGATTTGGAACTGAGAACGGAGGAGTATGAGTGGGAGTTATAATCTTGGGGATTGTTGGAATATAAGGATTGGAGAGGAAACATAAAATAGGAAGAGAAGCAAGTCTAGGCTTCCTGCAGAGGCACTGAAGCATCTAAGACTTATAGTAGTGGGGAGATCCGAGAAATGAGAAATAGAAAAAGCTATCAGAGATATAAGAAAAGACCAGCAATGTGTGATAACATACAAATAAAGTATAAAAAAAAGAAGATGTGCCAACTGACAACTATTAAGTTTAAATTTTATAATAAGATAGTCGTGCGAGGGTGACTCAGTTAAGTGTCTCACTCTTGGTCTCAGCTCAGGTCATGATCTCATGGTTTGTGGGTTAGAGCTCCACATCAGGCTCTGGGTTGATAGCATGGGGTCTGCTTGGGATTCTCTCTCTCTCTGTCTTCCCTCTCGCCACTGCTCATGTGCTCTTTCTCTGGAAAAGAAATAAACAAACATTAACAATTGTTTATTATAAATCAATAATAAATTTTGCAATAAGATAGACGAATGAGGCATGGAGAATCTTATGCATTCTATAGATTTTGAGTGGAGGGTCTGTCTTATTTTTCTTTATCACCTCTCATGGAGCTCAATAAATGATTTCTAAACTGAAAAAAAAAAAGCAGTTTATAATCAAAAAGCTTCCCTTCAAATCATCTCCCTTTTAATTCTGTGTAAGGAAATGTGCTAGCATATGCTACTTTTAGCTTATTTATTTATTAGGGAGTGATTTTAATCATACTGAAGTAGTCACAATTAAACATCAGGCTTCTATAGCCATCAGATATACAATGTTTAATGTGTATTTCCATTCTATGACATAATTAAACACACCAGTAGTACACAGTGCAAGTGTTCAATTATGCATATCGTCTTTTAAGTACAGTAAGCCCAATTTAGTTATCAATTAAATTCATAGTGATTCTGACCCTGGCTGGTTTTTATTACAGATGAATTTCTTTTTACCATCAAGGAAGGAACACTTTTTAATTCCTTATAACTCAGTTCTGTTGAAGATTTTGACTATATTTTAATAACATTTTTGCTAATGCTTCCTGCAAAGCTAATGCTTTGTAGTTGAAAGATTTTTATATTACCAAAGCACAATAAATGTTTCCATGTATGTATATGGTATAGATGAATGACGGCAACCAGCTTGCTGTTCAATTTCTTGGATGTTCACATCTTGTTTCCTAAATACAATTATTTCTGTTGTTGTTATTTTGCAAACCCTAATATGTTCATTCTGACTTGCACACATTCTCTCCAAGGGCCTCTGGCTTTTCTTTTGCTAATTCATATTTTTTGCTTCCTTCCAAATGTTGAATGAAGTGTATCTTATTTTAGAAATTATTCAAATTAAGTATCCACTCTTGACATTAATTCTTTCATTGTTTATGTACTAAGGCTATTTATTTATTTATCAATTTATTTATTTAAAGTTTATTTATCTATGTTGGGGGGGGAGGGGGAGAAGAAGGAGGAGGAGGAGAAGGAGAGAGAGAGAGAGAGAGAGAGAGAGAGCAAGCGAGAGAGAGAGAGAATCCTAAGCAGGCTCTGCACGGAAGCATGGAGCCCAACACAGGACTGGATCTCACAAATCATGAGATCATGACCTGAGTCAAAATCAAGAGTCAGATGCTTAACTGAATGAACCACCCAGGCATCCCTAGGTTAGGCTTTTAAACATTTTTTGACATATTGAGTTGTAAAGTAAATCAAATGATTTATTGATTACTTAGAGTATGCCATGTGGCCCTGATAGTCCTCTCCATGGCTCCAGAGGGCACAATTCACACCACATTTGGACAGGGTCTCCTAGGACTCTTCTGTTACCTCCAATCCCCTAGTGCAACAAGTGGTTGTACTAAGACTGATAAAGACTGTGTATATTCATATTTGTATTCCTGAATACTTGACTCTAAAAATATACAATTATTGCTTTATTGCTTTTTGGCCCTTCATTTTCTATGTGCTAATATATTTTTTATTTATGTTCATAGATAATTTACTTGAAATGAACCAAAGTATGAATATCTTGGTATCTTTACATTTTATGCTATTTCTCATACTCTTTCACTGAGAATAATAGCAGCATGTCTCCTTGTACAATATTTGGCCATGATGTTATGGTATTGAGCACCTAATTTGCTCAACAGATGCTGGTTGAAAGAATGAATAAATCAATTATTGAAATGAAAAGACAACATATTATAAATCTGGTATACCTGAATTCTGCCCAGCTAACTGTGCCTGTGTGACCAAAAGCAATTTCCTTTATATTTTTTTGGATTCAGTTGTTATCATCAGTAAAATTAGGTATTCATTTGTTAATTTAACACATTTTAAGATTTGCACTATTCTAGAAACTGGAGATCTAAAGATCTGCTTTCCTGAGATTTATTCCAGCCAGAGGAAAATGGGAAAATAATAAAATATTTTGGATTTTACTCATCATTTCAATAGGATGCATTAAGTAATCATATGCAGAAATACCACTATACCTGTGGGTTGGACACCGAGATGAATAAGATGCTACGTTTGCTCTCATCAGTTTATGTTTTAGAAGGAAATATGTTTTCATAATTACAGTATGTGACAAACAGTGAAAGTTGCCATAGCAGCATTAATGACAAAAGTGGGGGGAATTTAGAGGAAAGGAGACAATTCTGTTTGAAATAGGGCCATGTGATTCTGTAGTCTCTTGTAACAATAATATGAAATATATTGATTGACACTTGTGCAGGTACTGAAAAGACCCATGTTGAAATTATCATAAAGATGTCCAGGATCACATTTTTATAAAAGATTATATAAAGCCACAAGCTCTCAAACCCTCTGATTGCACACTTGGTGAAGGCCCAAGTTTTTTACAATGATCTTCAAAATTTCTAATTGGTCCTGTTATTTCTCTGGTCCATCTCCTACCAATTCCCCTTTGCCCAACTCCATCCAGACTTGTTTGGAGATTCTTCCACCTTGTTTAACATACTCTCACTTCAGTGCTAGACACTTGCTGTTCCATCTACCTGGAAAATCTTTTCTCAGACACACGACAGCTCACTTCCCGACACCTGCCAGGTCTCTCTTAAATATCACCTTGTTAGGTAGGTCTTCTCAGACCACCCTATATAAAACAATGTTCTGCATTATCACATACTTTATTCACACTAAATTCAAATTCATATTAATTTTTCCACAGACTTTATTATATTTTTAAGAATAATATTCTCTCATTTGTTTATTTTCTTTCTTATTAGAATGTAAACTCTGAGATTAAAAGACTTGATCTGCTTTATTGATTGTTTTCCTGGTTTTAGCATCTAGACCAGACCCTTACACATGTAGACCTCAATTGGTATTTATTAAGAATTGATTTTGTATCTAGACAGAGACAAAAATATTTTAAAATCTGTATGTTAATCAAAGGGGACTACAACAGACAAAATGATTTTGAAATATAGAGACCTGAAGACTAAATATAGGGACTTAAGACATCCAGGTAAATAAATTCATCTTAGTAAAATTTTTATTGCTTGTGGAACGTCGAGAAAGAGACAGGTAAGCAGCAACAAAACAAAACAACAACAGAAATTCTGAATGATTCAGATAAGAAAAAATATATACATTTAAAGGATATTGGATGGCAAACACATTAAGGGAAGAGTGTTAGAAAGAGCCAGGATGTCTCTGGGAATGTGAGAGACAAGATATTTTATGAATGATTAAGTGATTCATATCCATTACCTTTAAATCGGTGCATCTTTTTTTTTTTTTAATGTTTATTTATTTTTGAGAGAGTGAGAGAGACAGAGCGTGAGCAGGGGAGGGGCAGAGAGAGAGGGAGACAGAATCTGAAGTAGGCTCCAGGCTCCAGGCTCTGGGCTATGAGCCCAGAGCCCAATGCAGGGCTTGAACTAACAGACTGTGAGATCATGAGCTGAAGTCAGAGGCTTAACCGACTGAACCACCCAGGTGCCCCAAAATCTGTGTATCTTTAATCAAAATAAATTCCTAAGGGAAATAATTTGATTAGACGGGACCGGAATGTCTATCTGCCTTAAGGTCAGTGGTGTAGTGGGGCCGAGTTAGGAACACTGTGAGCGTCAGTCCCAACAGAACTACCTAGTATGTTGAAAGGGCAAATCTTCTGAGAAAACATATGGCTACCAGAAAGAAGGTATGGGGAATGGGGAGTAATGATGTCCAATAAAAGTTACATATATCACTGTAGTCTCTGAACCTCAGAACATATTTAGGACTTCAATACTCTACAACAGTATTTTTCAGTATTTATTTGCCATCTGTATATCCTCTTCAGTGAAAAATGTCCTTGTGTCTTTTGCCCCTTTTCAAATATGTTTGGTTTTTACTATCAAATTTGTAGAGTTCTTTGTGTATTTTCTATATTTCTTACTGATTTTCTGTCTAGTTATATCAGTTGTTGAGAGAAAAATGTGAAAATTAACTACAATTATGGTTTTGTTTACTCCTTTTTTCAGTTCCATTCATTTTTGCTTCACAAATTTTTAGATGCATCCACATTTAGGATAGCCATGTTTTCTTGGTGGATTGCACCTGTATCATTATGTAATATGTTGCTTTATGTCTGGTAATTTTCTTTGCTCCAAAGTCTACTTTATCTCCTGCTAATATATAGCTGTTCTTTTGGATTAATATTTTCCTGTGATTGATATTTATATAACATATCTTTCTCTTTTACTATCAAGATACAATATTATATTTGAAGTGAGATTCTTGTAGGCAGTACATAGTTTAGTTTTGTTTTTTAAATCTACTCTGTCAATCTATTTATTTTACCTAGTATATTTAGATCATTTACCATTAATGTAGTTTTGATGTTTGAGTACATGCCTGCCATGTATTATTTTGTTTTATGTTTATTCTTTTTGTATTTTATTTTTCCCTTTTTCCTGTTTCCCTGTATATTGTTGGAACATATTTTTAGAATTTTATTTTGATTTCTATATTGTGTTTTTCAGTGTATATCTTACTATAGTTTTGTCAGTGGTTGCTGTAGGTATTGCATTATATATACATAATTTATCATAGTCCACTGGTGTCATTTTATCACCACTTCACCAAGTGAGGTATCAAATCTTACCTTGTTTTATGTTCCTCTACCCTAAGCTATTTATAATATAATTGTTGTATCTTCTCTGCATACATTTAGAAACAGTATTGTAATTTTTTCCTCAGTCGTCAAACATAAGTAGAAAACTTAAGAGGAAAAGGAAAGTCTATTGTAATTACTCATATTTTTACTTATTCTATTCTTTCTTCTCTCTTTATGTTCTAAGATACCTCCTTTTATTGTTTCCTACTTAGAAAACTTACTTTAGATATTCTTTGAGTAGAGATATTTTGCTTATAAATTCTCTTAGTTTTCCTTCATCTGAGAAGTCCTTCATTTCTCTTTTTTTCTTGAAGCATATTTTTGTGGATATAGGACTTCATCTTGACAATATTTTTACTTTTATCAAGGCAAAATGTACTACTTTTCTGGCCTTCACAATTTCTGTTGAGAAAGCTTCTGTCATTTTATTTATTTTTCATCTCTAGGTAAGGTATTATTTATCTCTGACTACTTTAAGATTTTTCCCTTTATCTTTAGCTTTCAGATATTTGACTCTGATGTGTCTTTATGTGGACTTTTTCTTTCCTTTTGGGTTTACTTACCTTCTTGAATCTACAGATTTATGTTTCTTGCCAACTTGGTAAGTTTTCAGCCATTATTTCTTTTACTATATTTTCATCAGTTTCTTTACCTTCTCCTTCTCATATTTACATCACATGATTCTTAGATTTTTTTTGTTATAGTCTCACATGTCCCAAGGATATATTCTTTTCTTATTTTACTCTATGTTTTCTCTGCTCAGATTATGTGACTTCTGTGGCTTTCTCTCTCAGTTTACATGCCTTCTTCTCACTCCTTTCTGCTATTATGACCATACATTGAAGGTTTTTACTTTGTTACTGTATATTTTCAGTTCTAAAATTTCCATTTGATACTTCTCTTTTTCTCCCATTTCTTATCTCTTTTTTTACTTCTAAGCATTTCTCTTTCTTTGCTGATAATTTCTATTTTTTATTTGTTGCAAGCAGGCTTGTAATTGTGTGTTAAAACATTTTTATAATTACTACTTAAAACATTTGTCAAATTATAACATCTCTGTCATCTTGTTTTGACATGTTTTTTTCTCATATTTGAGATCTACCTGGTTCTTTATATAACAAAGAAAATTTATGTTAAAACCTAGACCTATTTTGATACTATAAGACTTGGGGTCTTTTTTTAATGTATTTTATTATTTTTGAGAGAGAGAGACAGAATGAGAGTGGGGGAGGGGCAGAGAGAGGGGGAGACACAGAATCTGAAGCAGGCTCCAGGCTCTGAGCTGTCAACACAGAGCCCAATGTGAGGCTTGAACCCGTGAACCATGAGATCATGATGTGAGCTGAAGTCAGACACTTAACTGACTGAGCCACCCAGGTGCCCCAACACTTGGGATCTTATCTGTAATATTAGCTGGTCTCCTGTCTTAGTTGTTTTGAGCTGCTATAACAAAATACCATACACTAGATGGCTTATAAACAACAGAGATTTATGTCTCACAGTCTAGGATGAGGGTACCAGCATAGTTAGGTGGAGGCCCTCTTCCATGTCACAGACTTCTCATTGGTATCTTTATGTGGTACAAGGGGTGAGCTAGCTCTCTGAGACCTCTTTTATATGGTCAGTAATCCCATTTATGAGGACTCCAATTTAATGATCTAATCACCCCCCAAATGCCCCAATTCCCAATTCTATCACCTTGCAGATTAGTTTTTGAACCTATACATTTTCGGGGAGCCATAATCATTTAGACTATAGCATTCCACTCTTACCCCTCAAAATTCATGTGCTTCTAACATGTCCTTGGCTTAGAAGTCCAAAGTCTCATCTAAATATTGTCTAAATGAGGGGAGCCTGGGTGGCTCAATCAGTTAAGAGTTTGGCTTTGGCTCAGGTCATGATCTCACAGTTTGTGAGTTTAAGTCCCACATCGAGCTCTGTACTGACAACTCAGAGCCTGGAGCCTCCTTCCGATTCTGTGTCCCCTCTCTCTCTGCCCACCGCCCCCCCCCCCAACTTGTGCTCTCTCTCTCAAAAATAAATATTAAATAATTTAGTATTATTTAAATCAGATTTTACACTTGAACCTGTAAAATCAGACATGTTACATGCATCCAAAATATAATGGTAAGGCAGACATAGGATACACATTGCTATTCCAAAAGGGGAAAATAGAAAATAAAATGAGTAGCAACCAAGCAAGGCTAAAACCTAAAGTCCCACTGGGGTGACAGTCCTGCCCCCATGGCTTTGCTAGGTATAGCCCATGCTGCAACTCTCACAAAATAGAGTGCCCTACCTGTGCTTCTCCCAGGTCCTATTGGTCTGGAGACAAGGGGGTAGCCCTGCCCTATAGTTCTGTTGGTATTACCCCTAGCAAGGACCCTTTTTAGTGACTTTGCCCTTGCAGCAGCCCTGTGCTTGGGTCCTGTGCCCATGGCTCTGGGATACTCCAGTCTTCAAAATTTAGGTGGAGGTAGCCATGCCTCCATTGCTCTGCTGGACAGGGATGGAGTCCTCATGGTTTTGAGTAGCACACCCCCCATAGCTTTGGGTGAGGATCACCAGGATTATTGAAACCCAGGCAGTGGCCTCCAATTTTGAAACCAAAAAATTAGCCCTAATGATCTCTGAATTGCCTTTGGAGTCTTTCTTCCCTCTTCTTAAAGGATAGGACGAGTTCACGTTGAATAGCTTTGTGGTCCCATTCTACAAAATCTAGGAAGTCTAGCAACCTTCCTTCATTCCTTCCTGTGTCCTTTCCCTTCAATTCAAACTGGCTGTTTTCCTGCTGGTGTGGCTAATTAAGCCTGTGGTTCACACCCATACTAGTCACCTTATCAAAGGGTTACTTGGCCATATCTTTAGTATTTTTTGAAACATGCTTTATCATTTTTGCAATATGCATAGCCTGAGAATTTTCCAATTTTTTTAAGTTCTACTTCCTGTTTTGTTAACATTTTCATCTTTAAATCATTTCTTTCTTCTTGTACTTTACTATAAACATTTAAGAGGAAGCAGGTCACTCCTTAACACTTAGTTTAAACATTTCCTCAGCCAAATATCCGATTTTATTGCTCCCATGTTCCTTCACAGAATACTACAATGTGAACACAAGCAAGCTCTTTGCCACTTTATAATAAGAAGCACCTTTCTTCCAGCTGCCAATAACATGCTCTTCATTTCCATCTGAGATCTCATCAAAATGGCTTTTACTGGGGCGCCTGGGTGGCTCAGTCAGTTAAGCGGCCGGCTTCGGCTCAGGTCATGATCTTGCGGTCCGTGAGTTCGAGCCCCGCGTCGGGCTCTGTGCTGACAGCTCAGAGCCTGGAGCCTGTTTCAGATTCTGTGTCTCCCTCTCTCTGACCCTCCCCTGTTCATGCTCTGTCTCTCTCTGTCTCAAAAATAAATAAAGGTTAAAAAAATTAAAAAAAAATGGCTTTTACTGTCCATATTTCTACCAACATCCTTTCATAGCTATTTAAGAATTCACTAAGATGATTGAGGCTTTCTCTGCAACTTTCCACTTCTCTTGTTGTTACTAGAATTGCTTTTTTTAAACTTTATTTTTGTTTTGAGAGAGAGAGAAAGAGAGAAAGAGGAGAAGGAGAAGGAGAGAACATGAGCAGGGAAGGGACAGAGAGAGGGAGAGAGAGAATCCCAAGCTGGTTCTGCACTGTCAGTGCAGAGCTCGATGTGGGGCTCAATCTTACCATCCACGAGATCACGACCTGAGCTGAAACCAAGAGTTGGACACTTAACCGACTGAACCACCCAGTCACCCCACTAGAATTGCTTTTAACAGTTGCTATTCATGGCAATGTAGACATTTTCTAACATGTACCTCAAAATTCTTCCAGCTTCTCTCAGTTCCAAAATGACTTCCACAGTTTTAGGTATTTGTTACAGCAGTACCTATACATCTTGGTATCAATTTTCTGTCTTGGTGCATTTGGGCTGTTATAACTAAAATACCATAGACTGAATGGTTATCACAAAAATACCATAGACTGAGTGCTTATAAACAGTATAAATTTATTGCTAACAGTTGTGGAGGCTGGAAGTCCAAGATCAGGGTACCAGCATGGTCAGGTACAGGTGAAGATCCTCTTCCAGGTTGCAGACTGCTGATTTCTGGCTGTGTCCACACATGGAAAAAGGAGTAAGCTAACTCTCTGGGGCCTCTTTTATTTAAGTATTGATCCTATTCATGAGGGCTTTGTCTTTATGACTTAATCATCTCTGAAAGGCCCAACCTCCCAATACTATAACCTTGAGCATTAGGTTTTCAACATATGGATTTTGAGGAGACGCAAACATTGATACTCTAAAAACTCCTCTTTGACCGCTCTAGTGAGAAAAAGATACACCACCTTATTACTGTTACTGGGTTAGCAGTCCAGTTGCCTCACTTCCCTCCATTGGTACTCCATTCTGGGGAGTCCTCATTGCTATTGGTCACTGTTTGTAGTTCTGATGCCTCATTTGACTCACTGATGCCTCCTCTGTTGGAAGGAGTAGAAGCACTTTGTTATTGCTTCCAGTGTGGTCTCCAGTGACATCATAGGGACTGGTTGCCTCATTACTGCTGGGCTGTGATGAAAGAGCCAACTCTCCAGAAGTTCTTCTTTGGTACCACCCCAGTGGGGAAGAGGTAAGGGATCTTATTAGTCAGGTGGCAGTGGAAGTCTGGGATTCCCACATGGATCCCGCTGACATTTGGAAGTCTGAGGCATTCATCACTGGCATGCCTCGTTGAAATCCCAGTTGTCTATTCAGGCTTTTCTTACACCAGCCCAAAGAGGGAGCCCTGGGACTCCTTGTTACAGCCTTAGGAAGGGTTAAGTCCAGGCTCCCCACTCATTCTTTATAGGCTTGGGTGGAGGTGTGGCTACAGTTTTTCTCCTGTGGCATTTGACTGGAGTAAGGTGATGATTGTCTAAAAGTTTTCTATCTTGCTAGGCTGCCCCATTTGGCTACAGACTGCAGGTATTAATTGGAGCTTTTATTGTCCGTGACTTTTGACATTTCTGAGTCGCCAGCTTCTTAAATCTCCAAGTATATGGAGAAAAACAGAAGAAAACCTTAGCTCACCATTACATCATTCTTCAGATCCCAAGTTTCCTGGTCAGTTTTCCTGTTTCTCTCCACATTTAAGAGTCCTCTTCAGTTGTTTCGTGTGTAATGTCCATTATTTTTTGTTGTGCATAGTAGGAATAAAAAAGAAAATTGTGCCTGCTCTGTCTTCCTAGAAGTGGTCACATGTATGTTGAATGCTGAGCAGTTCTTTATTCATTGGATATGCTTTAAGTAAACATTATCAAAATATCATCATTTAGCTGGTATTTACTAAATACCTACTATGTGTCATGCATTGTTCTGGGAACTGAGGGAAAACAGTAAATATACAGTTGAATATTAAAGGTAAATGCCATAAAAATGTGTACATATATATTCCTATGCTAGTAATTTTGCTGGCTTTTAATTTTTAGTTCCCAGCAAATAAAGTTGATGGGTTCCAGTAATACTTAGAAGTCTGTCTCAACCCTAAAGATGCATTGAATGTGTTAATGAAGCTAATTTGAAATCAGCTCTCTTAATAAACCTCCTATGCATATATATTCAAGACTTTCATATTCACTATAACCACAATTATATACTATAATAGGCATTGAATAGAAGACCTGTAGGAATATGCTAAGTTAGTAAGTGTGGTTATATTATTGTGAGGGGATTTAGGGTAAGGGGAAAAGAATTATTTTAGAATGAGAGACAGCTATATTTGAATTTCAATGGTTAACTTTAGGGAAATTAGCTTCTCTGAATCTCAATTCCCTGTCAAAGTTATTTTTAAAACTAAATGCAGTTATATCCATCCATCCATCCATCCATCCATCCATCCATCCATCCATCCATGGAAATGTATAGGGATTCTGATAAATACTAGATTCCCCCTTGTCTCTCTTTAATGATTTTTAAAATATAAATAAAATTAGTTGAATAGATTATAAAATACTAAACATCACATTATAATTAAATTCCCCTTACTGGTATATGAGCTGTCCTCCTGTGTCTGCCAACAGTGGAATGAAGTCTCAATAGATAAAACCCCGCACATAATGGTAGTTATCAGAAATATAGGAACTCAGACAGGTTTCGGGGACTCAGATAAAGCACTAAATATTTAACAGCAAGTGATTAATCCTTAATATGGTGTAATTGCTTTTGGAAATCTGGAGCAAAGCAATTAAGTCGGCCAATAAAAAAGAGACGTAAATAAGACTAGTGCTTATTCCCACTATTTTTCCTATATAAATTCTACAAAGGCTTTCAGTACATAGCACCAGTATGTGTGATTGACAATACAAATTGTAATAGCTCTTAAAAAGGCATTTGGAGTGGTAAGCTCAACAATGAAATAGAGTTGTATTACTTACAAAAGGACGAATTTTCCATTATTTGAAAGAAAAATATAAACTTTTCGTAGTGAAAATATGCAACCAAAACTTCAGTGTACATCATGGTCTGTTAATTTTTATCATAAATAAAAAGTGGAGAGGGGCGCCTGGGTGGCTCAGTCGGTTAAGCGTCCGACTTCGGCTCAGGTCACGATCTCACAGTCTGTGAGTTCGAGCCCCGCGTTGGGCTCTGGGCTGATGGTTCAGAGCCTGGAGCCTGTTTCCGATTCTGTGTCTCCCTCTTTCTCTGCCCCTCCCCCATTCATGCTCTGTCTCTTTCTGTCTCAAAAATAAATAAAAATGTTAAAAAATTTTTTTTAATAAATAAAAAGTGGATAAAATTTTCAGTTGGATTTCTGGTGTTAAAACCCTAGCTTGGCCTTTTCATCGTAACATTGACTTGTGTTACCACATATGAGCATATAATCATTAATATATTTTTTATATCTGGGCTTCTGTTATAATTTGTTATTGTCATGTACAGTTTTTATACTTCAATCATGTTTTATATTCTTTGCAATTAATTTGAGTTGTTGTCAATGGTGCTTATTCATTTACAATTTGCATTTCTTCCTTGTTAAAAGTGTCTGGTTGAATTTGATTTGTAATTGTTTTCATTCTTGTCACTGTTGGCAAGGAAAGGCAGCTATGTTCATATGAATAATCTGAAAACAATGTGTCTTTCGCTATAAATGACCTAGTATTTTCAGTTTATATATAGATTATTAATAGAATTCATATAACCAAAAAATCATTATTTTTATTGTGGCTCATAACACTTTCCAAAACCAAATAGTGCCAAATACCATATTTTATACAAGGATTTTATGAGAGTTTTATTCCTCCTGGGAAATGCAAACATTTTAACTGTTCTGCAAAGACTAAAATTACTTCTATCAACTGGAGTCGATGGATCAATTTGTATTTTAATTTTGTCCCATACCTTTTTTTCATAGTTCAGAATTTAAAGCTTTTAGTTAAAAGTGATAGTATTAACCCTCAAATAGTCTACAAACAACTAGAAAACTATTTAACATTTTCTCATTTATGGCTAATTTGTACTTCAAGATAGTCTGTAAGTGCTACAGACCATGTGAATGGTTGGCATTAAAAATAAATTTAAATTTGAGTGGCCTTTGGAAATTTTACAAGGTGAGGTTTTAGGAAAAATTAAATAGGTAAAATTTTGGTAAAGGAAAAGTAAATTTGAGGTACTTTAAGGAATAAATAGATCAGGAGAATATTTGATATGGAAGAAAATTGCAATGTGTGTTTAGAGCTTTTAAAGCAAATTTGCCGTGGGAGGAAAGTGCAAAATAGAAAAAGTTAGGGCCTAATTTGGGACCCAATTCTGTCATTCTGTGGAGTTTGAGTTTAATTCTGATAAGAAATTGTAATGTGACTGGGGTGTGGGAATTTGGTTACATTGGGAAGAAACTAAGTAAAGGAGAAATTAAAATTGTAGAGTATGAATTTAGGAACTTTTTAAAGTATATCTAATGGCACTCTCTTTCTAAAGTGGTAAAAAAATCTTAAATAATCCTTACATTTTAAGTAATCTGAACACACTTTTTATAAAGCATTTCTTTCTCTAGACAATGCCAAGTAAAACCTCCTATCCTTCGCATTCTTCCAAATCCTTCATTCTAGGTCATTCAACTGTTTTGACATCTGTTCCCTTGATCCTCTCATTTCTGCAAGCCTGCCTTCATCCTCCTGGCTTCCCTTTTCCCCCCTTCACAACAGAGGCCATGCTCCATCATATATTGCCACGTCCTGTCTTCTGTATTCAAGTCTCCTATTGTGTGCAGCCATCTAACATCAAACCTTAAATTTAGTTATTTCTGGTTTTAGTTTCTGTAGCCAGAATGCCAGGAATTGGGAAAAACAAAAACAAAAAACTACACAACCTTGTATTCTGGTGATACTACAAATCTTTAGTTTCCAACCTCCGCTAAGCCCATGATGTACTTGGACTGTCTAAGAGTTGCTGATCGATTGCCACTTCCTTCATCCTTGGCAACACCTGAATCTTCATTGCTCCCCTTTAGCCTGCTACTCTGGCTCATCCCCTATTGCTAAGCACACTTGTTTTCTGTATTATAGAGAAAACCCAGTCTAAAATCATGAACCCCATTAACTTTCTCACCTAAATGCTATCCACAAATTTGCTTAATGTGCATTCACTCTCACTTTCTTTCTTGAAGAGTAAATTTACTCCTCCACTTTTCAGATAATTGCTTGATCGATGGCTCCCCTTTTCCAACCATATCTGCTGGGATTCTGACCCAGGATTATTCTCTACAAACTATTGCCTATAAAATGATCCATCTTTCTGACTCCCTCCTCCCCCAATTAACTGTAAACAAACTCTAGTATCCCTATTTTATAATTGTTTCTTATACTCATGTTTCCTCAACCCTACCTTCTTGTATTTCCCTTTCCCTTTATTCTCAACATATCTGAAAAATAGTAAAATTCTTTCTCTTTTCAATTCCTCACTTCCCACTAACTTTAATCAACTAAAACCAGGTTTCTGCTTCTAAAACTCCAAGAGAAATTACCTTTGCCTATGTCCCCCATGGTTATTTAATAAATTTGATCAGTTCTTTTCTTTCCCTATTCCACTTGACTTATCTGACAATGAAGACCTTCTTAGATCTTCCCTTTGTGTTTTTCTTCAACCTCATCTATTGCCATGACCTCTAAGTCATATAGCTTATGTCCTAAACCATATGATTCATGTCCCAGTTCTGTAGAAATTTGCTACCTAATATGGTAGCTACTAGAAAAGATGGCAATTTAAATTTAAATTTTAATTAATTATAATTTTAAAATCTCTTCATCAAGCACACTAGCCACATTTTAAGTGTTCAACAGTCTCATGTGGTTAGTGGCTATGATAGTGGGTTGGTAGCAAATACCTACTTGTCTCTTTTCAACATCTGAATATTTTCTGTCATAAGCACTGCTTCCCAATATGATAGACACTTGACCACTATTTCCTTTACTTTCCAATTATACTCACACTAAATTTGTTCTCATAGCATTTATACTAATTTATTTAATTATGGTCACATGTCTTCCTCCCATACTTCTTATGTTTCTTGACTGCTGCATTATGCCTGTTTGCATTCTTAATCTCTAACACAGTGCCTGATATATAATACACACTCAAAATATTTTACATGAAAGAATTAATGCACCATAAGACATACTCAGGACCTCAGCTGAATTCAGACTTAAAATATATTTTCAATATTTTAGAATCCCCTCATATTTTAGGGCTTAATTCAAGTTTATTAGCACATGTTTTTTCAGAGGTACACAGTAATGGCTTGTGGGGGCAAGTATCAATTTTCTTGGATGATTCTTTAAGAGTACTTGATGTGGATTATTTCAAATCAAGAAAACAATGATTAGCTTCTAAGAAATACATAAATGTATTTTTTGGCTATTATTTAAACCATAATAGATATTTTATAAATATTGGCAAGAATAGTATGATAATAGTATTAACTATATGCACATCGCTAATGCATATTTATTAACACATTGTATTTTCACACTATGACAAAGTCGACACGTGTAAACTAAAGTTCCTTTAAAATTATTGACTGCATCCATCTTTCTGTCTCTGAGAGAACAAATTCATAGCCTGGTACCAGATTCCAGTTTTCATCTTATGGCCAGAGTCCCACCTGAGATATCTCATCAGCATAGGTGAAAAATAAGGCCCATGTACAATTTTAATTTCTAGTTATAATTTGGGCTTCCCCACTCAGATCTTCTGTTTTTACCTTTTTTCTCCCCTCTTTGTTCAACTTCTGCTTCTATAAATTTGACTTCTTTAGATAGCTCATATTAGTGGAATCATACAATATTGGTCTTTTTGTGACTGGTTGATTTCACTTTGTAGCACATGATGGGATTTCCTTCAATTTTGAGGCTAAATAATACTCTATTGTATGTATATACCACATTTTGTTTATCCATTTATCTATCTGTGGACATTGTATTTTGTAGCTGTTTTCAATAGTGCTGCTATGAACATGGGTGTGCACATATTTCTTTAAGACCCTGATTTAATTTTTTTTTTTTTTAGTTACACCCAGAGTCAAATTGCTTTATCATATGGAAGTTCTAGTTTTAATTTCTGAGGAAGCTCCACATTGATTTCCATAAAGGTTGCACTATTTTACAATTCTGCCAATAGTATGAAAGTTTTCCAATTTCTTTGCATCTTAGCCAGCACTTTTATTTTCTGTTTCTTTGATAGTAGTCATCTTGATGAATATGAGGCAATGTTTTGTGGTTTTGATTTTAATTTCACTGATGATTAATGATGTTGAGCAACTGTTTATATAGTTGTTGTGCATTTGCATATCATCCTTGGAGAAATGTCTATTCAAGCCATTTGCCCATTTTTATTTGAGTTATTTGATTTTTTATGTCAATGAGTGGTAGAAGTTATTTGTATGTTCTGGATATTAACCCTTTATCAGACATATCATTTGCATATTTTTAGGATGCCTTTTTAATATCTTGATTATTTCCTCTGATACACAGAAGTTTTCCAGTTTGATGTAGTCCTCTCCCTTTTTTTCTATTTGTCTATTTTTGATTTTATTGCCTGTGACCTAAGCCTTTTTTTATTCTGAAAACATTCTGTGGGAAATGGTATCTACCATCAGAATGTTGTTTTAAGCTAGAAAGCTCAGAATGATCTTTATGTTTTCTTTGTAAAGAGTCCCGTTATTCACTTGCTTAAAAATAATAACAACAATAACAATAATTGGAGGCTACAAGATAAACTTCACATTTCTTTCATCTTTTTTTTCTTTTCTTTTCTTTCCTTTTCTTTTTCTTTTCTTTCCTTTTCTTTTTCCTTTCCTTTCCTTTCCTTTCCTCTTCTGTTTCCTTTCCTTTCCTCTTCTCTTCTCTTCTCTTCTCTTCTCTTCTCTTCTCTTTTCTTTTCTTTTCTTTTCTTTTCTTTTCTTTTCTTTTCTTTTCTTTTCTTTTCTTTTCTTTTCTTTTCTCTTTCTAGGTAGGCTCCATGCCCAAAGTGGGACTTGAACTACAACCCTGAGATCAAGAGTTGCATATGCTACTGACTGGGCCAGCCAGGTGCCCCAAACCTCACATTTCTTAACTAAGGCTTATAACTTGCTAATTTGGATGCAGTATGCTTCTCAACTACATTACATATATGTTCCCATCCCTACTCCCAATGTACAGCCACACTAGGCTTCTTCTGTTTCCAGGTTATGTCTTATATATTCTTGGGAGTTCCCATTTGCTCTCTCTTTGGAAAAGTCTCTCTTTTCTGTTTGGCAAACTCCTACTCATTTTGTGAAGACTTTACTAATTTGTCCTAGCTACTTCTCTCCTTGATCTATCACTATTGTGTGCAGATTAATCTTATGTCACTTCCCTTGTAGGAATACAATTATGATGCATACAAAGCACTTAAGTACAGTGCATGCCACAAAGTGTTCACTGCATGTAAGCTTCTATCTTACCCATAATGGTTATTTTAATAATATTGGTAGGGATAGTATGATAATAGTACTAATTATACTCATATTGCTATTACATATTTATTAAGAAGTTAAAATTTCATAATATAAAGTCAAAGCATGTATGAACTAAAAGTTCTCTATAAAAGTACTGGATGCATCCATCTTTCCATCTCTGAGAGAACAAATTCATGTCCCAGTACCAGGTTTCAGGTTCTATCATATGGTGAGAGTCATCCCTCAGACATCTCTTCAGCACAGATGAAAAACAAGGCCAATGTGCAATTTTAATGTCTAATTATAGGTTGGACTTCCCCACTCAGATCCTTCTGTTTTTACTGTCCTTTCTTTCTTCTTACCTTTACAGCATGAAATGTCCTTCACTCTTCCTTCCTGTTCTTTTTTAAACTAATGTTATAAGTAACCCTTAAATGTTATACATGTGTATACATCTCCATGAAGCTTATTAGGGATAGCTACCACACCTCAGTATTGCCAAAGTGTCCTGTGTTCTTTACATGAGATTTTTTAATGTTTATTTATTTTTGAGAGAGAGAGAGAGAGAGAGAGAGAGAGAGAGAGAGCATGAACAGGGGAGGAGCAGAGAGAGAGAGAGGGAGACACAGAATCTGAAGCAGGCTCCAGGCTCTGAGGACCAGGGCCCAGTTCCAGGGCTGGAACCCACAAACAGTGAGATCATGACCTGAGCCGCAGTCAGAAGCTTAACCGACTGAGCCTCCCAGCAGCCCCTTTCCGTGAGATTTTTAATTTCCTACTGACATCAAACTTATTGAGACTATAATACTCCATTCATCTTTCGATCCTGTTAAATCTAACACAGTGCTGGGTCTTAGCAGGTGCTAATACATATTTGTTCAGTGAATGGGAATTCATCACAAGTCTACTATTTGTCACCTATATTAATAAGGTGGGCTAGACTTCCCTTTCATCTTTCTTTCTGATCAGTACGCAAGGCTGACTGACGTGCTCTTAAGCCTTCTGGCTAGGTCTGTTCCTTATTGCTTGGAGCTCTGAAGTAAAACAGGGACTATTTCCCTGAAGCCTGAAAAAAATTGCGCTAAGCTATCCTTTACAGACCTTCTATCCTATGTCCCACTCTGGTGCCCCTCGCTCCCCAAAGGGTGGTAGTAATCCTCCAGAGAAAAGACATATTAATCCTATTGAGTTGTAATCATTGGATTTCTGGTTCCCAAGTTTATGCTTACAGTATGAAAAGACAAATATAAAAATATGTGTAAAACTGAATTCTGTGTATGTGAAAATCAATCTTCATTATGCATTTTAATATCATTTTTGTATGTAATGGTTCATCCGCCGTTATCATTACTAAGAAAACATGAAACTTCAGCTGATTCCAAATGGAAGACAGTCTAGTGACAGACCAATGACTCCCTCAAATGTGTTTAAATGTTTCAGTAAACAGAGTATTTTGAGCAAACATCATTTTGAGATTTGATAAAATATCATATCACCCAATTTGACATAAAAATTATCCCATTTCGATGACTTTTACACTATGCCTCAGGAACTGTATTCACTTAGTGCCACACAGTACTTGAAACATTCAAAATGTAGCTATGGATGAATTTCAAAGTAAGAAAAATAGACAATGAGAGCAGTATTTTGAAATTGTTCTTGACATTATAAAGTTATTGGAATTAGTTTATATATTGAAATATGTTCAGAATTTAAATAATGAAGCTTCTTAGCATATATTAACTATTTTTTTATGTTTTTAAACATTATCTTTTTATATTTGGAAATGCATTTTAATTATATGTGTGATTTATTAATGATTTAAACCAATACATCCAGTTCTTCCTCTTTCATATAATTTTAACGATTTTTACTTATAATGATTTATAGAATTTAGTACATTAAAAAATTAGATTGCTGAGGTCATTGATTGATAGAGTAAAATTTCTACAGGCAGATTTTGTTTTCCAGCTCTATGTTTTTTTTTCCTCCAGCTCTATGTTTTAAATGTAAATTCTGTTATACAATGAGCTAGTTTTGAATCTTATCTACAGTAGGGGAAAAAACTGTTGTCACGTATTTTAAGAGTTAACTTAATAGTTAAGTTAGGCTGTAATTCTGCATTGCATCTTGCCTACCTACGTTCCCTTCTACCCCTCCCTCTGTACTTTCTCTTTCATTCATCATTACCTCATTCAAATATTATTAAACTTCTATTAAGTACCAAGCCCTCTGCTAGGAACTGAATATTCACCAGGAAAACTCAACATATTTAGGTCCTCCATGGGGCAGGACAGAAAAACAAAACAAAACAATAAGCCCACATATTTACACAAATTGCAAATTGTAGTATAGGTTATGAAAGAAAGAAACGGGGCTGAAATAAATAGTGGACCTCTATTTCAGATAAAATGGTCAGAATAGACCTCTCAGCAGGTGATACTTAAACTGAACTGCAAAAGATGATAGAGAAATTTCTCAGTGTGGAGTGGAATAAAGAATATTCTAGGCATAAGGAAAGTCAGTACAATGCCTTGAAGCAAGAACTAGGTTGGAGTAGTTGATGAAATGAAATACCAAAGTAGTTGGTTTGGGGTTAACAGCAGTAGGAAAGGCACAGTTGGAAGACCAAGCCGTGCAGCTTTCCAGGATTTACAGGAAAGAATTCTGATTTCGGCCTCAATGTAATCAACACCATTGAAGCATTGCAGAAGGAGAGCAACATGTTCTGATTTATACTTTTATAATATCAGTTTTGCTGCTGCATGGGCTATAGATTAAATAAAGTTAGAATTTAAGTGAAGAGACAGGTTAGGAGGAAGATCCTAATGACAGCCTGGATCTAAGTACTGAACCTGGAGATGTTTAGAAGTTGTCATATTCAGGATTTATTGGAGATGCATGAACAGGACTTGCTGGTGATTTAGAGATGAGGGAATGAAGAGAGAGGAAAAAGGAAATAAAGAAGGTTCCTGTTTGGGCAACAGAGTAGGTGGTAGTGCTAGTGGCTCAAAGCCCATCAAAGACTGCCTGGCACACAGTTGGTACTCCATAAATGCTGTTTCATGCCCGAATGGTGGCTTGAATCAATGAGTACATGATAAAAACTGGTGCATATGGAAGGAAATTATGACTTCATTTATTGATGTCAAGGTTGGGATGTTTGTGAGATACCTCCAAGTGGACTGGAGGTGGTTATTGACATGTTTTGGAGCTTCAATTTTTAATTTGTGAATCATTCCTCATTCAATCATGTCCTTTCCGCAAATATTAATTGAACACTTGCCAGGAGCAAGGATCTCTGCTGTTTGAAAGAGAATTGAGAGATAAGGCACAGCCATGCCCTCAAAAAGTCTACAGTTTCCTAAAGACACAGAAAAATAAATATATTACTATAGCATAGTGCTACAAGGCTAGATAAACAACAAGGTAGAAAGAGTTACCTGCGCTAGAGAAGTCTTAAAAGAATTCTTAAGGGAAATAATGACTGAGATTATGGTGAAAGCCAAGTGAAGAGTTATCAGATTCGTGAAGGAGACAAGGGGGAAAGAAGTTTTTTTAGGAGCAAGGAAAAAAGTGGGACTCACTTGTACTGATGGTAGACACCCTTGCTCTGTTGATTGGGAGGAAGAAGAAAGTGTGGAGGAGAGGTGTGGAAAGACTGAAGTCTGAAAAGTAAACTTTTCAGTAAACTCCTCTGCTGTTTCTTACGGAAGATAAGAATGCCTAAGTTGATCAGCTGATAGCAATATGAACAACAATGTTGAAAAGTCGTATTTTCTCCTCCTTTTGTCCTTTCTACTTTCTTGGTTAATGTATGTTGCCATTTAACATTCTGTCTCAGATCTATTCTGTCATCAAAATTGCATGTATTAATCACATCCATATCAGTTCTTGTTTTATAATCTTTCAGTATAAACTTTCTATATTTGTTTATATTTGCTAGTATATAATTTTAAAATGTAGATGTACTTTATATATTTTGAAACATATACATTATTATATTTCTTACAGGTGTGTGTGTGTGTGTGTGTGAATTCAAGCATTTTTCCAATTTCTCTCCCTCTAGAAAAATGATCACCTCATCATTTCAAAGTCAACTGATTAGCAACATTAATTGAATCTGCAACTTTAATTCTCTTTTGCCATGTAAAATAACATAGTCATACAGATGTCATCTTTTGTGGAAGGTATCATTTAGCAAGGCACACGTTGTTAACACTTTTTTCAAAATCCACATGCTGTACTTATTAGCCATGTAATGGGCGATACATTTATTAACCTCTCTGAGCTAATTTCCTCATCTTCACAGGCCTGTGAATAAGGCTTAATTAAACAAGTGTCTAATAGAGGGCTTGCATAGTACCTATATGCCCCACCAGTGAAACTACTAATTCCAATGTACCTAACAATTAGCTATGTCCCTGTAGACGTCGGGTAGAAAGGTGATGTCTTCAGAAGAAACCACATAATTGGCTAAAGCATTTCAGCTAAAATGATTTATTTATTTTTTAATGTGAAACTATTAAGGGAAAGAGATGGACTGAATATAAAAAAAACTGTATAATTCCCCTTTTTTAATTTTTTTTTTATGTTTGTTTATTTTTGAGAGAGAGAGACAGACAGAGTGTGAGCAGGGGAGGGGAAGAGAGAGAGGGAGACAGAATCTGAAGTGGGCTCCAGGCTCCACGCTGTCAGCACAGAGCTGGACAGGGGGCTCGAACTCACAAACTTCAAGATCATGACCTGAGCTTAAGTTGGATGTTTAACCAACTGAGCCACCCAGAAGCCCATAATACATCTTTTTATACATTAATTTTTTTCTATCTTTTTGGTTCATTTCCTGATAGTAACAATAAAACAATGCCCCCAAATAATTTAGATGTGAAATATGATTAGATGTTATGAAAAACATTTGAATAAATATTTATTTTAAAAGCTTTCTATTTTAGTTATGATTCTTCATTTGATATCTTAAAATGTAGCATATTAAAACAATGAAAGTACTGTGAACATATCCCCATTTTTCCCCAAATTTGAACTTTAACGATCTTTAGCTATTTGGTAGGATTTTTTCCTATTTTTTAGTCACCAGGTTTAGATAGTAAGCCCTTTAGAGAAAGGATTTACTTGTTGTATATTTTTTGGTCATTGGTTTGTTGGTTTGGAAATTTTCAGCCATTGTATAGCATTTCTGAGGTTAGAGCCCCAGCATCTTCAGCTCTAGACTGAGAAAGACTGAAGTGTTATTATATTCCTTGGGTAGAAGGTCTCTGGGTCCAGCTAGGTCTGGGATTTAAATAGCACAGGGCATTCACTGAAGCTTTTACTTGCCTATTCTCATCAGTAGCATTTGAAATAGCCATGGTAGTTGGTTCTAACACATACATCTTCCTAGAAAACAATGGTATACTCTAAAGCACATAATCATATGCGCTGGAAGCATTAACACTCCACACATTTTCCTGAAGGACAAGAGAAGCAGATGCTTCTTCTTTTTTTTTTTCCTTCCCCCAGTATTTAACACAGTTGATTGTGCATGACTAATTCTTTTGCTAATCTTGTCTGGTGTCAATCTTTTGGTTTTTAGTGGAGGTTTCCTTTGGGGATTTAGCAGCACACATGGCTGACCTGCATGCTTCTTTATCTCCAGGGCTCTAGTAAAATATTAGCACACAAAGCTAAATTGATTTGGAAACATAAGGCACAAAAAAGCTGGTTTTATGCAAATGTTAACACTGTATAAAAAAGCCCTTGGACATCATTTAAAGTACAGCTTCACCTCACTAACTGGCTCACTGACATTTGGATGGATGCTAAAATTAACCATTTAGAAAATCTTAAGCTTTGCTGTTCCTGGGGCCCTGCATGTAAATGTGGGTGTCCCATACCCTTCTTCACCCCTTGTATGACTGTGCAGCCAAGTTTTCATTTATCATGCCAAGAGAGAAATTATCCAAAAGAACAGAGTATCCAAAAACTCATTTACATTTGGCTTTGGACTTACCTTCCCAGTTATAATTGGCTTTGGACTCTATAAAAATTATTTTGTATTCCCTAACCACATGGTAACTGACATCATGAAAAGGTGACCCAGATAAGTAGTAGGTGGCAAGGTTTTGGATGAACAATATGTGGCTAAAAATTTACCGCTGAGGGCTCTGATTTCAAAGAATACTTTTGTGCTATAGCAACTTTTGTTGTATTAGAATCTGATACATATTTCTTACAATAACACCTTATACAAGATTGGTATTCAAATTATTTATTGAATAAATGAAAATATTGTTTACTTTTATCTGTAACATAAGTCATTAATGAGAGGGATTGGGATTTTCATTTTATTTCTTCTTTGAGTTTTAAAATTAACCAGATGAAAATCTAATTTTGATCAACACATTCACACGTACATAAAAAACACTTAATTTTGAAAAAGGAACTTGTACTACAGCTAAAAGGAAATGGTCAACAAGAATTGCACAATAACGGTCTCCATAAATTTCAATGTAATTCCATTTAACTTAATAGATAATTGTGGACTACATCATTAAAAAAATAAAATAAAAGGAGAGAAAAAAATAGAATAAGAAGTAACAATTACATTTAACCAACCTAAAGAAAATACACCCTAAGCATTGTTGCACTGAATGTGCATTTGACATACAAAAATGTGTATTCTTGTAAGAAAGTATTTGTGTAATACTCATTCCATTTATAATAAATAATAAAACAAAGAAAAATATTGTTATGGACCAGAGTTATTCAGTTCACTTAATTTAGGTAAGAATGAATTTCTTGATGCAAATTGGAAGTCTATAGTTGTTAATTAAGTGGAAATATTGCAGTGTGTAAAATTTTGTCAACATTGCTATACTATAATCATGACTTTGCACAAGAGCATTCTGTATATCGCATAATTTCATTAAAGACTTCAAAAAATATTTATACTTGAAGTAGTTTGCAGATGGATTCGTAATAACCTAATTTTCTTAGACACTTTAGGGATGTGTGTGTGTGTGTATATGTGTGTGTGAGTATATACACATATATATGCACACAAATATTTGTGATTTTAGACTAACACCTCAATTGTGCATTTAAATACCATTACCAAAACTTCCTGTATGTGTGACAAATATAAATTTCGTATCTGAATTATTGAAATGATTAAAGTTTAAATGTCTTTAAGTTCACATTCTTTTTTAAGTTTATTTATTTATTTTTGAGAGAGAACGTGCACCCTACTTGGGGAGGGGGGCGTGCAGAGGGAGAGGGAGAGAGAGAATCTCAATCAGACTCCACACTGTGAGTGCAGAGCCTGATGCAGGACTGGATCCCATGAACAGTGAGGTCATGACCTGAGCCGAAATCAAGAGCCAGTTACTAGAAGGGCTGAGCCACCCAGGTGCCCCTACGTTCACATTTTTGAAAAAATAATCCAGAGTAGTAACTGAAAAATACTATAGAAGTGTTACAATGATCATTTTTTTCATAAATCATTATAATCCTATGACTATGATTTAGTAATAAAATAAATCTGAAATGTAATGTGCATTCTACATGCCAGTTGTTTACGCAATATGAAATTTTGTAGTGTATGTTTAACTAATTTTTCTATTGATTCTTTTTTCAAATTTAGAGGATGAGAGATTGAGATAGAAATTTTCCATAAACATATTCATCCATCATGTGTGTTTTGGCCTCAGGAGGGACTTTCTAGAAAAAGTAAAAACAAAACAAAACAAGCGATCCTAGTTTACTTTGTCTTTAGATTGGTTTGGTTTCCTCTCCTCTTTTGGGCATCTCGACTTCCAGCTCCCCGTGTCACCTCCATCATTGTGTATGCTGGTGTATTCTACGCTTCACTTTTTCTCACTGGTTCTTCATATCACACTGCAGTGTATAGAGTGGTAAAGCTGTCCTCTTAGAAGGCTTCGTTTGAAATGGCTCTGCCACTTAACAGCTGTGTGATCAAGGGCAAGTTACAGACCTTTCTCTGCCTCAATTTCCTCTCCTGTAAAATACAAATAATTTTATTTTTTTCTATTTTCTTTAAACAGTTTCTTTTTCTTTTTTTTTTTTTAGTGTTTATTTTTGAGATAGAGACAGAGCATGAATGGGGGAGGGTCAGAGAGAGGGAGACACAGAATCTGAAGCAGGCTCCAGGCCGCAAGCTGTCAGCACAGAGCCCGGCGTGGGGCTCGAACTCATGGACTGTGAGATCACGACTTGAGGTGAAGTCGGATGCTTAACTGACTGAGCCACCCAGGAGCCCCTCTATTCTCTTCATAAGAGGTATTACTGTGTAAATTTGATGATCTATTTTAAAGGCTTAGAACAATGCCTTCATGTGCAAAATGAATACTACCCATTTTTTTAAATGTTTATTTATTTTTGAGAGAGAGAACGTGCACAATTGGAGGAGGGGCAGACAATGACGGAGAGAGAGGAACCAAAGCAGGCTCTGTGCTGACAGCAGAGAGCCCAGTGTGGGGCTTGAACCCACAAACGTGGAGATCATGACCTAAGCTGAACTCAGTGGCTCAACTGACTAAGCCACTCCGGTGCCCCACTACTATCCATTTTTAACCAAAACTATCTAGTTTATGTTTTATTAAATATCTACTTTCTTCTGAATTTCACTGACTAGAAATAGATTGCAAAGCAAACTAATATTTAAAACATAGTAAATTCAGGAGCAGATTGAGAGACAGCCTATATAAAGCAATTAGGCTCTGCAGAACTCTTCCAATTATACTAAAAGTGCTCTCATAATTTGCCTTTTCACAGGGTTTCTCATGGACAAGGATTTGCTACTTTTTTTTCTTTCTATTCTATTCTTACTATTCTCTTGTAGCAGAAAATTAGAAACAAACAGTAGCAGTGAACCTGTCATTTAACAGAAATGGTAAGAGTGGAATGAGATATGTGAGCCTGTGAATGGTCTACCCACCCCCTGCTATGGCAATTTTGCCAGAGGGAGTAACAAGTCAATTTTGCCATCACCTTGCCAGAACCTTCTCTTCATCCACAAAAATAAAACTTCAGGATACTGATAAAGAAAACAGAAAACATGCTACTGAGAGACTGCTGGGAATATTTAGGCCAACAGACATGCCCTATCAAAATAATGATAATTTTACAAATAACACGCCAACTTAGATAAGAAACTCACAGAAATTAATTTAGGTCACACAATTCATTAGCATCACATTTATTCCTGGGTCTCTGTGATCCTAGGGTACCCAGTTTTAAGCTCAACATAATACTGCCTATCAAATAATTTTCCAAGACATTTCATGGGCATACACACACACACACACACACAATATATATATATATAATTTAGGTGTCTAACATAAGCCAGCTGTGTTTTATACTTGGGATAAGGCTGTGACTCATGAACTAGTTAGTAATGTAGTGAAGGTCACATGACATTAATACTCTAGAAATAAATGAGAAAACAATAAAAATACTGAGTAGTGATAAACTAAATAAAGAAAATATAACAAGTGATGTGACAGCGACTGATAGGGGACTATTTTAGCTGATAAAGTCATTGCATTAGTCAAGGAAGACCTCATTGGTTTGAATGCAGTCATAAAGTCAGCCTCCAGAGGTCTTGAGGAAGAAGCTACCAGCCTAGAGATAGTTAAAGTCCTAAAGTTCGAAGGAGCTCTGTTAAATTAAAGAAAATGAAAAATGAGCAGTATGGCTTGAGTTTACTGAGAAGTTTATGAATTAATATCATTTAAGGTCATGGTAAGGACACTAGTTTTATTTCAAATTCAAAGAAAGGCTATTACAGTGTCCCAAACAGGAATGTCAATAACATAATTAAATTTTAATTAAAAAAATACTTCTGGCTTTCCTGTAGACAATACATTTTTATATGTTTTTATATTTATTTATTTTTGAGAGAGAGGGAGAGAGAGTGAGTGAGTGGGGGTGGGAGGCAGAGATCGAGAAAGTCACAGAATCCGAAGTAGGCTCCAGGCTCTGAGCTGTCCTCACAGAGCCTGATGTGGGGCTCGAACTCATGGACCACGAGATCATGATGTGAGCCTAAGTCGGACACCTAACTGAGCCACAGAGGAAACTTGAAAATACATTTTAATAGGGTAAGATAAGAAAGAGGAATTGAAGTTAGGATAGAGATTGAACATTGAGAAACGATGGAGCATAAATAAGTAAACCCACCAAAAAACATAGAAATAGATAAATATTTGTATACAGATTTAAAGTTAATGGCATACTTATTGGCAAAAAGAAAATGAAGACTAATATATAGCTACTGTTACTCATATTAAACCTGTTTCTTATATTAAAAGAACTCATTTCCCATCAGGGAAGATTTGTGGAATACACATATTCTAGTTTAATGACTGGTTATTATTCTTAGAAGAGTGTTAGACAAAGTTAAAATGTCTCTTAATAAAATGATTTACATCTACCCCTGAATGATAAAATCAAGGGGTCAATAAGCTTTAATTGGAGGGGGAAATACTCTAATTTTACAAGAAATCATTCAAAGTCCACTTATAGTCAGTGATATCCTCCAAAACCATTCTCTTCCATATCATTTAAGAGATTTTGGCCACCCATTGATTATCAAGCCTATTTCTAAGCACTGAAAATACAATGATGAGAAAAATATACATTGTTTCTGTCTATACAGGGTCACATTCTTACTGTTTAAATGAGCCTATCATCATAAAATAAATTTACAGAGTCGCTCAAATTTACAATTTTCCATTTTCGAGTAAACTGGGCTCAAGTTCTTAATTTTGGATTGGGTAAAACACTGTATGAGATTTATAACAATGAACACAGGTCATAAATGACTTTTTAGTTTTCAGGCCTACGAGGTAGAACAGAGAGAAAGCATCTCAAAAGTACATCAAATTTATTTATTTAATTGTTTATTGATTTGGGGGATGTAGAGAGAGAGGGAGAGAGAATCCCAAGTAGGCTCTGTGCTGCCAGAATCTGACATGGGGCTGGAACTCACGAACCTTGAAATGATGATCTGAACCAAAACCAACAGACCCTTCACCAACTGAGCCACCCCAAAGCCCCTCAAAGATATATCAAATTTAAATCTGAAAATGAGAATTCTTTATTTCTGGAAATTTTCTGTAAAAATCCATTTGACAAAATGAGTTGCAGTGGGGTGAATTTACAGTAGGACCATGTTGCAATACTAAACAAATGTTCACAGTTGTTCAATATATATTTATTTGTCACCCATGCAATATCCATCAGAGGTGTGGTGACCCCTATTGATCTTATAGTTATTGCCAGCTGTGGTTATTGTTATCTTGAGAGGTTTGTGAATTAAGATTGTTCAAGGCCATGGTAAGGACATTGATGTTATTCCAAATTCATGGAAAACCGTTAAAAAGTTTCAAACAGGGGAGTATGCATGACATCTGATTTCCATTTTTAAAAGGTATTCTAGGCTTCCCTGTAGAAAGTAATATAAAGGATAAGAAAAGAACATAGGTTTTAAGTTGTGGTCTATGTCATTCCTATGCTGGGAGGAGGTCAAAGGATATTTTTAAGGACCAGCCTTGGATGTGACTTAAGGCCCTTTTGCCCAATTCCCACTAGACAGCCTTTAGCTTGAAGGCACTATCCTAAAATCCTGGGTGCCGGTGATATGCAGTCTTGCTGAGGAAACAAGAGCAATAAACATCATAATATTGTTTCTTCTTAACAACATTTCTAATCAGAATTTGGATGCAAAGTTTTCTTGTATCTGAATAACTTTCTTCTGTTTTACTAGCCTCAACCACTGCTTTAAACTCCTACAGTTTCTAAGAGCTCCGCCTCCAGATGAGAATCAGTAACCCCTCCTACTGAAATTTATGTAATCAATAATGATGAAATAAACAAAGATTTTAGAAAGAGTAATTGCTACCAAAACCAGTTAATATGTTTTATTAATATTAAAGATTTCCCTTCAACCGTTGAATGGATGTTGAAAAAGATTGAGCTCAATGACCTAGATTGCAGAATTGACAGTGTATCTGGAGATAGTTGAAATAGAATAGATATTGTCATCTTGGGAGAAAGTATAGATTATAAAAAGAGCAGTAGCAGCCTGTTATGAAAATAACTGGCAGGGGAAGAGGAGGCAGTGGGATGATGGATAAGAAGTGGTTACAGGGATGCTTGGGTGGCTTGTGCAGTTAAGTGTCCAACTTTGGCTCAGGTCGTGATCTTGTGATTTGTGAGTTTGAGACCCTGATCAGGCCCTCTGCTGTCAACGTAGAGCCTGCATTGGGTCCTCTGTCTTCCTCTCTCCTCTTCTCTCTCTCTCAAAATTAAATATTTAAAAAAATAAGGAAAAAGAGAAATAGATAGGTACAAGTGTAATCAGAAAAGTATTTCAAAAAGAAGCCAAAACAAAGGAGAGTTTTCAAAAGGAATGAGTTAATAATCACGTTACATGCCACAGAGAGGCCCCTTAAAACATATTGAACATGTATGTGTTCTTTAGGAGATCAATGGTGAAGTTAGGAAAAGGGTTTCAATAGAGTGTGCAGAAAAACAAGATTGCAGTCAATTAAAGGATGACTAGAAGGTAAGTAAGTAGAGGCATTAAACAAAGCTAAATTTTCTGAGGAATTTGAAAAGGGAAGAGGGGAAATTGACTGTCAGGAAAAGATGGTTAAAGAAAAATTTACTCTAAAAAAAGGGGGGAAAAAGAACAATTCACTGTGACTTGCACTTTGGGGGTAGGGGTGTTGGCTTCACTTGTATTTGGGCGTGTGGGATGGTGTTGGAGACAGATTTATCAGCTTAAGTGATCCCAGGTGGAGTGAGGACCTGGCATTAGGCAGAAGATGGGGTCAAGTACCCAAGTGAATGGATTCAATATTTTGCAGGAGAACTAGTCCAGTATTCTTGATTCTAGTTAGGCATTAGAATCCCCTAGGGACCTAACAAGAAAAAAATTGCCCTACACTGGCGTCATTATTAACCGATTAATTAAGAATCTTGGCATTTACTCCATTGTCAATCAATTAAACAAGAATTTGGGGGTAAAGGATGAATAATAGGCATTTTAAAATGTTCCTCACATGTTTCTAACGTTTAGTTTATGTTTAAACAAAGTTGATAGAATTTGGGAAATTTGGAGGGAATTAATACCCTAAATATACTACTCACTTTTGAAAATGGAGTAGCATTAGCAGTTGCCTTCTGAGAGTAAAAAGCATTAACGTGTGTGGGGACTCAAGGTGTGCGATGAAGATGAAAACGATGGTGTAAACAGGACAGGGATTTTATAAAAGAGAGGAACTGTGATGGTGTCTGCCTTTTCCCTGAAACAGTAGTTCTCAAACTACAAATTTCTGAGATCTTCCCTACATCGACTGAATCAAATCCTCTGGGACCCAGCAGTCAATGTTTCAAGCCCATGAGATGGGGCTCATTCATGCTAACCTTTGAGAACTGCTGACCAAGCCAGTTATGAATGTCTGCATCACCATCTCAGGGGATTTAGGAAGAGGTGGGCCAGATTTGACCAGTCTCTTAGAGATTGAGGGGATACCCCATGATATATTTACCAACTTGGACAGAGATGTGTGCTTTTGAGTTATTTTCCCTTTGACTTCATAATGCTTTTAATTAAAATAAAGCATGTATACAGACAAGTCATAATTCACAAGGGTATAGCTTCGTGAATTTTCACATAGCAATACAGCCTTGTTACTATCACCCGGGTCAAGAACAGGATATTACCAGAAAGTCAAAAATCTCTGGAACACTAACACTCCCTCCCAGTCACTATCCTGTCCTTCCCTGAAAGTGAATATTCTTCTGATTCTAGCACACACATTGATTTTACCTATTTTCAACTTGAGAAAATTGAATCTTACTGTATGCGCTCTTCAACCCGTGTTCTTCTTTGTGAGATTGATTATATTCTTGAATGTAGTAGTAGTTTATTTTTAGAGACATTGATACATTATAATACTAAACTACTCTCTCTTTATTCTGTTCCATTAGTTGACTGGCCTGTATTTACTTTTAATTCCTAATTGTTTTGATTAGTGTAGCTGTATGATAAGTCTTAATAAGCTTTATTTTCCTCTTCACGATTGTCTTAATTATGCCTAGCTTTTTTTGCAATTCTAGATAAATTAAAAAATCAGCTTGTCAATTTAAATACATGCATACATACACACCAAAATTTTCATTGGGATTTCAGTAAAACCATAGATTAATCTGAGGAGTACCAACATTTTTAGATTGCCAGTCTGAAAGCATAGAATATGTACTAACATTGATTTGTATTTTTCTTGCTTTATTAGTTTTGTTTCTAAATATTTGAAATTTTGTCCTATCAGAAATAATATTTTTAAAATTCCAGCGTGTAATTGTTCAGTGCTGAAATATTTATGTTAATGCCTGTATATTAGTGATCTTGCTAAATTCACACATTATGTGATATATTTTGTCTGGCGATTGTCTTGAATATGCCACATTTATAATTCAGCAAATAATATTTACAAAAATTTAAAAAAAAGGGGGGCACCTGAGTGGCTCATTTGGTTAAGTGTACAGCTCTTCGTATTGGCTCAGATCTTGATCCTACAGTTTGTGAGTTCAAACCCTGCATCAGGGCTATCAGTACAGAGCCTGCTTAAGATTCTGTCTCTCCCTCTCTCTCTGCCTGTCCCCTGCTCATACACTCTCTTTCTGAAAATAAATATTGAACAAATACATATATGTATATATATATATATATATATATATATATATACACACACATATATATGTACATATATACATACATACACACACACACATATATATATATAATTCAGCAAATAATAAAGTTACATTTTATTGAATTTAAATATGCAGAAAAATCTAAAACATAACTCACTTCTACCTTGTGGGTGCTGAATAGCAATAAGCACTTTCCAGTTAAGGTCTCCTTTCAATTATGAAGCTTTTGCCATGCAACATACATCTTGTTCTCATTCATTCATTCATTCATTCTCAAGTTAGTTAACATACAGTATAGTCTTGGCTTCAGGGGTAGAATCCAGTGATTCATCACTTACATACAACACCCAGTGCTCATCCCAACAAGGACCCCCCTTAATGGCCATCACCCATTTTTCCCATCCCCATCAACGCTGTTTGTTCTCTGTGTTTGAGTCTTTTATGGTTTGCCTCCTTCTCTATTTTTATTTTATTTTTCCTTCCCTTCCCCATGATCTTCTATTACCCTAGAAGATTGCTGTGACCCAGCAATTGCACAACTAGGAATTTATCCAAAGGATACAGGAGTGTTGATTTGAAGAGGCACGTGCACCCCAATGTTTATAGCAGCACTATCAACAATAGCCAAATTATGGAAAGAGCCCAAATGTCCACCAACTGATGAGTGGATAAAGATGATGTGGTATGTGTGTATACACACACACACACACACACACACACACACACACACAGTGGAATACTAATACTACTCAGTGACGAAAAAAATCAAATCTTGCCATTTGCAATAATGTGGATGGAACTGGAGGGTATACTAAGTGAAACAGAGAAAGACAGACATCACATAATTTCACTCATATGTGAAATTTGAGAAACATATATCTTGTTCTTAAATTTTATTTGGCAATTCCTCTCATTTTTCCACTTAATTTTGACTTTTGCTCCAATAACCATACTATTCCACTACTTTGAAATAGTGATATATTCCTTGTATTCTCTTTTTATTCTACTCAGATCAAATATAATTTTATGATCAGTTCAAATAATTATATTTTACTCATTTACCTGTTTCATACTTAATTCAGTACATGCAAATAAACATCTATTCTATGTAGATTTTTTTTTAATAATAGAGGTATAATGTGAACTAAAATAAGTACCATCCATATCTTTATAGAGTTTACAGATTAGAGGGAGACAGAGATTTCAAATATCTATGTGGGGGAAAAGTCTCTTATCAACATGTGGCCTCTTAGGTCACGTGGGGCACAATATCCAGATAACATAAGGAGAAAAAAAACAATGCATATGATCTTGTGGGAGGTTTTTATAGGCAAAGCTTGCAGTGGTAGCTGATGTCTATTCACCATAACACAGTTACATCGCCGAGCCTAGCTAAAGGGGCACAGGAAAATTTGCCCTGGTTGAGCAGCTGCCTCCACTCCAGTTACAACAGCACATGTGAAAGTGGAACAAAAGTTTTGGTGCTTAGGTAGTTGTCTCTGCCACACCAGAATGCCAAAAAAAACTTTTGCCTCTTTTATCAGTGGTTTTTAGTTTTCACCACGTTTGGAATTTATTTTTTGGCCATTATATCTTCAAATAGTTTTCTGTGCTTCCTCTCTGCTCCACTACCTTTTGGAAATTCAGTATCATTTATACCTGCTATAAGGCCCATTGAACAATTATTTTCATTTATAATAATGCATATTTTGTCTCTTAAGGTTTTATTTGGTTATACTGTATATCTTCCCTTCCTTCCTCACTACATTCACTGTGTTCACTTTTTTCTGTAAAGGGCTATATCATGAAAATTTTAGTCTTTGCCTGGTACATATGGTCTCTATCATACATTTATCTTTGATTCTAGTTTGTTTTTCACCTGTTTTTATAATTCCTTAAAATTATGAAAATGATGCTTGGCTCTTAGGCAATACAAAAACAGGGTACAGGCCAGATACAGCCTGAGATGTAGTTTGCCAACCCTTGCTTTAAATAGAAGAAAATAGTTATAATTCCATCATCTTGATCATTTTTGTTCAGTTTCTATTGAATAATAGTTCTTTTAGTAAGGAGTCATATTTGCTGCTTCTTGAGGTGGCTACTTATTTTTCACTAGATGTTGAACGTTGTAACTTTTAAGTTATTGAGTGTCTGGATTTAGTTATCTTCGTTTAAAGAATGTTGAGTTTTCTCCTGATACAAAATGAAGTTACATTTGGTTCAGGTAGTGTCTTTTGAAGTTTATTTTTAAAATTCCTTAGGGCAGTTTTAGAGTAAACTTTAGGGATAGTTTAGCATCTCTAATGAAGTTCCTTCCTTCTGAAATTTCTACTGAATACTCTGGTTATTTTAAAAGGACTCTCCACCCTACCTGGAGGGATTTGCCAACTATTCAAGCCTGTGTGTTCTCTTGGAGCCATTCAGCACAAAGATCCTTGGTCTCTCTTTGCCAGTCCCTATGGAATTTCACCCTTTACGTGTATATTTGCTTGTATTTAGCAAATACCCAAGTCATTACGTTGCAGGTTTTGTGAGTTCTTTTCTGCAGAGCTCTCTCTCTGGAATCCTGTCTTGCTACTATGGGAACATCATGCTTCCTGAACATCATGTTCTACTTATAGTCCTGGTCTCTGGTCCTGAAAGTGCTTCTAGATAGAAAGCCAGGCAGTTATAGGACTCTTACCTTCACTCCTCTCCTTTCTGGAAATCACAATTCTGTATGGCCCTGGTGCAATGTTAAAAAGTTTTATTTTTCTCAGTTTTTATGTTTTTTTTTTTTAAGAAAAGCATGTAAATTTGCTCCCTGTTATGCCATGGCTCCCTCTTTTAAAAAAAAAATTAATGTTTATTTATTTTTGAGAGAGAGAGAGAGAGACAGAGAGAGAGAGAGAGAGAGAGAGAGAGAGAGGGAACGAGAGAACATGGGTAAGGGGCAGACAGAGAGGGAGACACAGAATCTAAAGCAGGCTCCAGGCTCTGAGCTGTCAGCACAGAGCCCAATGCGGGGCTTGAACTCATGGACTGGGAGATCATGACCTGAGCTAAAGTCAGACGCTTAACTGACTGAGCCACTCATGCACTCTTGTCATGGCTCTGTCTTGATTTAAAGATTTCTTTCCCCCAAGTCTTTAAATAATTTAAATAATCATTGAATTAATGCTTTTTATATTTCTTGGAAATTTTAAGCTGAATATTTAAAAAATCCACATATTAATTATTTAGCGCATTCGTTACCTTACCCTCTTATTTCCAAACATGTCTCTTAAGAAGATAAATTAAGAAGGTAAATCAAGGCAAGATACTTTCTCCAAAGCATATTTGAGTATTTAGGGTACTTAGGAATAAACCCTTAAGGTTGAATGCCATTATGCTTAGCTTTCTTTCCCTTTCTGTGAGGTGTTCATCTGGATGAACGATGAAGGCTTTTCTTCAAGTTGTTATACATCTCTGATGAATTTAATTTTATCTATTTTGGTATAAAAGCAGCTGAAGGAACCGGACTGAGAAATGAAAATGATAACAACCCTTTAATTTTCTCTATAATCATCAAAAATCTACTTCTCTTTTCCTTAAAACATGGAACAGCATTATGTGTTGTGCCTTGAAAAACATAAAACCACCGTTCTAGAAGATGTACAATTTAACTACTCTGTTGCTCAGTTTTCTTCTCTATGAGAAAAGTGTTTCTCCTTAAGTACAAAGATGCATAAGGCTGAACCATGAAATGCAAACAGGGAGAGGTATAGAAATGAAATGGTTGCTCTGCATATGTAATACAATGGATAATTTGTTAATGTTATTGAAATAGTTTGTCAAGAGGTACAACAGTGATGTCTGTCTTCAAAGGAACAAGAATCCCCACATAGATGTCAGTTTTACTTGACTACTAATGGAAGATTGAGATTTAGCAAGGGAGAGTTGCAAAAGCTTTCCCATGATATAGTCTGGTATTGGATTGAATGCTTAGCATCTGGAGTTCAAGTGTACACATTTTCTACAATTTACAGTTAATTTCTCTTTATTGATAAACAAGTCTATTTCCTATCACCCCTGTACCCCATCCCTAAGGTATTTCAGAAGAAGCCAATAGCAGGGCTGAGCACAGTATGAGATCAATATCTGAAAAGATGTGCTACAGAAAACTGTTTTAAGTGTTTTTTGTTTTTGTTTTTTAGTTTTTTATCCTTTTTTTTTTTTTTTAACTGTCATGGTTTGGAGCCGTTCCAATTTGCAAGATTTAAATGAAATGTATGGTCTCATACTCAAACCCCAAACAAGCTCTGGTATTTTCAGTATCTCAATGAGTGTCATAGAAATTAAAAGCAAATAATTTAATTCTTAGAAAAATATTGAACTTTTTTCTTAATATTTATACTTCAATACAATGAATTTTGATTTTATTTGGGACTTTTCTCCCTGCTCTACAGGTAAGAGATTAAAGAGATTGTTTACTAAGTTTACATAAATTCAGTTATTTTAAAATTCAGGAGTGGAAGTTATTTGATGATAGCTTCATAAGATTATAAACAAGGAAAATTAATTTTAATAGAATTTGATTTTAAATGTCATAATTTTTATCAATAGATTTGAGTACATTAAGAACTTAAGAGAGAGTTGATAGCATTTTCCCCAGACAATTGGAATAAGTCCTAAGTCAAAAAGATTATTTTTTAGAGTGCTTTTTCTTAAAAGACCACATTGTGCTCAGTGATTATATTGGCTGAATTGGTTGTTTTCTTCCTGTTGTACAATAGATTGATTCTGGGAGCTTCTTAACATACAACTCTCCATCATCCAGCTTATGTATACATGCATGTAGTTTTTGCGTACTTTAAATCTTATAACCTATACACCTTTCTTAGAACAAGAGCAGAGTAACCACCAAGCTTATTATTATCCTCTATATTCTTTAAATAATAAGCAATTACATTTTGAAGCCAACATAACTTCTAGTTAACTACAAGAGAAGTCTAAGATATTTAATCACATTGTTTTACTATTTAGGTGAAAAAATACTGTTGTTACAAACAGGCCTAAGAGGAGTATTCCAATTTATTTTATCATGATGCTATTTATTCTTACGTACCTCCAAAGATCTAACTAATCTTTTGAAGATACTGAGATAAAAATATGCTAAGACACTGAAAAAGAAGAGATTGTTTATCTTTTTGAAAGCAATAAAGCATGGAAAAAAATTGCCCGAACTCGTGATTCAGCCCCCTAATGTGATCCTCTATTTTCCCCTCTGTCATCTCCAAAGAGCTGTCAGAATATTTTCAACACCAAAATCCAATCATGTCATCTCTGCTGAAAACCCATCAGTAACTTTCCATTTCTCTGGAGAAACTCCATAAGGTTGTCAGAAAGGTTCTACCACGTATAGCCCCTATTTGTCCTTCCAACCCTAACCGAGCCCCTCACTGTCTTGGCAACAGCACACGGATTTCCTTTCTGTTTGGAGAATGCCCATTTCCTCCAGTGGAAGTGTCAGTGCACCCGCTGAGAACACTTTTCATTCTGTTTCTCATCTAGTTGATGACTGCTGTTCACCCTTTGGGTTTCTAATCTAGCATCACTTCCTCAGAGAATCTGTTCCTGAATGCCCTAACTAGTTCAAAGCCCAAATATATGACATCAGTACTAAATGCTCCTTCTTCCCTGGCCTGGCAGAAATGTAATTTTAAGTGTTTGTTTTCATTTGTTTAGAACCTCACACTCTAATTGTCAGAATGCTCCACGGGGCAGAGGTTACCCTAACTTTTGATCATCGCTGTAGCCTGAGAGACTAACACAGTTCCACTTTGTACCTTATAAATCTCAATGGATATTTCTTAAACATATGACCAAATGAATTGACTTTAAAACCCGCATAAAGTTTGTAAAAATAACCAATATGATCCCATGTGTGTCTGGAGTCTGTTAAGAAATGGTTCTCTTGAACAAACTTTCAAATAAAAATTATAAAATTTTTATAAAATAAAATAAAATAAAATTTTGGTTTAGGTATATAATAAAATACCTTATACGTTATAAAATAAAAATTTTGGTTTAGGTAATGCATTCTGCTATAACAGTTTATGATTATAGAAAATGTATTGGCTTTTATAAGTATTGTATTAAATCTAGGCCAAATTACAATATAAGGGTTATAATGTTCAGATAGGGCTAACTATTGTATATCTAACGTGTACTAAAAGCAACCTACCTATTTCACAATTTTGTCACATACTGATGCTCTGTTAGTCTCTGTAGTAATAAAGAGATCAAACAGAAGTACTGAACAAAGAACTTGATACAAGAATTGGTAAGAGCATTGGTTTCAATGCTGGAAGATCTGAGTTCCCACCTTGTTTTCAAGTGCAAGGCACTCATACTTTGGAGTTGAAATTATTTTGCTGTAAAATAAAAATTTCCCAAGGAAGAGCTATTTTACAAGTTGTGCTCCATCTCATGTATCAGGAGTTTGGGTTGATTTCTCTCTTCTGTGAGGCTACATTGAAGAACTTCAAGGAAACCATGCAGAGAAATTGATTTGTATGCCCTGTAGTTTTGGGGACACAGTGTATTATTATTAAACCATGGTTGAAATACTTAAATGTCGATTATAAAGCCATAAGTCTGCAGTTGGGGAGAAACTGCATTTCCACAGAGGATGAATAAATGAGGTATATTTTCATTTGACCAAATGAAGTGTTTTTGTGCTGGAGTTCTGGTCTCGAATTGTCTTAAATCCTGCCCAAGAGCCCCACCTGGAAGGATAAGCATTCATAGTTGGAAAGAGATTGAAGTCCATTATTCTATACCCATGGTATAAGTGAGAAATGTAGGCAGCCAGACAGACACATTCCCCCACAACAAGGGAACTGATTGGGACACCTCTGAGGATCCCGTGAAAAGACTCATGAGCATCTTTCTTTTATCATCTGCCAAAGCCCCTGCAAATGGTACCAAATCAGTGTCAGGCAAATAAAAAGATTCATGTCCCCTAATCCCTTCTACTCCAAACTAGGAGGAATCACAGAATGCTCAGTGTGTAGGGGTGGATGAACAAAAATGCTCAGAGGGAAAAATAAGAAAGAAGAGACCACACCTCTGCCTTACCTCTGCCCCATCTGCCATAAGCCCAAGCTAGGGAGAGCCAAGAGTCTTAATCCAATGAAGTCAGTTATTTTTCATGTAGGTAGGACTAGACATATTAATCAATGAACTGAGATTCTTGAATGAAAAAAGATTTTTTTCTTTCATCTGAATGTCAACTACAGTGTTCTATGTTTGTCTAATATTGTATCTAGAGACGGGGAAATAAGCATCTCACAGAGCTATGGTTTGAATAGGTTGTGTACTAGTTATACTACAAACATACGATAGTGTAACATTTTATTTCCAAAGTACTACTCAATACTGGTATTGGTCCAGGGAAGACAAAGATTAGAAGTAATTTGAGGTCAGGGCTAGGGGAGTGCAGGATATGTTTACCAGAGGTTAAAGTAAAGGTATTGAGGGAAAATACTATGTGTTCGGGGAAGAAAAGTGTAGTAATGTGTTTCATAGTCTAGACAGGATGACAAGTTCATTCCAATTACCCAACATATTTAAGAGAAAGGTCATGCAATAAAAATAAATATAAGTTTTACAGTAGTGGGTGATAAAAATTAAATATCTTTTAAGAGCAATGTACTTATGCTTTGAATTATGGGGTTAAATGGATAGTGTCAGAAAGAACCTAATGTTATTTGATGCATACAGTGTAATACTAATGTTGTCCCTAGTACCAAAGCATTTTTCTATTCCTAGACCATTGAGAGGTTAAATAGGATGATGCCCATCTCTATTTATTAAAGTTATGGAGTGTTACGTCATAGATCTCGTCATGATAGAGCCAGAGTTTTTCTCCCAACATTTGATTTGAATTGATGGAATTTTCTGAGTGACTCAAGAAAGCAACAAAAATCTTGAGACAATTTATTGAACAAGAAACTAATAACCTGTTAATTTGAATGTCCTAAACACTGTTGTAAAACAAGGAAGTTTACCTTATATATCTCACACTAAACACAGATGGTCATGTAACCCCTCTGTTAGAATACACCACTGGCCAAAAGTAGACTTGGGGAGAACCTATGACCTCTGAGAAATGGGGACTTTAGGTCCCAACACAAAGTTAGTAGAAAATTTATTTATAGTATTGTATATACATATATAAATACATAGCAAAATAGGTTTACATTATTTAGTGGAGTTACAGGGAATATGTTATCAAAGATTTTAGTTACTATATTATTTCTCTCTAAAGTTTCCTGGATATATGATGTATTATTTAACAAGTGTCCATTTAACTATTTATTTTAAAAGAGCAAGTGAGAGCAAATGCCTGCAAGTACAAGCAGGGGAGGGGCAGAGAGAGAGGGAAAGAGGACCAATCTCAAGCAGGCTCCTGCTGTTAGCACAGGTCCTGATGTGAGTCTCGAACACATGAATTGTGAGTTCATTACCTGAGCCTAGATCAAGAGTCAGATGCCCAATTGACTGAACCAGTCAGGCGCCCCTGTGATGTATTTTTATTTAACGTTTAATTTCACACTTTCAATAGCTTTCAAACATGCCACCGGCAAAAATTATATTCTCTCTTAAATTGTTTCTTTATTTTGTATGTACCTACATTAAAAAAATAAAAACAAAGCTCAGCCCTACCATAAACCTGTCCAAAGTGATTAAAGATTTTGCATGACAAACCTTAAGAATGATGTTGCTTTTGTTTTATTCATCACCTAATCAATGAAAATAAAATCTTGGTCTTGTCCTGAGATCTACTAGCACTGTAGATTTTTGACTTGCTTTCATTGCTATTTCAACTAATGGTTATAACATTGTCAAGACAGGGTTTATATTTATGTATGTGCTGAAAATGTTTTCATGGACTTCTCATTTTGTTTAATCTCTACTAGTACAGTATGCACTTGGTGTCACAATATTTGGACTGCTATATTTATCCAAAAATGTTAACGGAACTGCTTTAATTGCATTTCCCTTAATGACTTATAACTGAACATCTTGTTCTTATTTTCACAGCTGAAGACGCATGTGGAGGAACAATGAGAGGATCCAGTGGCATCATTTCAAGCCCTAGTTTTCCTAACGAGTATCATAACAATGCTGATTGCACTTGGACCATTGTAGCAGAGCCTGGGGACACAATTTCACTCATATTTACGGATTTCCAAATGGAAGAAAAGTATGATTACTTAGAAATAGAAGGTTCTGAGCCACCTACAATATGGTAAGTAGTTTCTGTTCTAACCTAACATTGATGCCATCGCCTGAGGCAAAGAACAGCTGTGTAATGGGTCTTTAAAGGTTTTGTTTTTTAAAAAGAACTTATAGTTACAGAAAAATTATGAAGGGGCAACTGTCAGAGCTGAGGGATACTTTTGAATATAAGGGTACTAATATATTAAATAAATTGGAATTCTGAAAGATGGAGCTCTCCATTATTATCAATTCATTAATTCATTCAATGGGTCGTAATATTCATTACCAATTAAAAGTAATGTGACTTGGGCACCTGGGTGGCTCAGTCGGTTGAGCGACCGACTTCGGCTCAGGTCATGATCTCACAGTCCATGGGTTTGAGCCCCATGTAGGGCTCTGTGCTGACAGCTCAGAGCCTGGAGCCTGCTTTGGATTATGTGTCTCCCTCTCTCTCTGCCCCTCACCTGCTCATCCTCTGTCTCTCTGTCTCAAAAATTAAAAAAAAAAAAAACATTAAAAAAAAAATAAAAGTAATGTGACTTTATCACAACATGCATAAGGAAAGAAAAGTTGTTCCTAATGTGAACTCAAGTTACATTCTTACCATGCCAGTTGGTAATTCTTACCATGCCATAATATGGTAATATTCTTACCATGCCATAGTTGGTAATTCCTTTCCAATTAACTGTATAGTCTTGGAAATAATTTGCCTTTGTTTTTGTAGATAAATCTTTTTCTTAATCTGTCATATGAAGGCAAAAAATTAATTATTATCTGGGTTAGTATGGTCTCTTTTTTTTATAGACTTCAAGCCATGGTCTCATGAAAACTGTAGAGTTTTCAGAACATGATTTTAAAATGTAATATTTTTAGAAGAAAGTGTTTCATTATACAGTTAAAAAATGATACACTGATATGAGCAAAGTATAAAGTAGATTATGAATCAGTAATTAAGCGAGGAATGATACGATTGGTATAGTGAGGTAATAGGTAAACATGACACCTGGAGGGGCCTTTTATACCAAGTAAAGGATTTGATAAGAACGAAGGGAATTTATTAAAGTGTTTTGTCAAAAACAATTATGTGAAGAGGTTTGAAATTTCAAATGATTTTTCTTACTAAGTGCAAAGATTGATTTGAAGTGGGTCTTAGTTAGCTGGAAGCTCATTTAAGAGGTGATCGCTGTAATCCAAGAAAAAAAGCATGGTAGTCTGCATTAGAATGGTATTGATGGAAATAAAGAAGTGGAATAAGTTAAGGGATATCTAAGGAGGCATAATGAAGAGGACTCTAGTGGATTGAGGAGTGGTAAAGAAGGTGATGTTTAAAGAAAACATCATTTTCTGACTCACACGAATTGGTAGAGAAGGTCGCGATATTCAGTGATTTGAAATTGTTGAAGGAAGGTCAAATTTGGAGTGGGAAGGGTATGAATATTAAGAATTGTTATATATACAACATATGTAAATATAAATTATTATGTAAGTATAAATTGTCATCTAACAGACAACTGTGTCTGACGGTATGATTCAGGTGTTCTGCATAGAAGCGTAAATGTTATGTAGTTGATCTCTAAGGTAATTGAACCAATCAACATCAATAACATGGGATAGCTAGAGATAGGTCGGAATGAGATGAGAAGGAACCAGGACTGAGTCTGAGCACCAACAGCATGACAGGCCCAAGTTTAGGGGGATTATCCAGCAAATACACTGCGGAAGTGCATTTAGAGGGGCAGGAAGACATCTGGGAATGAGGTATCACACAGGCAAGAGGAGGGAAATGTGAAGAAAGAGGAAACAATATTGATGCTGAAAGGACACTAAGTAAATGTTTAAAAATAAAACAAGTGTATTTATAGCCATCTCGGCTTTGGCAAAAGTACCGCCTGTCTGTCATCTTACACATTCCTTTGAAGATAAGACAAAAGTAACACACTAGCTATACCTACTTTGCTTTGTATTTGCTTGTGTTTTCCTCTACCCTCAGGCTGTGAACTCTCAGGGTAATATAACTTTAACTCTTCCCAGGATAACTTCATGCCCAGGTCATTGAAACTCAGCAGAATCCTGGTTGAAAATTAGAGAATTCAAAAACACTTGTTTTAGAAATGACTCCTTCTAGCATAATACATATTGGAGTCCTATTCAGGTGGATGAAAATGCTATGAATTTTCCAATAATGATACCATCTTTTGGTATGCAAGTGATCCCATGAAAAATCTAAGGTTTTAAACTCCAAATGCATTTGATTACTAGATATAATGAAGGAAATTAGGAAATAATGTTTTGTAGTACCTGTTTCTTAGTTACCACTAAGCTCTAGAACAAAGGCATTTACTATGGGGATCATAATATCCCCATTTATGTTCATGTAGTCACTCTCTTTACAGATCGTGTGTTCTTAGTAATGGTTTGTATGCTTCTGTATGAACATCTATTTGTATGTTTCTGAGTTTCTAGAACAATGTAGCTTGTCCAATAATAGCATCAGATGCACAAATTGCTCTTCTCTGAATTTTCTAATTAAATGACACTGGGCTACTTAATTCCTTCTTCCTCAGGAAGGAAACAGTAACTTAGAAATTTAATGTTTTACTATCTTTTAAAATTAGTGTTACAGTAAATGTTTAGGTAGACTTGTTAAAATCCTGATTACATATATAATATGACTCCACAAGGTCATTTAGCAATTCGCAAGAAAATGATACAAATGCCCAAACTGTATTGTATTTCTATAGATGCCAGCTTAAAGATGCATATTGTCAGTAAATTATTATTGTGTATAGCCACTTCAGCATCGTAAAACAGTTTTCCTTTTAATTATAGTAGTTATGGAATTGATGTGTAAAATGATCTGTGAATAATTAAAATAAAATTTTAAATCTAATCCTAGCCCTCTAATTCCCTTAAATCTTTTAATTTTCTCATATCTTTTTAAGATATGGTCATCAAAATGAAAAATTATATTTCAGGTGGTATTACATTGGTTCTTCTAATGCATTGTTCATATAATATTTTTAATTCATAGTAGAATTCAAAAGAGAAATGTAAAGTAATGCTGAAAGGGAGATATTCACATTCTTTTTGTTAAAATTACAAATGGTTCCTTTGACTTCAGGTCCCTCACTGAGGGACTGGGGACTTGCCATTGGCTACCGTTCATTAAATTTTGTCCTGAAATGTAGGCAGTGAGGCATCTGTGTTTGACTTTGGCAACATAGACTAAGCCAACCCAATAACTGTGTTGCACAGAGAGTACTATCAATTAGCCAATGCCTCTCTTACAAGGTGTATATGCTAAATCTGTAAGTTTTGATTTGTTAAACAACACTCAACATCACCACTGCTTGATCCAACAGGAATGCAGAGGATCCAGTTAATACTGGATGATAAAAATTTTATGAGGCTCGACCAATGTCCACTGATTCCCTTGCAGCAAAATGAAAAATCACATAGCACAAAGAAACTTCAATTCTAGTTTCAGCTTTGACTGATTGTTGGTAGCTAGGTAAGATAACTGGATAAGTTATGTCACCTTCTTAGAACTCAGGTTTCTCATCTGCAACATCCAAGCCTTTTCTTAACTCTAATATTATTTGGCATTATGCTTAGGTACTAAAACAGGGGCCAGGAGGTTGGAAGTAACTATATATTGCCTGATTTACAAAGCCTCGGCTGTAGAGTTGGATTAGGTACTCTTTGAAATTGTTTCCAAACTTAATCTCTTTAGGTTCTTACTAGATTCCCATTCATTCAGTGTTCATTCAGCAATGACTTATGGGGTATTCACTGCATGGCAGGCATTGTTTTTGGTACCCAGCAACCAAAATAGTGGAGAGGCTTGCTCCTGCAGAATTTATAAAATTTATTTATAAAAGACAATAAACAGTAACCACTGTAAATAAGTTAATGACATACTCTGTCTACAGAGTGATAAGAAAGAAAGGGTGAAGTAGGATAAGAGAGGTCAGGAGAGTAACTGTGGGATGATGGAAGTGTAGGTAACCTAAGTGAGAAGTTGATATTTGAGCAAAGTCTTAAAGGCAGTAAGGAAGTTAGACAAGCAAAATCTCAACAATAGACATTCCAGGCAGAAATACATTTAGAGCAAACACATAACTTAGAGTGGGGCTCATTGGGTTTAAAGGAACAGCTAGTAGGTCATTGTGGTTACAGAAGAATTGCCATGGGTGAAAGTGGTAGAAAAGAAAGACAATTAATGGAGCCCAACTTTTGGTCTAAGTGAAATGTGGACTATTAAAGGGTTTTGAGCACCTTAGTGATCAGACTTATGTTTTAAAGGATCACTCTGGCTGCCATATGAGGAACAAACACTAGGAAGGAAAGGTAGAAAAATAGACATTATTTGCAGTAAGCTAGGTAAGATATTGTAATTGTTAGAATTATAAAATAGCAGTGGAGGTGATGAGAGTGGCTAGATTTTCTAGATAAAGTGAAGGGAAATTCCTAGCTGATGAGATGTGAAATTCAAGAAAAAGGAGGAGCAGGGGTGCCTGGGTGGCTCAGTCGGTTGAGCGTCCGACTTCAGCTCAGATCATGATCTCACAGCTTGTGAGTTCAAGCCCCACTTCAGGCTCTGTGCTGACAGCTTGGAGCCTGGAGCCTGCTTTGGATTTTGTGTCTCCCTCTCTCTTCCCCTAACCCACTCACATCCTGTCTCCATCTCTCTCAAAAATAAATAAACATTAAAAAAATTTAACTGAAACAAAGAAAGAAAGAATGAAAGGAAGAAAGAAAAAGGAGCAACAATAGCTTTAAGAAGTGAGGACAGCTCTAAGGTTTTTGAAGGCATAACAGGATGCAATATCCACTGATATTGAGAAGGTTTTTTTTATAAAACCTTTTTTTTTTTTTGAGAGAGATGACAGGGAGCTGAATTCTGGACATGTTAAGTTTGAGATGGCTAATACACATTCTGGTGAAGATTTTAAGGGAGGCAGTTGGATACACAAGTCTTAGTTCAGAATTAAAGGTATGGGATAGAGGTCTAAATTTGGAAGTTCAGAGTTAGAAGTGATTGTTAAACTAAGAAAAGAAAAGGTTAACAACTGAGCTCTGGGACACTCCAAAAGTCGGGAAAACTAGGAAGAACAAGTAAGAGTTTGAAAAGGATTATCGATGAGCTAGGAGGAAAACCAAGAGCATATGGTTTCTTAGAAACCAAATGAAGAAAATACATCAAGGAGAAGGAAATGATCAATTGTGTCAAATTTGATGATCAGCTAATAAGATGAGCTCCAGAACTGTTCATTAGATTTCATAACATGGAGATAATTGATTACTGTGTTGTAAGGAGTTTTGTGGGTGAATGTCTTTATCAGAGAAGAGAAATTGCAGATAATTAGTACAAATAAGCCTTTCAGCAAGTTTTGCAAAAAAAGGTGAACAAAGAAATAAGCCTAAAAGAGAAAGTAGAGTCAAAATAATTTTTAGATTTAGATTTAGTTTTGGTTTTTGGTTTGTTTATTAATTGGGAGAGATAAAACCATATGTTCATGCTAATGGGAATGACCTACTAGAGTGCAAAAAATTGGTGATGGAGAGTGGGGAGAATTGTTAAAGCGAAAAGTGAAGGTAATGAAAGTAATACTCCCTTTTAAAAAAATCTGTTTGTGGGGTTCCTGGGTGGCTCAATGAGTTAAGCATCCCAACTCATGGTTTCAACTCAGGTCATGATCTCACAGTTCATGAGTTCAAGCCCTGCATTGGGCCATCAGCACAGAGCCTCCTTAGGATTCTCTCTCTCTCTCTGCCCCTCCTGCTCACTCTCTCTCTCAAAAAAGTCTTGTTGGTGAAAGGAAGGAAGGTGGGAAAAATCAGTCACTAGAGAGTGAGGAATATCAAGAAAATGAAAATTAATAGGTCAGGCTGGGGACTACTCCATAACAGAGGTTTTATGAGAGGAGTTTATCAATTTGGAAGCTCCACATACAGAAATAAAAAAGTAAAGTGTTGTTATCAAAGACTGGATCCAAGAGGAATGAGTGGTTAAATATCTCAGATTTAATAATTATAATTTTTTAGATTACAGAACATACATAATACTAGAAAGGTCAGAAAGACAATTGTATATTGGAACCAGAGGAGAAATGAGTTTGCTTTGTAAGGTGTCACATTGAGGGTTAAGCTGGATTTCCACAGAACATGTCTGTGTCCACCCCGGAAGTTGGAAATGTGTAACTCAATTATGATATTATAACAATATATTATAACATATATAACTTAATATTATATATAATTTAATACTATATTACATGTAACTATATTACATGTAACATATATTAGAAGCCATAAAAATTGAAGTATTTGTTAAAGTCAAGGGAATGAATACAGTTACCAAAATCAGAATATGAGTTAAAACATATTCAGAGCATATGGCATAGGAACACCTCTTTAAATTAATTTCATTGAAATTAAGGATGCAATAAGGCATATGGTATATTTTTAAGTCATTTATACACATTTGTTGATATTTATTAGGTAGTTAAAATAATGCTAAACATTTAAATTTGAACTGGTAAGATTAGTCATAATTTCAGATGTCTGGTGACTCCCATCCAAAGATGTTTCCTTCCTTTGTGCACTAGAGCACTTCCTTGCCTACTAAAGGGTGTCATGCCCATGATTTTCTTAACTCTTTTCTACACCATCAGTTTTTGCTCTGTGATTGATCAGTTTTCAACGAGCTGTAATGTGGTTTGTTCCACCATTTCTTTAGAACTATCTTTTCCAAAATGACCAATGACATCATAGTTCCTACTTCGGCACTTACCTCACTTGATTTATCTGCAACATTTGAATTTGCTGGTCATCTCTTCTTTTCTAGAACAGCCATCTCCCTTGTTATTGTGAAGTCATTTCTTCTACCTTTTGTTGTTACTCACTGTGTCTTTTCAGACCCTTTTGGGGGTGGGGGCTTTTCTTTCTTTATCCACTCTACACATGCTGGCTTCTGCCCAGCCTTGCTCTTTTTTTCACTTTTCATTTCTATTCCCTTTACTGTGGAATTTGCATGAATTGTCATGATTTCAATGGTCTTTTCTGATGTGTATAATTGTTGTCTTATTTTGTTTCTATTTGTATCCATACCTTTACTAAAACAACAGAATCTTAAGGAGAGCTCATATCTAAACTTATACATAATGCCTAAACTACCCATTTCACACCTTAGGTACTTCACATATTTGTGAAATGAATACATAATTTTTGTCCTTTATAAAAAAAAAAAAGCAGATCACTTGACCATCTGTTTTCACCTGTTTTCCAAAGTGATTATACTTGATTTGATCGAAGCCATATGTATTAGTTTGGATTAGGTTCAGGTATAAAAAAAGAAAAAGTGAAAAACAAACACCAACAGGCTTGAATGAGATACAATTGTTTTTAAATGTAAAATTCTGGAGGTAAATATACAAGACATTTATGAATACCCCTGGCACCAAACACTTGGGATGCTTTCATATTACCCTTCTATTTGTAGGTGACCTTCATTCCAAAGATCATTTCATGTCTAAATTGAGTCCAGAAAGTAGGTCAAAGAAAGGACCAAACGGTACTCTTCAACTTCTCTGAAGGTTCTGGTTGCTGCCCTACATTGTTCTATTGCATTTTATACTTCTGCTTATATTCATTGGCTAAAATTTTGTTACATGGACACTTGGCAGTAAGAGACCCAAAGAAATATAATTCTTATTCTAGGTGGTCTTTGCCCAGCTAAAATCCTATTATTATGAAAGAAAGGGAAAAATATTAGAAGAAAAGTAGAAAAGTGTTGCACTGTTTTTACTTATACAGTCCCTCCAGAGAAAACCTGAATCTATTGGTATTTTACTTAAAAGTATGTGCATGCCTATACTGATATGTATTGATACAGATACGTACATGTATATGTATATATGAATATGTATATGTGTTATATACAGATATAGATACAGGTATATAAATATATATAGAAATATATATGTATACCTGTATATATATACATATGTGTATATGTTTCACTTATATATAGTATATATGTATGTATTTTATGTGTGCTAACACTTCCACATTTAGTAGTATTTTTCAAATGGTGTTTTTGTAGTATCTATATCAGAGTTGTCTGTGGTGTTTGTTAAAGTACAGATTTTCCAGCTCCCACACAAATCTGTTGATTTACGTTCTGTAGGCATGGAATCAGGAAATCTGCAAACTAGGTGATTCCAATGCATTGCTATAGAAATTAAAGCGATACATTTAATCAATACTGAAACTATGTTATGTAACTGTCCTGTGAGCATCCCACAGAGCTGATATATTTTGAACCACTAAAAATGTTAAAGGACAAATTAACATGATATATCAAGCTAATGAAGCTAACTATGTAATACATATACATATGTATTTGTTATAAACTTATGCAATGAATAGTACAAAGATTGTGCTAGTGGGTCAACAAATTTTCTAACTAATCACGATAAATTAACTAGAGGAAACTGGCCATAATCGTGATTCTGCAAAAATAAATACGACAGACACTAATCCTATTAAACAGGTGTTCCTGTTTGCTCCCTTCTGACAATTATTAGTAGGCTAAAACATGCAATAAAGCTATAGTTCTGTATATTACTACTTATCCATAGGGGTGAAGTAACTTGATTAAATATCTATTATGATTTTATAATTTTGAACTACCTTCTTTTTATTGTGATAAGAACATTTACCATGAGATCTTCCCTTAAAATTTTAATAGTAAAATACTGCATTGTTAACTATAGGCACAATGTTGTATAGAAGATCTCTAGAACTTATCCATCTTGCATAACTTAAACTTTATATTTGCTGCATAGCAACTCCCCCATTCTCCCTCCCCCATCCCCTGGCAAATGCCATTCAAGGATCTGCTTCTGTGAATTTGACTGTTTTAGATAGTTCATATAAGTGAAATCATGCAGAATTTGTCCTTCTGTCACTGGTTTATTTCACTTGGCAGAATGTCCTCAAGGTTCATCCATGTTGTCCAATATACCAGGATTTCCTTCTTTTCTAAGGCTGAATAATATCCTTTGGTTTTACCACATGTTCCTTATCCATTGTTCCATCAAGGTAAATTAGGTAAATGCTTCTCTTTAGGTAAATTAAATAGGATGCTCATAAAATGATAAGATACTACAGCCAGGAGGGATTTTAAGGATTCAACTGCCCTGTTTTCCCCTTTGAGGGAGATGAATCCTGAGACTCAATGTATGTATGTTGAAAATTCATTCAAAATGACAATTGAGATACTCAAATACTTGCCCCAGTGTACTTTTTAATAAAATTACCTCTTGTTATTGTGCATACAACGAGGACTTTCTTAAAATATACTTACACATACATACACACATACTGTATATTAGTAAAACATTATAAAACCTGAGAGTTTGACATATAAATATTTTAGTACATATTAATGTTTTTAAATATAGTCTTAAGTTATTTTACACTGGGTTGATGCTTAAATATAATTTTGCTGTAAAGATTTAAAAATTATTCTAGATATCTGAGAATGCCTAGTATGTTTAATCTATCATTTTAGAACTTTTAAATATATTTTTTCTGCCTTAAGGGAGACTCATTTGGGATTGTAGCAGGAAGAGGCAATGTATATAAGTCATGGTCATCCATGGAAAAAAGAGTTACAATAGATGCTACAACAGAGTTATATGAATCAGGAATTAGCACAAATATGTTTACTTAGAGAAGTGTTTTCAAAGGTTTCTAACAAATCAGTTCCATTTAAAAGCAAACTGTCATTTTTTATTTTTTTAAGATGCAAAACCTTTTGTTTTTGGAAGTAGCCATGTCTTGAACATATTAATAATTATATATATACACACACACACACACATATATATATATGTTTTAAAATATATAATTGTTATTTGTACATACTTGTTTGTGACAAATTTGAAGTTATCCTTCTAATTATTAGTGTGGAGAAGAAAAATCCTTTAGTGATGTTTTTATACCTTTAAGAACCAGACTTTAAATTCATGTTTACATCTTTATTAATTAATTTATTTATACAATAAATTGTATTTCCAAAGAGTCCCTCTATCCAAAGAAGTAAATGAGTGCCTATTCTGTTTTTAAATTGAAGAGTAAATTTAACTAAAATATTGTAGTTATGGAGTGTGTTAATTAAAGATCTGTGTTAACTTCAAAGGGAAAAACATGTCTGATTACACGGTTCTTGTGTAATTTTTCATAAAGACTATACAAGTGTACATATCTCTAAAGTTAAACCAGAACTCTAGTATATGAAATTTAGACTAATTTTATGATCTTATTTAACCCATAGAAATCAAACGCCATCTTGTTTGTCTCTGTTATCCGTGAGGACGTCCCAGTATCCTTTGGTCTCTTTACCTCTTCTCTAATAAACAGCTCCTATGAGTTTAACCAGAGCTACTACAATTCCCAAACTCAATATTCTTCTTGCTTACTCTCATCATCTGTTTTTTTTTAATATCACCATAAGTTCTAGTGCTTCCCATATTCACTTCCATTTAATTTATTAACCTGTAACTTAGGAGGCAACACCACTCCATTTTGTCAAGAGCAAGGTGTGAAGCAATAGATGTGTCTGCATGTACCTTCATATGTGTGCTGACCAGAAATTGAGATACATTCTTTCTAGTGGTTTCTGTTTTTTCCTTGATGAAAGAGGCAAGGCCATCTGTGGAAAGTGAGAACAGGTGATAGGCTAGGATATTTGAAGAATGGGATCATTTTAAAATATCTTTTGTGGAGAATGGGAAAAAAAAAACAACAACAAAAAACCCAAGCAACTAGGGGAATCGAAGGATTGGTTGGCAGTGTTTTGGATCCAGTTGGAATTTTACAAGGTGAATTTGTAGTGGCAACAACTGGTGAGCTTTCATATTTCTAGAACACTACTTAGCAACTTAGATCCAAGTATAAAAAGAAAGGCAATGGCATTTCTGTTTCATGTGATGTCAGGATAATAGAGAAGGAAGTCTTGATAGAGCATAGCCTGCAGAGGGAAAGAAGTGACTTTGAATAGAGTTCGCCTCTTCTCAGTACACAGGTTTTTATGTCTAAGTTTTCATTCATTCATTCATTCATTCATTCATTCATTCACTTAAGTATAATTGAAATACAATGTTACATTAGTTTCAGGTGTACAACATAGAGAATTCAACAATTCAATACAAAACTAAATTGAAACTTCAATGAGATACTACTTTACAACCTGTCAGAATGGCCAGAATTAAAAAGATAAGAAATATCAAGTGTTGATGAGGATGTGGAGAAAAAAAGAGCCCTTGTGCCCTGTTGGTAGGAATGTAAATTGGTACAGCCACTGTAGAAAACGGTCTGGAATTCCTCAAAAAATTAAAAACAGAAATACCATATGATCCAATAATTCCACTACTAGGTATTTACCCCAAGAAATTATCCATAAGTTTTATCTCTGAGTTAGTATATGGCATTTATTCCTGAAAGCTTGCATAAAAAGAAACAAATGCTAATTGGGCATCTAAAAGTCTGTGAAATGCAGTATGAGGTTTTAATGATTTATAGGATATCATATGCTGGTATATATGTTTCTAATACATAAATAGCTTAGATTAAGTTTTTAAATAAACTTGAAATATGTCAAATTTCTTCATTTTGACAGGATATTTTTCTGAATTATTTCATTCTTGTTAAATAATATGAAAATACAATTATTGATTTAGTCAATTCTTTTGAAAGTTTCCTTCAGTAATTTTATTCACCCTCTAACATAATTTCCATAGAACTAGCCTGTGTCTAACTTGATTAATTTTCCTTATATAGCAAATGGTTTTATATCCTTCAAAAACTCTTAGTAGCAAATGTTTATCGCAAAAGTGCTTTGATGCCACAAAGTTCAAAATAATTAGCCATTCCATATGGAATTATTTACAACAAAACTTTATAAAGCATAAAAGTTAAATCTTAAAACCTATTTTTCAACAGACTTCTGGGTGAGCAGTAGAAGACTTTGGTTGTAAGTCACACTTCTCCGCAATACTCTCTCTGCTTCAGCGACTCTTCTTTTTTGCTCAGCATTCATTTTCTGTTCAATAGAACTTTCCACATTAACCCACATGTTTTAAATATAGTCAACAGTCATAGTGATTAGGAAAGGCAGATCTTTTCTTTTTTTGTGTGTTTTGTTTCCTGGACTGAACATGGAACATACAGAGAATGAATCTTGCAAAAGTATATGGATTTTACAATTCAAGAGAAAGCAGTTGAAAGACCAGTGGGAGAAGTTGCAAAGTCAGATTACAAACAATATAATAAAGGAAGGCATGGAGACTTCAGCCATATTTGTATTAAACTACGTAACACCAGACAATTTTAGTACCAGTCAACCTATCTTCTATTTGAAAATAATGGGTATTTTATTTTATTTTTATTTTTTAAAATTTATTTATTTTGAGAGAAAGAGAGAGGGAAAAGGGCAGAGAGAGAGGAAGAGAGAGAATCCCTAGCAGGTTCCCTGCTGTCGGCACAGAACCTGACACGGGGCTCAATCCCACAAATTGTGAGATCATGACCTGAGCCGAAATCAAGAGTTGGATACTTAATGGATTGAGTCATCCAGGTTGCCCCTGCCAAGGTCTAAAACTGAAGGTAGCTAGATGGGTGTTGTGATGGTGCATGGGTGTGGCTATAAAAGAGAAATACAGAGAGACACCTAGACAACCCTGAAAATAATGGATATTTTAAAATTAATTTCCATTTATTACCTCTAATGAAACAAAATATGTTTTGGAGTTTTCCATCAATGTATTCAACAAGACAATTGTATATTTGCCTTGCTTTCTAGAAGATAACATGTTGGTATGGAATGTATTATTAATTTTATGACCTGGATTATATAATTTATATTTTCTGTCCACAATTCTTTTGAGGAAATGAAAGAGGAGCTTACTTCAGAATTTTGCTAGGGGAACAATTGGCTTTATTTAGCCTGAAAGATTGGGGAAAAAATCCCTTTTGGCAAGCAAGGATTGGCTGGGAAGGAGGAAAAAAATATTACTAAATTGTTCCAGTAATATTCTGACCAAAAATAAAACAATGTAAGAGCAGAGGAAAGAGAAAGGCCATATTGAATGAAAATTATATAGTGAGATAGGAGAGTGGATGTAGCTAAGCAGAACAATAGGACACCTAGAAATTTTTTCAGGGACTGATGATTCAGGGAGTTATTTGGGGATAGTCATACATAAAGTTCAAAATTAAGATATATGCTCAGCTGGGTTGAAATTTAATCTCTAATCTCAGTCTTGTGGGGAAATCATGGGCATTTGAAATCAGCCTTGAAATATTTGCCTCAGTGGTTGAAGAAAAATTTACCTCCACCTGACATGTGATCCCAGTGTGTGTAAATATATGGGGTATCAAGGGATGTTACAAACCTGTGTTCTAACTAGCTTGTAAATTTTCAGAAAAAGAACAAAAATGTTTCTCCCTTTGAATCCTTGCCTTAAGGATTGCCTTAAGCATCTGTAATTGGGAAATGATTTCTATAACTTATTTTGTTTTATTCTTTTAAGCAATATTATCAATTATTTTTAATTTTTTAAAATTTGATTCCAGTATAGTTACCATATGGTGTTGTATTAGTCTCAGGTGTACAATATAGTGATTCAACAATTCTATACATTACTCAGTGCTCATCATGTTAAGTGGACTCTTAACTCCCATCACCTAGTTCATCACCCATGCCCTCCCCCACCTCTCCTCTGGTAATCATCAGTTTGTTCTCCTTAGTTAAGGGTTTATTTCTTGGATTGTCTTTGTCTCTCTATCTCTCTGTCTCTCTCCTCCTTTTGTTTCTTTTGGTTCTTAAATTCCACATATGAGTGAAATTATATGGTTATTTGTTCTTTATCTGACTAATTTCCCTTAGCATTATACTCTATAGATCATCCATGCTGTTGCAAATGGCAAGATTTCATTTGTTTTTATGCCTAAATAATATTCTGTATATGCATATATGTTTATCCATTCATCTTCTTTATCCTTTCATCTATTTATGGACATTTGGGCTGTTTCAATGTATTGGCTATTGTAAATAATGCTGTAATAATCATAGGGGTACATGTATCCCTTTGAATTAGTGCTTTTATTATTATTATTATTTTTTTTTTATTTTTTTTTTTTTTTGGCTAATACCCAGTAGTACCATTACTGGATTAAGTGGTAGTTATATTTTTAACTTTTTGAGGAACCTCCATGTTGTCTTCTACAGTGACTGTACCAGTTTGCATTCCCACCAGCAGTGCACAAGGATTCCTTTTTTTTCCCACATCCTTGTCAACAAGGATGATGTGTTGTTGATTTTAGCCATTATGACAGGTGTGAGGTAATATCTCATTGTGGCTTTTGTTTTCATTTCCCTGATTATGAATGCTGTTGAACATTTTCTCTTGTGTCTGTTGGCCATCTGGATGTCTTCCTTGGGGAAATGTCTATTCACAGTATCTGCCCATTTTTAAATTAGATTGTTTGCATTATTTTGGTGTTGAGTTATATGTTCTTTATGTATTTTGAATACTAACCCTTTATTGGATATTTTGTTTGCAAATATCTTCTCCCAGTCAGCAGGTTGTCTTTCATTTCTGTTGATTATTTCCTTTGCTGTGCAGAAGCTTTCTATTTTGATATAGTCCTGATGGTTTATTTTTGCTTTAGTTTCCTTTGCTCCAGAAGACATATCTAGAAATATGTTAGTATGGCCAATATCATAGAAATTACTGACTGTTGCTCTCTTCTAGGATTTTTGTGGTTGCATGTCTCATTTCTAGTTTATTTTTGTGTATAGTGACAGGAAGTGGTCCAGTTTCATTCTTGGGCATGTTGCTGTCCAGTTTTCTCAACACCATTTGTGAAAATATCCTTTCCTATTGCATATTCTTTCTTCCTTTGTGGAAGATTAATTAGCCATATAATCATGGGTTTACTTCTGGGTTTTCTACTCTGTTCTGTTGATCTATGTGTCTGTTTTTGTGCAAGTACCATACTGTTTTGATTACTACATCTTTGTAATATAATTTGAAGTCTGGAATTGTAATGCCTCCAATTTTGTTTTTGTTTTCCAAGATTGCTTTGGCTATTTGGGGTCTTTTGTGGTTCCATACAAATTTTAGGATTGTTTGTTCTAGTTCTTTGAAAAATGCTGTTAGCATTTTGATAGGGATTTCATTAAATGTATAGATTTCTTTGGGTAGTGTAGACATTTTAACACTATTTATTCTTCCCATCCAGGAGCATGGAATGTCTTTCCATTTCTTTGTGTCACCTTCAATTTCTTTCATCAGAGTTTTATAGTTTTCAGAGTATAAGTCTTTTACTTCTTTAGTTAAGTTTATTCCTAGATATTTTATTATTTTGGTGCAATTATAATGGGATTGTTTTCTTAATTTCACTTTCTGCTGCCTCATTATTAGCATATAGAAATTCAACAGATTTCTGTACACTGATTTTGTATCCTGAGACTTTACCGAATTCATTTATTAGCTCTAGTAGCGTTTTGGTGATATATTTAGGATATTCTATGTGTAGTATCATGCCATCTCCAAGAAGTTTTACTTCTTCCTTACTAATTTCCATACCTGTTGTTACATTTTGTTTTCTGATTTCTGTGGCTAGGACTTCCAGTACTGTGTTGAATACAAGTGGTGAAGGTAGACATCCTTGTCTTGTTCCAGACCCTAGGGGAAAAGCTCTCAGTTTGTCCCCATTGAATATGATGTTTTCTGGGTGTTTTATATAAGGCTTTTATTATATTGAGGTATGGTCCCTCTAAACCTATTTTGTCGAGGGTTTTTATCAGTATTGGACCTTGTACTTTGTCAGATGCTTTTTCTGCATCTTTTGAAACGGTCATATGGTTTTTATCCTTTCTCTTATTGATGAGATGTGAAATATTTTCAGTTAAATTAGAGTACATGAAAATTTTCAGAAGGACATTGATTCAGTTGGAAATTCAGTTATCAGAGAAAATTCAAGTCATACTACTAATTTGCTAAAGAAGTACCCTAGAATGTCACTTAAGGAAAGACTAGACAATGTCATATTTAAAAAGAAACAACTAATTTTTTCAAGATCTTTTTCAGATGCCAGTATTCTTAATGGGCATATGTATTTAGTAAGCATGACTTCCTGAAGCCCCAGATAATTATAAATATGAATGATATATAGTCTTAGTGTAGTAAGTTAGAAATATACAAACATACACGCTTCCAATAATATGTTTGGGATTTTGTTTGCCTTTGTCAAAATGTCTATTTTTAATGGACTTTTTCTTTTTAAGACTTCTTCCACAAATCCAATTTATCAGCCACTATAACCACTGGAAATGGTAAGTTCCAAAACCTCATGAACTTCATGTTTTTAAAAACTACTCTTTATTTTGATAGGGATTGATTGAAGGAAATGACAGAATGGGGTGATTAGAAATCTTTTGAGTGCTGGTTAGCCATCAAGAATCTCTTTAGAATGGGAAAATGGATTTTTACAATCATAGCAAAACAATCTATCTTGTTAGAGCAGAGTATTATCAGCCAAAATGACATAAGATAGAATGCTAATTTAGATATTCACCACATTATCATCTTTATTCCCACCCTTGCTTCTCACGCTTCAGCATAATGGCGTCCCATCAGTTTCATAAAATATGACACAATTAAGATCTTTGGATATACTATTTCATCTTCCTGAAATGTTCTACTTATCCCTCTCCCTTTTCATCTAACACCTATTCCCTCTTCTAATCACACCTTAAAACTACTTCTGTTATGTCTTCACTGAGTATCTGAATATTTAAAGTAGGTAAAACCTTTGAGCTACAATTTTACATTATTGTCTATATCTTTCAACACTCACCAGAGTTTTCATTTAGTTGTTCAATGCCGATATTCTTTGTATATGTAAGCTCCATGAAGGCAGATAACATATTTGTTTAATTTAATAATCTTAGGGATATGCACAGGGCATATGATATGTTCCATGTTTATTAAATGCATGAATAAATGAATGAATAATACTTGATTACTTTATCATAAAAGTTTTGTTACCATAATAACATATTCTTTCCCTGGTAGTAGATGTTTATGGCAAAGTCATATTCTAATTAGAAGCTTGTTTGGCGAGCACAGAATTAGAAGGGAAAAAGGCAGTTATTAGTGTTAACATCTCTAAGCTACAATAGCCAAACATGATTATTTCCAGAGTGAAATACTTGCCACAGGGTTAAGTTGATTTCTAGTCCTTTGGGATTTCTGTCTGTGTAAACTGAACAAGTTATAAACTGCTAGATTAAGGTTTGCTTCCTAATGTTCATATTCAAGCCCTACCTCATTAGGATTTTTTTACAAGTCTTCTGGATTGAAGTTTGGGTGTTCTTGAACTCTTTATACACATGTTATAAAGACCACCACTTGCCTAGGAAAATTAGTCTAGCAGAATCCTTGATACATATTACATGCTAAAAAGAAAATGTCTTTCTTTATTCAACAAGCATATCATCAAATTTTTGTGCCGAGGAATAGATTTACAGTGATGAACAAAATATTCATCACTTCTTTCATAGAACTTGTAGTCTATTCCCTTCTCCATATGCCTTATGGAATTAAAAGCTACTGAACCAGTGCTAAAGATGCAGACATGCCTTTAGGACTTACATAAAATTGTCCACCTGATCTTGTCTTCCAAATAATTCTTATTAACACCCAAGATGCTTCATGATCTTTTTTGATGATAAAACCATATTGGTTTGATATAATAAACAATATATACTAAAACACTACTGAAAAGCAAGTATCCTTGGGGTAACCTTCTCATTTTTTTCTGAAGTGCATTACCTTGTACTTATAATTATACTGCTGCTTTTTTGCCTCACATTTAATTTTCTGCATATACATTATGATTTTAAGGCATTATTCTTTTGTCTGTCTGCTGTTATATAATTGTACACAACGTCATCATGCTAAAAATATATAATGGAAAACTTACAGCTAAAATCATATCTATTAAGTAACTATTACACGAGATACATTATTCTAGAAGTTTACAATATCAAAAAATAAAAATAAGTGTAAGCAACCTCATTTGTATTTTTTATTATATGCTTGGAGAAATGGTATTAGAAGTTCCAAATGCAAGGTACAGAGTAGAAGTAGTTAACACTTCAGAAGAGAGAAAAACGTTTAGATTATCAGAAAAAAATTCAACAGAAATCATATAACCTGAGCTGGGTGTTGAAGGGTACTAGCCTTTTGTCCAGTTCTCTTAAATCCATGACTATGGTGTTTCCATTATACCAAACTATACCATCTTTGTTCCCACATTTAATGGGTAGAATTGTATACCCCTCAAAAATATGTTCAGGTCCTAACCCCTTGTACCTGTGAATGTGACCTTATTTGGAAATAGGGTCTTTGTTGATGTATTCAAGTCAAGATAAACTCAGATTAGATTAGTGGCAGGCCTTAATCCATTGACTGTTATCCTTATAAGAAGAGCGAAATTTGGATATAGAGATACAGGAAGAAGGACATGTGATGATGAGGCTGAGATCGGAATGATGTATCTACAAACCAAAGAATAACAAGGGTTGTTGGGAACCATCCAAAAGCTAGCAAGAGGCAAGAAAGAATTCTCCACTAGGAGAAGAGCCCTGTGACATTTGATTTCGAACTCCTAATGTCTAGAACTGTGAAGAATAAAATTCTGGTGTTTTAAGATACCTAATTTGTAGTACTTTGTTATAGCATTCCTAGGAAATTAATAAATTAACAATGATTTTCAGCAATTTGTTTGCTAAGCTAGTTCATGTAGTATGCAAAACTTAAGGATTCAAGGACATATAATAACAATATGAAAAAAAAAAGATATGTATGGTGGTGTTACTTATGTTTTCCTACTTCCATTAAATAAGCTCAATGTGAAGGAAATGAAGTTGGAGTTTCCAAATTCTAACAACAGACAACTGGAAGGTAGAAAATTAGATTTTACTCATTTCCTCTTCCATTGCTTTAAAAATACCAGAAATAATGATATCGAAGGAAATCAATGGTTTTCAAAAGGTGAAAATATGACAATGGGTTTTGTTTTGTTGAATCTCACTTAATAGGAACTGAAGGATATACATTTACATAGTCTGTATTATCTGTTTCAGTCAAATTTGGTTTGTCTGGCTAGAAACCACACCTAGGGAAATGGCTCTTCTGGACACTTGATGAGAAACACGTAATTCTTTTTCTGACCAATTCCTTTTTATGATGAAAATATTCATAGGAGTAGAAACTCTTATTGTGCCTAATGAATTAAGGACTTCTTTATATGGATTTCCATTATATTTCATATATACCTGTATCATGGTACTTGTCACATTGCATTAGGGGCCTTTTTGTCTTTCTTATGCTAAACAGTGAGCTCCTAAGGGACAGGATTATTCACTCACATGTGTATTGCCTGTGCCTAGTGTAGTGGTTAGTATGTGGCAGGTGAACAGTAGATATTTGTGAATTGAAACAATTATGATAGGCATAGCTTCGTATAGCCATTTCCTTTCCAGGTGTAGTTTATTTGAATGTAATTTTAAAATAATAAAAAAACCTCAGAACTTTTTTTGACCTTGTTCCAGTAAGGCAGGCAGATGTGATATAATTTAATTAGGCGTTCTTTCATGGGATTTTAGTTTAGCTTCTTTCCCGTGTACAGTTGAGTTGATTGACAAAGTGTTTTATTTAAGAAATGCTGAAATCCATCTATCTGGCAAACATGACTCAGTTTATGCATCAGAGACCATGTTGAGAGTAAAAAAAAGAGGACCAAATAAGACCCTGATTTTGCCCACAGGAGACAGAAGAGACAATCCCCCCACCCCCCCAAATGAGGCAGAAGGTGCTATGTAAGCCCAGAGGAAGAGCATCTGGACCTGGAAGTGGTTGAATGTAGAGAAAAGAAATCATGTAAAAATACCAAGGCAGTTTCTTATAAATTTAAAACACTTTTAAGATCGTATCTATGTTATTTGGAAGATAACTACTCCACGTTTCATTACAAGAGTGCCCTTGAACTAGAGCATCTTATTGAAAGTTTTCAAGCTGTCAGAATATTATAATAGCTGAAACAGTGGTTTTGGTGACTTCTCAACGAGCTCCAAAAATTAATATTTAAACGGGAAAGCTCTTCTATAATTTCACTTAAACACATATTTTGACTATGTCCTCTAGCATGCCACTCCTTAGATTTGTCGTATCTATGTGATTTGCCTTCATCTAATTTTATACAAAAGATTGGAATTCCAGTTCTAACACACAAAGGATCTTCCTTCTTCTCTAGCCACTACATCAACTTCTTTAAACTTAGTATGTTATCTCAAATGCAGTCTTTGTATGAAATAAACTTTGGCAGCCTACATATATAATATTCCCTCTACTTCAGAAAAAAAAAAAAGAAAGAAAGAAAGAAACATGAAACTAAGCCGAATGGAAGAAAAATCAAAGTTTGATATTAGACACAAATTTTCAGGTCATTATGTAACTATTGCCAGCAAGCACACTTGGGGACTAAGATTACCTGTGGTAGAAATGTAAGTGTTGGCTTTATGGTAATACGAGAATTTTAAGTTTGTTAATCTTAGAATTTTTATTTATTTATTTTCATTTTAGAGAGAGAGGGAGTGGGGGAGAGGGGCACTAGGGGAAAGAGAGAAAGAGAGAGAGGGAATCTTTAGCAAGCAAGCTCCATGCGCTCTCTCTTTCTCTCAAGAAGAAAAAATGAATTAAAAAAAGAATATATTTGACAAATTACTTTTTTACTTAGTATGTGTTGAGTAATGGTATTTATTTTAAAAAATTCCAAATTATTTTTACCATCTCAGTCACCAGTTTAATTTTAGTATTTGAATTTGAAGGAGAATTTAGGATAATTAAGGATAATAAATATTTAACAAAGAGATGAATGACAAAAAATTACATTCAAATATACTATCCCCCCCCCTCCCCCCGCCGCATCAGGGTTGCTAAAAAAGTTGTAATAACCCTTACCCAAAGCAGGGTTTCCACTAAGCTAAAATATAGACTGCCTCTGAAAGAAAAGATGTTTTCACAGGCTTTGCTTCAGTAATCTTAGGTGTTTTTGAGTGTAACAGGTAAAAATTAGCTGGTATTCCAACCTTCCTGTATTTTTTGCTCCAGGAGCCCTGGCTTGGTTTCCTACATGCAGTAGTCTGATTCTGAAGATATTCTACAAGCACCTCTCTTTACATTTACATGGAGATGGGATTCTTAGGAGGATTCTGCCCTTACGTTTTGAATAGAATAAGAAAATGATGCAGCGCTTTTAGCTAACTCATGATGTTTTCAAAGTAGTTTTCCCCAAAGAGAAACAAAATAAAATAAAACGTGGACTTTATAATAAATATTTCCACCTTCACTAAAAGCCAACATAGTCATCCAAAAATTAGCCACAGGTGAGGCTCTTCAGCCCATCAAATTTATACCAAAGCAAAATGACTAAAGATAAGGATGAAAATTTAAAAAGTTATGATACAATTTAAGTTTTATGTTCCTATATTTTAATGAATGGTAGCTGGATTTTCATGTGATTAGCTCATAATTTTTTATGTAAGAATATTTTAGGGCAAAGAACATATTTCATGTTTAATTCACTAAATTTATTTACACAACAGAGACTGTGCACCAGTCTGTGGTTGTTCATAACAATGGGTGCCATAAGAGAATACTTAATCTTTCTATTTGATCTGGAATTTGTCTTAAAGGAATCTGTGTGGTGCTGGGGAGAAAAAAAAGTATATCCTCTGCTCCCTCTACTCTACAAAGTAGAGCTGTGTAGGTGGTATAATGTACAACTCCAGGGACTGTAGTCGTCTATGTGAAGTGACAGCCCTGAGTGTTGTAAATAGTAGTCTGAATCTGCATTGAATGTAGTTTATTGTTTTATTTTTTTAAATTTTTAATGCTTATTTATTTTGAGAGAGAGAGAGACAGAAAGACAGAGTGCGAGTGGAGGAGGTGCAGAGAGAGAGAGGGAGACACCAGATCCGAAGCAGGCTCCAGGCTCTGAGCTGTCAGCATAGAGCCCACTCGGGGCTCAAACCCAGGAACCTTGAGATCATGACCTGAGCTGAAGTCAGATGGTTAACAGACTGAGCCACCCGGGAGCCCCCTGTAGTTCATTGTTTTAGCCCTCACGTGACCAAAATGGTCTTCCCCTGCTCAGTCTATCCCCATGTGAATAAAAAGTTATTTTTGATGAGTGTAGGAATGTTTTTCCTAGCTTTACACTCCTCCCTTTATTTTTGCTCCAGATTTCACTTCTGAATTTCACTCTAGAAACTCCAATTAGGCATCAAAAACCAAAAACATGATCTTATGTTGGGGATGAGCATTTTTACTGGTCTCTTCTATGTCAAAAATACTGTAACTCTCAAATTCAGCCTCAAGTATTTCTGACTTTTGTTATGGTCTGCTCCAAGTAGCTAAGTTAGTAGGTTGTTAATGCATTTTTTTTTTTTTTGCCATTTCTTCCATATCACTTCCTTTCTTTGTGATATCGGTGACATCACCCCAGCTTCTCTTCATCTCCAGCCTTTATTGTGTTTGGAGGCATTTTCTAGCTAGCCTTTCTGACTCCACTCTTTCACTGCCTTCTTGTCATTGTTAGGTTAATTCATATTTTGTGCATCTTAACTAAAATCCTTGGTTTGCTGTTGCCTTCAGGATTAATTTCAAATTCCTTAGGTTGACATGCAAAAGCCTACATAACCTGGATACTTTTATACCTCTCTGATTTTAATTGCTACCATAAGATTATTTGACTAATATCAAAAATATTTACTTATTTTCTTTATACATGCTGTACAGATCAACTCGTTTCATTTTTCACACTATTTTTCACCTGAAATAATCTTCTCCAAAATCCATATTGTTTTGAGTCTACTTGTCCTATTTTAAGCCTTGAATGTCATTTTTTTTTTTTTTTGAGAGAGAGAGAGAGAAAGAGAGAGTAGGGGAGGGGCAGAAAGAGGGAAACTAGGAATTTGAAGCTGGCCCCAGGCTCTGAGCTGTGAGCACACAGCCTGATGTGGGGCTGGAACTCATGGACTGCAAGATCACGCATGACCTGAGCTGATGTTGGACTTTTAACCAACTGAGCCACCCAAGTGCCCCTTGAATGTGGTTCTTTAATTGGAAGTGCATCTTACAACTATTTCTATATTTTGCTATCATAATACTTTTACTATATGTTTTTTTTTAAGTTTATGGGCTTTTTAGTTTTTTGTTTTGCTTTTAGTACATTTTTGAAGGTTTTTTAAAATATTTTCCTTGAATTTTTGAATTGAAGATTCATATTTAGTTGTAAGAAATAATAAGGAAATCACATATGGTTTTCACTCAATTCATTTTTATAGAATACATCTAACTTGTTCACATTTCACCAGTTTTACATACACTTAGGTGTATGTGTGGGTGTGTGTGCATATGTCTTTTGTATTTAGTTCTATTTTATCATATATGTAAAATCATGTGACCACCACTACAGTCAACACACAAAACAGTTCCATCAAAAGCGTTCATCATACTACTCTTTTATCCCCATCGCCACCTCTTTTCTTGTCCCCTCCCTAATACCTCACAACTATCTTCATCTTTATAACTTTGTCACTTAAAAAGTCCTAAATGGCTTTTTTAAACCATATCTTTTTTTAAAAAAATTTGATGTTTATTTATTTTTGAGAGAGAGACAGATACAGTGCACGAGTGGGGTAGGAGCAGAGAGAGAGAGAAGGAAACAATCTGAAACAGGCTCCAGGCTCTGAGCTGTCAGCACAGAGCCTGATATGGGGCTTGAACTCAGGAATGTCAAGGTCATGACCTAGGCGGAAGTCAGATACTTAACCTTCTGAGCCATCCAGAGGTACCAAAACCATACCTTGATAAATAAATGGTTAATTATTAAGTGATTAAACTTTTGACATTTTTGTGCTTGTGGTGACAGTATAATTGGAAATTGTCTCCCCAGACTTTCCCATATAAAACAAACAAACAGAAAACATTGGCCACATTATTATAACCATAGTTTATAGTTCTATTACCATTCTTTTGTTTGGAATCCACTTTGCATACCTTTGTACCTGAGGATATGCTTTAATGAGATAAAATATGCTCAGCTTTTATTTTTAAATGTTATCATTAAAAAGACTACTTAAGTTTTTTTAAGAATAAAAAGGATTTTTATATACAACATGGGCTAGCTCTACCACTATATCATTGGTTAAGCTTAGGCATAAGATTTACTCTTTCTGGGGTTTTTCGTACGCCTTTTGAAATTTAATCAAAAGAAAGTTGGTTTCATAATTGTATAACTTCCTTATCTTCAGTAAGGCTCTTTCAAATATTTAATCCTTTGTCTCTCTGTTGATGAGAAGTGAATTAGCCAACCTGCTGTTAGATCTGGTGCTATTGACTATATTAGTGAATTGAGGCTCCTTCATGGGAATCTTAAGCATGAAATATTTAATACTTGACATAGTTATATGAGATCATTTCAGATGTTTAAAATATTGCTAATGCAGAAGGTACTATATTTAACCTATTTGAATAGGTAGAAAAAATAAGGCTAATAGTTATAAAGGGAGAAAATTAGGCTCAAGATAAAGAGTCATTTCAAATGGTTAATATTTGGGGTGCCTGGGTGGCTCAGTCAGTTGAGCATCCAACTTCAGCTTAGGTCATGATCTCTCAGTTTGTGAATTTGAGCCCCGCATCCGGCTCTGTGCTGATAGCTCAGAGCCTGGAGCCTGCTTCAGATTTCTGTCTTCCATTCTCTCTGCTCCTCCCCCACTTTTGCTGGCGCTCTCTCTCTCTCTCTCTCTCTCTCTCTATCAAAAGTAAATAAACATTAAAATTTGTTTAACAAAAATGGTTAATGCTTTCCCCTCAAAAAAATAAGTGATTGCTTATAGCTTATAAGATCCTTTCTTTGAAAACACTTATACAGTTGTAGGCAATTGATTCTTGACAGTAAAGGATACATGAAGTAAATAGTGATTATTCTAAATGATTGTTAAAAAATGTCTTTAATGTCAGGCTGTTTTTATTGACAATCTCATCAGCATTTTCCAAGTGTTATTGACATTGAATGATATGTTCATCAAATGAAACTTAATCTAGCCTAAATTTTGCTTGGAGACAATTCTTGCTACACTAGTCAGCCAAATGCCAATCATTTCAGCCATACAAACTTAGGCCATTATCAAAAGCAAAATTATAAGGAAAAAATAAGATTTAGTAAATGTTTGAGAACACTATTTTACCATAATATTTCAACTGTTTAAACATAACAATAAAGGATATTTCATTTTTATTCTCCTAAATTAATTGCCAATTATAGAATCAGTCTATTTTTGGGAGCGCCTGGGTGGCTTAGTTGGTTAAGCATCCAACTTTGGCTCAGGTCATGATCTCACAGTTTGGGAGTTCCAGCATCATGTCAGGCTCTGTGCTGACAGCTCAGATCCTGGAGCCTGCTTCAGATTCTGTGTCTCCCTGTCTCTCTGCCCCTCTCCAGCTTACACACACACACACACACACACACACACACACACACACACACACTCTCTCTCTCTCTCTCTCTCTCTCTCTCTGTGAGTCTCTCAAAAATAAATAAACATTAAAATTTTTAATAAAATCATTCTATTTTCATATATGAAGGAATAATCTATGCAAATTTATGCCCCTGGAATAGAATTTTCTGGAGAAATTAGAAATTTACACTGGTCCTATATTCAGATTAAATTTGTGACTTAAGAAACACACTAATGCGATATTTTCCATGCATTATAGAGACAATGCATAACGGCTATAAAAGAAAGTAAATAAAGCTACAAGGAGTGTCACAATGTATTAAACACAGCCTTAGCCTCTTTAGCTCTATGGCCTACCAAATGTTCTAACTATAGCATATACGATTATATGATACATAATTCCACTTATTAAGCCTCTGACTGGAGTAGGCAAAAAAATTACATTCCAATTTTCTAGTTATCTAGGCTTCTGCAAATGACATACTATTAAAAACCTGGTGGAAAGGTCTGCCTTAAGGTTATACATCCCATAGCTTTTGATAATATTCGGTTTCCAAATTGAAATAACTTAATTATATTCTCCAAGGATCCATTTTCAGAGTAGGTGCAGCTGTTGCATTTTCTTTTTTAGAAAGACAATTATAATTACAGGCAACTTAAGGAGATGGAATTAATAATGCATTACAATTTTAGAGAAACAGTGAGATTAAAGTGTTCATGTAGGAAAAAGAGATTGGTGATCATAGACTAATAGAAGGCAAGATGTTCTTTGTGTGTGTGTGTGTGTGTGTGTGTGTGTGCGTGTGTGCGTGTGTGTGCGTGCGCGCGTACGTGTATGTGGGTGCACTTGAATGCGCATTTTGGAGAGAGGTCATGTAAGATAATCTCTCAATAAGTTAATTTTTTTAAAAGAGAGTTATTTCATGTTTACTACATACCAGGCAGTATGCAGGACACAAATTTAGCAAGAAAATCACCATCTGGCAGGGAAAACATATATAAATACTCCATGAGAGGTTCTTAAAGATGTGTGTAAAGAATATCTGAGGCAAGATAGGAAAAACACATAGGCTCCTTGATACAGGGGAAACTTCACAAAGGGAGTACATTTCAGCAAATCTTAAAGCAAGGCTTATAGTTGTTTAGCATGATAAGACTGGGTGCCATGGGAAATAAAATTAAGCAACATTCCCTAGCGATGACACTCAAGAACTGTGATGGGTCAGAAATTATATCCCAGTTGTCAGCTAACAACTTAGCCTAACACATAGACACAAGGTGCTTAGGTCAGATCCGAAGGACTTTATTAACGGTGGCACAACAAGGTGAACTTCAGGTTTGTGTGAGTGTCCCTTGCTCCAATTTCTATAGGGTGACAGAGGACCAAGTGATTACTGTATGTGGAGTAGATCCTGAAGCTCTGAGCTGAGGAAACCTAAATCTTTTACACTGAACAGTAACAACAGCCGGCCCAATTCCCATGGAGTAAGACGCTATCTCTATTTTTCAAGGCCACGAGAAATCTTTCCTTTGTTCCAGAGAGAAATATTAACTCTCTGTTCCGAGGCTATAATGAAAAAAATAAATAAATAAAAATAATAAAAGTAAAAATAGGGACCCCTGGGTGGCTCAGTCGGTTGAGTGTCAGACTTCGCCTCAGGTCATGGGTCTCACAGTTCATGCGTTCAGCCCCATGTTGGGCTCTGTGCTGACAGCTCAGAGCCTGGAGCCTGCTTCAGATTCTGTGTCTCCTCTCTCTCTGTGCCCCTCCCCTGCTTGTGTTCTGTCTCTCTCTCTCAAAAATAAATAAATATTAAAAAAAATTAAAAAAAAATAAAAATAAAACTCTTGAAAATATATTCTGGACAGAAGAAAGTCAGTGAATCTAATACTTAAAAGATGTGCAAAAATGAGACAGAGTCATGAAGTGTCTCCAAACAGAAGCTCCCAAATGCAAATCTCCCAAGAGATTAAATAGTATGTTGTGTCTCAAGAACCTCAAGAACTCTCACATGGATAAATGGTAGTATGTTCTTTGTTCTGGGAAAAGTGAAAATTCCAGGGATGATTTTTGATTATGAAGATCTTGGCATATCTTACTAATATAGTTGGCTTTTATTCTGAAGGTTAACTGGGTCATGGGAACACAGAATGATTTTGACCAGGTGAGTTAGTTCCATGATCCGACTTGCAATTGGAAGTATCAGTTACAATTGGACTTTAACTTCAAAGTATGGGGGTGGCTGCTGAGTGAGGATGGAGAGAATGTAGGCAAGGATATCAGCTCAGAAGCTTTGACAATTGAGTGGCGAAAAGAAGAACCAATCAAGTTGTACTCACACTGAGGATGAGAAGTATGGTTTAAATCTAACTTAGTTGGAAGTCTTTGGTATTTGCAAATCAGTTGGAAGTGAGCTGAGATAAGAGGTGGAGGAATTGATCACGTGCCAAAGTTGTCTAATTCTAAATGAAAGGAGGAATACAGGGAGAGGAGTGTGGTGGGAGAAAAAGTGTTTACTTATTTAAATATTGACTTTCCAGGGGATAAGACAATAAATCTTTGGTGGAAGAAATTTAGAATTAGAGTGAGAATATTTTGGGGGAATCACAGAGGAAGCTATAGAGTACAGGAGTGGGGTAATATATGTAGAGAAGAGCGAGCAACCTTGGGATAAGAGCAAGAAGAGAAATTAGTGAACAAAATAGAAAGTTGTGAGGGAGGAAGAAGGATACAGAAAGGGAGGATTTATGGAAGCAAGGAGAGGAGACCTTTCAGGGAGGAGAGTGGCCATGAAGCTTCAAAGTTGAAAATGATCAAGAAAGAAGTACCTAGAAGGATTTAGAAATTAGGAGGGCCTTGGAAGTTTTGGCAACGGCTATTCTCTAAAAGAATTCCATTGGGATTATGGCACACATTACTGGTTGACTACTTTATGCCAATTTTTTCTTCCTTCTTACCACTTTAAGGGATAGCATTTAGTTAAATGCCAACACTCCTAGACAACCATACTAGCTAAGAGTTTGGGCCAATGCCATTTTTGTACAAGTTACTGAGTTTGCCTTTTTTTGTTCTTTTTAAAATTTTTTAAAATTTTATTTACTTATTTTGAGAGAGACAGAGACTGCATAAGTGGGGGAGGGGCAGAAAGAGAGGAAGAGAGAAACCCAAGCAGGCTCTGAGTTGTCAGCTTAGAGCCTGATGTTGGGCTTGAACTCATGAAACGTGAGATTATGACCTGAGCTGAAACCGAGAGTTGGACACTTAACCAACTGAGCCACCCAGGCGCCCCGAGTTTGCCTTTTGAAAAGCAGTTTGAAAAAAAAAGCATACTTGGCGAGGATTTCCTTTGTCTCTTTCCCCTTCACCTCCCCCCACCCTTTCTGCCTAAAATATGACAGGATGGCTAAAACAGTGGCAGTTATCTGCAAGCATAATGATAAAGCCATTATTATGTATCAGTCAGGGTCTAGGCTGAGGAGTGAAACAAATTAACCCTGAAATCTCAGTGGCTTAATGAACAAAGGTGTATTTCTCACACAAGCAAAGTCAGTTGGAGTATTAGCTCTTGTGTAGGGCAGCTGCAAGTTAAACCGTGGCTCAGGGCTCTGGTCTCTTGCTGTCTTCTATGTGCAGTTACAGTGAAGGGCTTCTAAGTCAAGGAGGGAAGAGATGAAGAAGGTCATGAACAGGCTGTTTACTACCTTAATTTGAAAATGACACAAGACTTCTGCTCTTAGGGCATTGGCCTGAACTGGTGACATAACCCTGCCAAGCTGCAAAAGAGCAAGAAAATACAGTGTTTGTTGTGCTTGGGAAGGGCAGGAGTGCTGGAAAGTAGGGAGCATCAGTGAGCCCCGAATTCTAAGGCACCTTAAGCAATCATACCTGCTCTGTACCACCCATCCCTGGACATCTTGCTGTGTAAGAACAATATATTCCTATTCATTGGGACTACTGTAAGTCAGATTTTTGTCCCCTAAAACTAAACAGAATCCTAGCAGATTCTAGAAAAAATACAAATGTGTAATTTACTTTGAATTAGCTCTCACAATAAATACTGTTTTACATTCATGGACTTTAAGAGAAGTTATTTTTAGTTTAGACCCCATGGTACTAATATAAAACTAAGCAGACAAGGATAGCACTAGAACTGGGTGGGCACCAAAGTGGAGAAGGACATGGTGTTCCAAGCTTGCAGACAGTGGGACCCAGAGGTTTGCTTTGCCCTGCTATCTCCTTCACTGTGTGGGGAGAGGACTTCCCTGGAATAGTTTAGGCATGTATTTATACTTTCAGCTACTAGGTGTCCTTGTGGGTGTATGCCAGGTTTAAAATAGCCTGCTCTAAAGTACAAAATTAAAGCCCATTTTGAAGCAAATTGGGGAACTTAATACAATTTATTTTGGTCCTTTTGACACGAGGAAAGGAGTTAATATATATCTGGAAAAATCCTTTGTCTTATCTACTCTTCCTCTTGTGTATTTGTTCTTATTTGCTTCAGACTTTGCTTAACTCCTTAGTTACTGTTCCCTTATCTATAATAGCATTAATAGTGACACCCACTTCATATCTGTCAATGTTTGAGAGTGGGTTTTTCTTGCTAGAATTTTTTCCATTCATACTTTGTCACCTCTCGATTTGCCAGCCAGAAAGCCATTAATAGCAGATCATTGATACTCAGAAAATACACTGTGCTATCTTTAACAGTTGGGAAAACCCAGATGCTCTCATGTTTCATAGGAAACTTTTCTGGCACAGGAGGCTTAGTTCTAAGAGTCTAACATGACTCTTAACTTGTACTTCTGCAAAATAAAATACTGCTGTGGAGAAGAATGTCAATTGACTTTTCTCACCAGGGACACAAGGGTATTCTGGCCCAGTTGTAAGGGTTAGGTGTGTTTACCACGTGGAAATACATCAGGAGGGTGTGAGCACTGGTTTTGGCTCTTGAATTCAGTTATCCTGCTCTTGCCGAGAAATGGCCCAATAAATAGCTCTGGGTCTTGCTAATCATATTAGTAACATTTTGTCTTGTACAGGAGTCTTAAAAATAGGTGCAAAGGAGTGCAAGACATGTATTATGGCTTGAAGTGTGTTTTCTCCAAATTTATGTGCTGCAGTCCTAACCCCAGAGCCAGTGTCTGTGAACTTATTTGGAAGTAGGCTGTTTGCAGATGTTCAAGTTAAGGTGAGATCATTAGGGTAGATCCTAATCCCAAATGACAGTGTCCTTATAAAAAGCAGAAGTTCCGGCACAGACAGGCACACAGGCCGAACGCAGTGTGAACACAGGATGATTCTTTTACACGCCAAGGAACACCAAAGATTGCCAGGAAATTACAGAAAGCTGGGGGAGAGACATGGGCCAGATTGCTCATATCCCTCAGAAGGAGCCAATACTGCTAACACCTTGATCTCATACTTTTAGTCTATCGAGCTGTGAGACCATCAATTTCTGTTGTTTACATCATGCAGTATCTGGTACTTTGTGAAGGGAATCTCGAAAACTAATGCAAAGTGTTAGAGGAAGTAAGTCCTCTCCTCCAGACAAAGCAAAAAGGTGAAGACATGAAGGTTTAGATGAGATAATGTATAGGACACGTTTTGGGTTGGTGTGTCACATGCTCAGCAGGAAATGGTGTTACTATTGCAACGATCAGTATTTTGCTCTTGATTTTATGATTAACGTGATAGAACGAACAACCTGACTTCGAGTCCCACTCTACCACTTTCTCACTGTGTGGCATTGGGCTTCAATTTCTTAGACTTTACCATTTTCATCTCTTAAATGAGCATGGTATTAATACCCACAGTATGGGAATAGGGCTCAGTGTGTGCTGACTTTCAATGCTCGATGCATTTTAGTTATGATTATCATTGTTTTCAGTTGTCCAATTTCCTTTCATTGTTTTAAAGTAAGGGTTATATTCACGAGATAAGACTTGTCCGTAAAGACTACTAAAAATTCCCCCCAAATTTTCTATCCAATTCACTGTAAAGTTGGAATTTTATATTTCAAAACATCTTATTTTAGGTATATTGCTTTTTCCTGGAAGTGAGACTTCATACGAACAGTTTGTTTTAAAACTTTGGAACACCTCTCTGAACAATAATTAACATAATGAAATTGTATTCAAAGTATCTAAGTCGGTCCTTTGTAGTCAATTAGGTGTCCAGAGAAATGCAATTATGTTTTAAACCACCAGGGCATATTTAAACCACTGAAGCAGCGGGTCGCCCTGGTGATTTTAGGATAGTGTTGTGGGAGACTTACTAAGGCCATTTATTATCTTCAAGTTAGAGAGCCATGGATATTAACTCCTTCAAACCATTAATACACCATACATCAACTAGCCCTACCATTCTTATCCTGGGTGCTGAATTTAGGAGGGAAAGAAACATATAAGGAATATTTTATAGTATATTAGAAAAGCATCAAAATAAATCCAATGACTTCTGAGTGTTTCTTCCTGTTCTAAAATTTTCTGTTAATTTACAAATATGTCACTGTCCATTTTGTCTGGAACTGTGCTAATGATGTATCTAATTAAGATACATTTTATGTATTTCAGAGCTTTAAACTATATAAATTTCAGTACTTCACTAACTTTAAAGACTAGGTTTTCTTACATCTCTCTCCTGCAATTCAATCAATTCTATACTATTTTGTGTTCAGTATGGATTGTTACTACTGATGGCCGTGTGTTCAGGGTTGTTCTTTTGTCTGAAGTAACGTAATTATTGGTTTTTGGTGACACTAACACCAGAAACTCACACTGTAGCACGGATACAGTTGACAGTGAGAAGAACCAGGGGCATGCAAGTATTTACTCCTGTCTGAATAATCTTGACCAATTTACAAATAAATGACTATTTGGATAGTTAATGAATGAATGCCCTTTTGAACCAGAGGAGAATCCTTACCTATTCAATAATTCATTTTAGGATTTAGATATTTTTTGCTCCATCTAACCTACAATTCTCTTCTATAGCTAAGCCAACTTTACACACTTTTGTCCTTAGAAATTGCTGGTGACAATAGTTTTACCATGCTTCCTTAAGAGCAGTTTGCATATTTGTAGTTCTTGCCTTAGTAATCTTTTAGCATGCTATGTCTTTAATAAATGTTTCCTGTCTTATAAACTTTATATATTGTCTTATGGAGTATGTGTGTGTGTGTGTATATATATATATATATATATATATATATATATATATATATATGTACATATATATGTATTTATTTACATACAACTTGGTTGATTAAGGGAAAATAACAATGGTGGAAATAGTTATTTGACAATACACAAACACAGATGAATGGAATAAAGGACTAACATTTTTGAATAGCAAAGAAATAAATTATAATTTCAAAGCCCTAATACTGTGGAGAGACACTCAGTAGGGGGAGCTTCACAGATGGGGATGGGAGTGGCTGAGAGCCGGCTTACATATACCCAGCAGGAACAATACACTAGGACAGCACTCTAGCTACAAACGGACTGTAAATTGGATAAGATGATAAATAGAAAAGTTATTTTTGGTCTTAATGTAAAATTGTGTAAGAAAATGGAATCAGAATATTATCGCTGGCTTTATTTCCTACATTTCCAGAGACACTGAGAATGAAGTAAATGGGTTGAAAAGATTGGTTGGTTGAGATCAAATGAGCAAATCTGAACATGGATAAACATTTAGAAAAATATTAACAAATATTGACTTAGTAAGTATATTTAAATATTTCTAAGTCAGTTAAATTCAAAAGTATAAATATCATCTCTAAAAATAAAGGATAAACATTATCCCCAAAGATCTAAGAAAAAATTGATTTTTCTTATGATTAAATTTCATGCACTTATTATCTGATTTCACTGATTTTGGAGTTTTATCTTCATTTAAAATCTAATTTTTGAAGTACTTCTTCATTTAACTTTTATTCATTTCTTTTAATGTTTGGCATTGATTTTATCTGTTTATTATTATTACATATTTTTCATTTATTATAATTGCATTATTTACCAGCTTAATAGTCAGTATATTTCTACTTTCTTTTCTTTTTGTAATGGCTGCAATATGTGGACAGGCTTCACCCTGGTGTAGTAACTTCTCAAGCTTTGAGATTTTTCCAACAATTCTAATGTTAGATCTTCAAAAATTACTGGACTATTAGAAAGATACACAGAATACAAGTCTATTCAAGAAAACAAAGATTGATATTACTTGTTGGTTTATTTTACCTATCACCCATTTTCTATGAGCTGTTTATCTAAAAGTTTCGTGATTCAATTTTGAATATGCTTCTGCTCAAATAGAATGCCTTCAAATAGCATATTTTGACTAATCAGTCTACATTTAAAATTAAGTATACCTATACACACACATCTGGATGATCCTTTGCTCATTTATTCACTCAAGAAAAAAACATATACATATATATATTTATGTATACATATATATATATGTATACATAAATATATATATAATAGATTTCCCACCTTTTGTCAAACACTAGGCCTTTATGCTAGCAATGTTTAGTAAAAGAAAACACAATCTTTGATGACAGGAGTAGTGATTTACATGAATTATTTCTGTATGCTGAAAAGTTCAAAATGAAAATAAATAAATGTACTTTGAACAAAAACAAAAACTAAGTAAAATCCATAGACTCAGTAAATACTTACTGGATTTAGGACAGTCTGTGCAAATAAGATGCCACATTATGGGAGAAAAAAACAATTAGACTTTGAAGAGGACTAAGGCAGTGTTAAACCTTCTGATCAATATTTGAGGGAGCCATAGGATAGAAGTTTTCAGTGCTAGAGTTTTGGAAACTAACAAGCTGGATTCAAGCCCTATTTTACTGATTATCAGCCATGTGTCTATGAACAGTTTAGTTAATCTATTTAAGCTTTCCCTCATCTAAAATGTGGAATGGTCATAGGATTTTTCTACACAATTTAAGTACAAATTAAAAGGCTAAGTAACTGAGTACCTAGGACATGTGCCTCTGAAATCACTATGGAGCATCTTCCTTATCTTCACGATTGCAAGGGAATATCCTTCTGCTTTGTTGTCCCATCATTGACAGATAAGAATGAATTGAGCAGAGAGAGTAATATACTAGAATGTTGTAATTCCATTTTAAAGTAGGGATAGTGACTTCCTTTCAGAGTAGATCATAACTGGAAAATCTGGATTCCGGTAGAGTTGTGAGGATTACAAGAAACTAAAAATTTGCACTTTTCTATAGCCCTTGTTTGCCCAGGTAAACTCTTGGAGCACAAAAGACAGGCAATGTTGAAATTATTTTTCTTTACTTGCCATTTCAAGAGGAAGCAAATACCAATCTTAGATTACTAGGAGACCTAAAAAATGGTCCTTTAGGATTCAGTCCTTAGTATTGACTAACCCAAGTTCAGGCATCATTCCCACCTTACTCCTGACTTAGTGTATTATGGGATAGCATATAGCATTACAAAGTGGCATTTTTCTTAGGCCTGACCAGTTGGAGAATTGAACCAAGAGCTCAACTTTCTCTGGAGATAGTCCATGGTTTTAGATGACCTTGCCAACATATCCTTTTTTTAAACTACAAATTTGCCCTGTATTTTAGAGTCAGGATAGAGGACAGAGTCTGATGTATCATCACATGTGGTATGAGTGGTTGATGTTTGTGAGTCTTGTTTTCTCAGGTTTATACTAGGATTATAAGCCCAAACAAGGTATATTGTAGAGTCTTCTCTGATTAGTGAGAATTTGAATCCAAAGCACAGTTGGCTTAAAAAACTGATGTTAAATAAATGCCATAAAAAAAGAATTCTACTCCTCTAATTAAATTTCCATTTCTGATGACCAAAAATATCTTTAGTCTCTTCACTTTTTAATTGATCTCATCTGTTATTTTCATTTATTTGTATTTATTTTTATTTTTTATTTGAAGTTCTCTACTTCCTTCCCCTTACTTTCTATTCCTCCATAATAAACGACAGACAGGGCCTAGACCTAATACATAAAAACTGTGTTTTTCTTTCATGATCTACACTAAAAATGTGAAAACCCTTGCAACAATCTTGAAATTTCTCTGCAGTTTACGATGAGGAATCTAAAGTTTTAAATGTTAATTATCTTGTCCAGATTACCCTGCTACTTATTGCCAGATCTGAGATTTAAAACCCGGTATTCACCCCTATATCACATTGCCAGAAATGAGTGCCATTCTTCTCTAATGCATCACAAGTTTTGAACTTTCATCTCAATATACTATAGAATAAACAGGTGAAATTTAGATTTGGCTATTCTACCATCTATCATTAATCTACTCTGTAACATAATATACAGAACAAGATGATGTACTTTTTTCCTGGGCTTCTGACCTTGACAGAAGAATAGAATGAAGGTCTCCCCACTTTTTAAACTTGTATACCTATCAGAGGGAAAAAAGAAGCTTACATTGCCAGTATACACTTACTTGCATATTTGTTCATTTATAAAGTATATATGTATGTGTATACATGTGGATACAAACACACACACACGCATATATATATATATATATATATATATAATTTTGTTATATAATATATGTAGTATATAAGGTATAAACATAATATGCTAGTGTATTATAGAATATATGACTATGTAATATATACCAATACTAATAAATCAGTGTGTATTCCACACATGATATGGAGACTATGAATTCTAAGTCTTATGAACTTAATTCAGAACTTCAGCTATTCATGCTGTAATATATCCTGACCCCACTGACATCATAAAGGAGGGTCTGAAGAAATGTACATTTTAAGGATCAGACAAAGGAAAGACAGCTTTTAAGCCTGCCTCCCACCCCCTACCCCCACCCCTGGTCTTTTATTTGAACTTTAATGATCTGAAACAGGTTTTTTATATACTTGGAATATAAAATAGCAAGATTACAGCTTCTCTAGACTAATTTTATGGTTTTATTATCACATACTAAGGGGGACCTCAGAAACAAAGTATTTAATTACTTTTTTATTGCCAAAGAAAATAGCTTAGTAAAATCTAAGCAAGCCTAAACTAATGTGTCTGGTGTATATTTAACTGGTACCTAATTAACTTATATCCAACAACTCTAGATCACCAATAATATCAACCAATTCTATAGTTGTATATTTTCACTAATTTATTGTGTAGAATACAGCAAGAAATCACACAACTGGAAAATAATCATCCCATGGATGCTTAATTGAAAGTATCAAGTTGTACTGCTTTAAAAAATAACCAAGCTAAAGGTATGGTGGTTCTGCTATATAGTACATAATTTTGTCTGTATAATGCAATAGATCCAGAATATTTTTAGTAGAATAGTTTTTAGTAATATTTTTAGTACATGTTTTCAGAGGTGGCATGGCTTCGGTGACGTGCTGCTGAATTTCCTCTTCCAAAATAAAGGACAAAAAAAAGTCCTAAATGTGACATATATCAATTCCATGCAAACCAAGCCATTAACATGCTGTCACTGAACATGGAATTGTGAAGACATGTGCAGAATTAGTTCCTGTAAGCTGGTACCAGGAGGCTCCAGCACACCACTGGATGGTTTATCTCTGCCTTCCATTATTATCTTATATTAATTTCTTTAATTGCTCAGTTTTATCCCATTATATTATTGACAAAATTATCAAATGCTTTGCGAGAGTGAGCTGGAACTTAAAATACTTTAAAGTACTTTAAAATACTTGAAAATAAATCAATTATAGCGAACCATGTCTTTTAAAGAATTCCAAGGTTCGGGTAACTTGTTTGTTATCCATGTTTCTTCATGAGTAGCTTGCTCTGTAAACATGTAAGTAGATTAGGCATTACACAGAGCAAATAAAGGAAAACAGAACAAATGCATGCATTTTGTTAGCAAAATGGGTTGTATTCATAAATTATTTTTAATTTAATCTACCAATTTAAGGACCACTTGAGTTTAGGTGATTATCTAAGCTACTGAACAATGTTTGAGGATAAAGAGAAATCAACTGGTATACAGTAAAGCTATTGAAATTATTTTAAAATATACTGATAATAATAAGCCACTGTCATTATAGTTATAATGAATAATATGGTTTAAGAACTGAATTTTAGACAGCTCTTTTAATATATTATAAAATGCATTTACTTAGCAGCCTAGCAATATGCCATTTTCAATTCATAATTATCATAATATTACTTTTATTGATATTCACTTTGCAGTAAAAAATCTATAAACAGAGATTACTTCTAAAGGAAGTAGGATATCTTCAACTGAACAAATTGAATAAACTCAATGGAAAAATGTTTGGTGTGTAGGCAATTGTTTCCAACAAATCGAGAGGTGAAAATGCTGTGACAGGGATCGGTAGTTTGCAGACTGATTTATTGAGAACAGCAGGTGGCTAACAACTAAACTCACAAGATGGTGTCCCTGAACAGTGTGCTCATTTTCTAGGTCGGGGTTTTAATTTTCAAAGGAAATCAAGTGTATACGTGGTAAGTCTGACATGGATTGAGTTACAGTTTCATCAACAAATTAAATATAAATCTGATAATGCAATAAACAAAGTATATAATAAACATTGAGCATACTGTTTTTAGTATAAAATTTAATAAACTATTTTATTTTGTTTTTTGGTGATCTATATTTTAACTCAATATAGTTTTCCAAATGAATATCCATGCAGTGAAGAAATGCTTGCATAAATAACTTATTGCCTCACAGCAATTACTTAGTATTAGTTGGATAGGAAATATGATGAAAGAAGGCAGAATGTTCTAGTCTTATAGTGCAAATTTAAAGGCTATCAGGAAATGTTAATTCTAATCTCATTTTATCACTATATTGTGTGTAGCTTTGTTTCCTTTTGCATTTTACTTTTCTAGTCTGATCCTTTACTAGCTAAATTAAAGGAAAACTTCAAATGATTAAAATGTTTCAATTCCTTTTGAAAAAAGAAAAAATATTAAACAGTCATTATTCAAATAGTTCTTTTAAGTGGGACTTTAAGAAAATAATCCGAAATCACTAAATCTATAATAAAGTATAACTCTTTTTATACATACTTATAAACCACTCCAAAAAGCACAAAATACTTTTGTGTAGTTTCAGAGGAACTCAGTGATGGTATAAATCTAGCTTTGTAAAACAAATTCCCATACCATAGGTTTAGGAATTAGTTTAAATATATATATATATATATATATAACTTGATCAAGTATCAGTGAATAAACAAAGTTGTTTGTGTGAAAACAATTTGCATACTTTGGGAAAGCTTGATAAGGATAAATAACTAAAAACTCCTATAAATTAAATATGAATAAAACATCTTTAAAGCTAGGAACACAACAATAGAAAATAATTAAAAGTAGTAGAAATAATAATAGAAAAAAATAAAAGAATTTAAAAACTGAGATTGTTTAATAGGTATCTTTAATTCTTATTCAACTTTAAAGAATTTGGAATCATAAGAAATTAGGCATCATAGATTATATATAAAAACATAAAGAATTACAATTGCAATTAACAGACATTTAAAGAAAAATTCTTGGGTTTATATCAGTAGATTGGTGAATGAAAATGTATCTACATATTTTAAGATAAAGTATTTAAATAATTTATGTATCCTTTTACAGAGTCTATACAGAGTGATACCCTGCTTTAACTAAATTTTTAATTAACTAGTTTTTATTATGTGTCCTACTACTATTCAATAAAATACTATGGAATAAAATATGAACATAAATTTCCTGGTATATATTCTAAATCGGTAGCACTCAGATATCACAAATACATGGAGAACTAAACCAGCTGTTAAAAATCAAAGCGACTTTGACAAAAGTCCGTTTGATTTTTGTGAACAGTTACTTCCATCTATTCTTTCTTATCATTAATTCCAAAACAGGAAAATAGCTGTGTGTGTGTGTGTGTGTGTGTGTGTGTGTGTGTGTGTGTGTGTGTGTTTCTGTCAGCCTCATATTTTCTTTCCTCCCCTAATCGAGTATCTAGGTCATGTTCCTAGTCCTCACCTAGGACTTCACTTTCTAACTCAAAAATTTGCTCTGAATTGTGATTCAAACAAATATCTTGGATGACTTTACTGTCCATGTAGATGATTCCTGCAACACCTGAGTAGTCTGTTTGACACTAAACCTCATTATCTACATAAAACTGGTGCAGAAACTTAAAAAAAATTAATATTTATTTGTGTGTGTGTGTGTGTGTGTGTGTGTGAGAGAGAGAGAGAGAGAGAGAGAGAGAGAGAGAGCGAGTGATCAGGGGAGGGGCAGAGAGAGAGGGGGACAGAGGATCCCAAGCAGGTTCTGTGCTGACAGCCGACAGCCCCATGTGGAGCTTGAACTCCTGAACTGTGAGGTCATGACCTGAGCTGAAGTCTGACATTTAACCCACTGAGCCATCCAGGTGCCCCAAAACTTTTGAAGTAGCTAAGATTTTTCAACAGCAAGTGTACTTTCTAAAAATACAAGAATGATTCCAAGCAACACTAGAGAGCCGGAAGATATGAGATCATAAAGGACCGGAGGAGAAGCAGCCATGGAGATGCAGAGATAACAGAGTTGTGGCCTCTTAGAAGAAAAGGGGGGTGTGTTTCCGGGAGCCAACTACAGTTTCTGCAAAGTCTTTTGATGTAACCCTCTTATCTTCCTTAGCAATTTTTTCTAGTAAACAATATAACTGGATAACATTTTTAAAAATAATCCGTAGTACTTCCTATGAAATATATGAATACCATAGCTCAAAAGCAAAGATAAACACCGACAGAAGGAAAAAGTACTACTGTTTTTGTTTCATTAGTTAAATGTATTTTGTCACCAATTAGGTAAGCTCAGGGTTATGGTATTCTGTTCCAAGGACTTGCAGCTCTCAGAGTCCCACATAAACCTTGGCATGAAAACAAGGCCCTGAAGTCCTAAGAACCTACTGCTAGGTTAATTGCCCTTAATTAACTTGTATATCTTATTAAATGAAAAAAAAAAAAAAAGACTATCTTCTGCTGAGTCTCTAGCTGCTTCCTAGAATTGTTTTCCGCTTTCCCTTGTAGTTCAAACAAAATTCCTGGGAGCTTCTTATCCAACTTAAATGTTTCCAGTGGAAATCCCCCAAAAAGCAAAGGAGGCAGCCCATATCTAAATCCCTGTCTTTCTTTTTTGTTCTCAAACTTCCTTAAGAATAACTGATGTTTACAAAGTGCTTCGTGGTTTTTAAAACTCAAGTTAGTGAGCAAATGACAATCTGCGTCTTCCATACAGCTATAATCTCAAATGCTTTTTAGCATTTTAGCAAATAGCCTCTTTTAGAATTTATCAAGAGACAAAGCAATTTTAAATAGAATTTTAGGCAGTAGTTTCCTTTTAGTGAATCAGGAGTCAGTGAAAATAATAGCGTGGAAAATTGTATCTGATTTATATGTTGGCATTTATTGTCCTACCTCAAAGGCAGTATGTAAAATGTAGGAGGGAAAATGGTAGGCTGGGGACTATGGAGGTAGCAGGTAATATTGAAAAGCAGCTGTTACCAGGGCACTATGATTGGAGAGTCCTAAATGAAGGCCAATTCAGAGACAATCTTTCCTTACTTTTCCATTTGCCAGATGTTAGATTTGTGTCTCACAACACAAGTCTCATAGGCTTTTGTTTCATGCAGGGATGGGAATGTAAGTTTCGGGTTATGGATTCTAACACAAAATAAAATCATCCAAATTGTTTTGAGCTGCCTAGAGAGATGAGCTTTTTATATGTATTTTTACTGTCAATTTCTAAACTGTTTAGATTTTTAACTATTATGAATGCCTTTGGAGAGTCATGAGTAGAATTTGTGGTGTGTATTATAAAACATTAATGTTGCCTTAATTTCTTGAATAAATTTGCTAATTTCTAGATGGTTATCACACCACTCACCTTTTGCCATACTAATATGATTTGTTAGTTGTTTATCCAGAATGCTTACAAATCATTTATTGAAGTCTATATTATCTCCCATATGTTTTTTAAATAATTAATTTCACATTAGCTAACATACAGAGTATACAGTGTAGTCTTGGCTTTGGGAGTATGTTTCCATCATTCATCTCTTACACATAACACCTAGTACTTATCTCAATAAGGGTCCTCCTCAATGCTCATCACCCATTTTCCCCCTTACCCCCCCTTACCCCCCACCCCTATCAACACTCAGTTTTTTCTCTGTATGTGAGAGTCTCTTATGGTTTGACTCTCTCTCTCTCTCTCTCTCTCTCTCTCTCTCTCTGTTTGTAACTTATTTTTCCTTCCCTTCCCCTATGGTCTTCTATTAAGTTTCTGAAATTCCACATATAAGCGAAAACCTAGGATATTATCCAATAAGATTTTTGAGCTTTATTTGATCGCATAACATTTTTTTACTGGGTGACATTGACTTTTTAAATGAAAACTCAACCATAGAGCAAAAGTATAATTTTGGCTTTCAGCATTTCAAAATAAGTGAAGCCATAAGAAGATATTGGCTTCTAGGTGTCACTAGGGAAGCTTCTTTTTTAGATTTATGAAATCACTCCAATTAAAGTAGAAACAGTGCCTAAGGGAACATTTGACTATTAAATTGCAATATACATATTACTATGTTAATTTTTTATCAACCTAGCATCTTTAAGTATATCATGTTAGTTATGCATGTTTTTAACATAGGGATTTCAATGGAAATAAATGACTAACATATTCCATATCACCTATCAGTGTTTGACAAACTGAACTTAACTCAAGGACTTTATTTCCAACATTTCTGTGTGTTATCCTGGATGAGAGATTTTTTTCCCCTTGTTGGTTGGAAAGGGGAAAAAAAAAACAAAAAACAAACCTCATACATGGATGAAATTTTAGTACTTTATACAAAATATTTTACAAACATTTAAGTTTTCTCTTAAGTATACAGATATTTCCTAAAACTTAGCTGGAAATATTTAAAGCTCAGGGCATTTTCTAACGGAAACCACAATACTTAATGTTCCAAACTGACTAATATTCAGATGAAAGTGGTTTACTAATTAAAAACAACAATAAAATCAAAGAAAATTGGATCATGGTTTTCAAGTTTTCCTGGTAAAAAGTAATGAATTGTATTTAAAAGAAGGTTGTGTACCCAATAATGTGAATTTTCTATCCAAGTTTAATGTTTTAATTAAAACATTTCCATATCAATAGAAAATGTTCATCAGAAGCAATTAGTTCAATTTAAATAAATCCCTTTCAAATGTTAAAGTATTGTGCTTAGTAGGTAAAAATGGCTGACATTTTTCTTTAGTGATACCATAATAGGAATGTAAGAGGGGACTCCATTTAGTTTTTTTATTTAAGATATGTTGCATGGGCACCTGGGTGGCTCAGTTGGTTAAGCGTCTGAATTTAACTCAGGTCTCACGACTTGTGGGTTCGAGCCCCACATTGGGCTCTGTGATGACAGCTCAGAGCCTTAAGGCTGCTTCAGATTCTGTGTCTCCTCTTTTTCTGCCCCTTCCCTGCTCACGATCTCTCTCTCTCTCTCTCTCTCTCTCAAAAATAAATAAACATTAAAAAATATAAAAAAAATATGTTGTAAAATGTGTATTACTATCTGCTTCATTACTTCAGGTATCAAGCAAGATGAGCGTTTTATTATTTTAAAAAAATTGTTTTCATATCCTATGTATCCAATCTTGGAACACTGAATTCTGTTTATTCCATTGCAGAAGTAGTTATTTTGAAACCAAAAACTATATAAGGAAAAGGATAGAGTTAAAGAAAGACAAAAACTTTCCAATTCAGTTGTGAAATCTTGGAATATCAGTTGTCATATGTAAATATCTTTTAATACATTTTTTATTATTAATATTACTTAGAACTGAAAATTCTCTAATGACTATTTATAATGAAATTATTCATTGATTACTTCATTGTTTTCTAATTTGTGATTTGAGTGATAGTGCATGACAATCAAATGGACAAAATTATTTTATAAATATTTATGAGTTGTTCCAAACTCATGTTCTGGTAACTTCTATTTATTTATTTTCTTCAAATTTTTATTTAAAATCTAGTTGGTTAACATAAGTGTAACATTGGTTTCAGGAGTAGAATTTAGTGATTCATCACTTACATACAGCACCCAGTGCTCATCATAATAAGTTCATCATCCATTTAGCTCATCCCCCACCCACCACCCTCCATCAACTCTCAGTTTGTTCTCTATAGTTAAGAGTCTTTTATGGTTTGCCTCCCTCTCTTTTTCCCCTACCTTCCCCTATGTTCATCTGTTCTGCTTCTTAAGTTCCACATATGAGTGAAATCATATAGCATTTGTCTTTTAGACTGATTTATTTTGCTTAGCATAATACACTGTAGTCCCATCCACGTTGTTATAAATGGCAAGATTTCATTATTTTTGACAGCTGAGTAGTATTCCATATATCCCCCATGTTTTCTTTATCTATTTATCAGTTGATGGACATTTGGGCTCTTTCCATAATTTGACTACTGTTGATAATGTCGCTATAAACATAAGGGCACATTTGCCCCTGCGAAACAGTATTTTTGTAACCTTTGGGTAAATACCTACGAGTGCAATTGCTGGGTCTCAGGGTAGTTCTATGTTTAACTTTCTGAGGAACTTCCAGACTATTTTCCAGAGTGGTTGCGCCAGTTTGCCTTCACACCAACATTGTAAAAGGGTTCCTCTTTCTCCATATCCTTGTCAACATGTTGTTTCCTGAGTTGTTCATTTTAGCCATTCTGATAGGTGTGACATGGTATCTCATAGTGGTTTAGATCTGTATTTCCTGGATGATGAATGATGTAGAGCATCTTTTCATGTGTCTGTTGGTCATCTGGATGTCTTCTTTGGAGAAATGTCTGTTCATGTCTTCTGCTCATTTCTTCACTGGATTATTTGTTTTTTGGGTATGGAGTTTGAGGAGTTCTTTATAGATTTTGGGTACTAACTCTTTATCATGTTTGGCATTTGCAAATATATTCTCCCATTCCATGGGCTGCCTTTTAGTTTTGTTGATTATTTTCTTTGCCGTGCAGAAGTTTTTAATCTTAATGATGTCCCAATAGTTCATGTTTGCTTTTGTTTCCCTTGCCTCTGGCAACATATCTAGTAAGAAGTTTTTCTGGCTGAAGTCAAAGAGGTTGCTGCCTGTGTTTTTCTCCTTTAGGATTTTGATAGTTTCCTATTTCACGTTTAGATTTTTCATTCATTTTGAATTAATTTTTGTGTGTTTTATAAGAAAGTGGTCCAGTTTCATTCTTCTGGTAACTTTTAGACTAAAGGGACTCACATAGGTGTCTCAGAATGCTCAGATGGAGACATTTTATTTCTGACACAAGTAGAAAAGCTAAATTTTCTTTTTAAAATATAAATTGATGTTAAGGGTTCTCTCCAATCCAATGTTAATAAGTTTGTTTAAATTGGACTCTATATTATTCTGCAGTTCTAAAATCGATTGGTGACCAAGATCAACAAAGTCTCTGGTTACATGGGGCTGATATTCTAAGAATAGGGTTTTGAAATTACTAACAGAAGAAATAGTTTCAAAAACTGGAAAATGAAATGTGAATATTAAAATAGCATCATGTGCCAGAGTAGGGAGAGCCTATTTTGGATTAGATAATATAGTGCAGTCATTTGAGGAATAAACTTTGACTGATCAATGAAAGATGAGGCTAGCTAACCAGCGGACCATCTGGAGGAATGGCATTTTGAGATCAGCAAATGTTAAGTGTGCAGGCCCTGTGGTTGCAAAGAGTTTCCCATGCTTAAGGAAAAATACATGTCAGTGTGGTTAAAGTTTCAAGTTGCTTCATGTGAGATGGGGGAGGAGAGCAGACAGAGACCAGCGTTTCCGGGCTTTGTAAGGCATGGGTAAGGAGTCCAAATTTAATTTCAAATTTAATGAGAAGCTAAGCATAGTAGGGACGTATAGTTTGGAAAAAGAACACTCTGGCTACTGAGTAAAGAACAATTTGTAGGAATGTTTAATAGAAGTAGAAGAGGTTGGGTCTTGGGGAGACCATGGGGACCTACCTAGTATAAGTAGAGAAAAAATTAAAAAAAAAATCAAGATGCATTTTAGAAGCAGAAGATTTGCCTTTGGGTCGGGCTTCTGCAAGTGAGGACAATAGAGTATACAAAGGTGACCATTAAATGTTTAAGCCACTTGGTGCATGATGGTGTCATTTGATGTGATGATTGAAGAATAGAGGAATAACATACTTGTGGAAAGGACCTCAAAGTTCTAATTTATATAGATTGATTTTGAGACACTTACTTGAAACCCAGGTGGAGATGTTGAGTAGGTAATTTGGATACGTAGGGTAGCATTGTAAAAAGGCAGTAGTGAGGCACGGACAGTAAGAAACTGGCTTTAGTCCCCGCTTTGGTGTATTGCTAGGGGGTATCCAACATGCTACCTCCGTTTCTCCTGTCATGGAAGATTTTCTTTCTGACAATGGTGTTTTTGATGTCTGCATGTGGATTCATACTACACTGGTGCTGTACTGACAGCTTCTGCTGCTTGGGTGTTCTTAGTGTAAGCAATGTGTGCCCCCAAACATCCTTTCCTCTGCCCTGTATTTAAGACATGGCAGATTATTCAGTGAGGTGCATCCTCCCTGATACCCCATAAGAGGCATGAACCTTAAACTTTTGTAGACATTTTCCTTCTCAATTGCCTATAAAATCTCACCTAGGACAATACTCAGTCATGTTCCCTCAGAATCTCAGGAATCTCACCAGGCCTTTTTGGTGCTCTCTTGCCCTCTCATGCTAGCCTCTCCACTCAACAATCACCATTCTTTATCCCAGCTTTGCAAACAGCCTCATGTTGCCCCTCTTTGCCTGGTATTTGATAAACATCCCCTTCAAACTGCAGAAGCAATTCTCCCAGGGCCCCCAGCTCTGGAAATAGCAATGCCACATGTCTTGCCTGTCCCATAGAGAGGTTATTATAAAGACAACAACTTACCTAATAAACTGTGCACCTCCAAAAAGGCTACTTGCCCTCTTTATAGGCCTTATACATAGATAATTATAAATGCCACCTATTTTATCACGTCTTGCTCTGAACTTGCAACTTCAAAGATAAATAACAGTGTGTTCTCATTTTTGATTTTGTTTTTATAGTAACTAGGATGTAGAGAAACGATTTTAACACACACTTCACATCGGAATTTTATACAAGTTTGAAATTCAAAGGAAAAATTAGGATTGCAGTTAACACTTGGGAGTCAACACAATATGGATGATTTTTAAAGCCTGAGAACTTCGTGAGGTCACTTGGGTTACTCGGAAAAGAAAGTGGCCCATGACTAAGTCTCAGGACTCTGGACTCAAATATTTTATAAGGGGAGAGGAGCTCACAAATTACATTACATATTACAGACTGATGGAGCAGATGGAAACCTAGAGATTGTGGAATGATAGGATCCCATGAACTGCTTGTCAAAAGAGACATGACAAATTGTCTGTCATGAGGGGATGCTCATAGGAGGTGGATGATATAAAGGTGAGGAAGGATTTTGGCAAGCTTAAAGTTTAGTTTATTGGTTTATTGTTGCAAGGAATTGTTAGGAGATGATAGGATTTCTGAATAAAACTTACTGTGCTTGGCATGACAGGTAAACAAATTAGTTGAAATACATACTATATTGTTATTAGTTTATGAAGGAAAATAAAGGGAAGGTGATAGATAATGCAGGGAAGAGCTAAAATTTTAAATATAGTGGTCAGGGTAGCTCTTACACTGAAAAGGCGTGGTAGGAAAAATGAGGGAGAGATATCTCAGAGAAGTGCTCCGGAGTAAAGGATTATGAAGTACAAGAGTCTGGCCCACCTCTAGAGCCAAGTAGAATGCATGGAAGCCCATCAGGAATGAGTTGAAGAGGAAAAGTTAGGTGGGGAAATGAAGAAGGTGTGTTTGCAGAGTTCTTTCCAGAAGTGTCACTTTGAGGGATAGTAAAGAAATGGGGCACTTGCTGGAGGAAAACACAACATGATAACTATAGGATCTCTTAATAAGAATGTAAATAATTTGATTTAAATGAAATATTTTTATAATGAGAGTAAAGACAATTGTTATATAGTGATATTTTCATGTAAGATTCCTGAAATATTTCTTTATTGTTAATCTGTTCCAAGCAGATTCAAGTAAATGTCCTTAAGACTTTTTTTTTTTTTTTTTTTGGTAATCATGACAGCGTAAAATATTTACATCTTCAAGGTCATAATATCGAAGCCCTATTAATAGGAGATGATGAGTTCTGAAGTAAATTTGACACATTATCAGAAACCTATCTCCAAATTCATTATGTGAAAAGTGGAGATAAGTCTAAAGTCCTTAAAAAAATCCCCGCTTTCCACAGTTTGTTATTGACATATCATCTTGTCACATTTGCTCTTTCCCTTGATGGGAAAAAGTGATGGCTTTTTCTTGAAGGTTAGGTGTTGACATTTAATGCAATTCAGCATGCATTTACTGAGCACCTGTTATGTGCTTGTGCTATAAGCACCGTGAAGAATTTCAAATGAAGACCTGACCTTTGGGAAATTATAATATAGTTTAACAGCCAAAGTGGTTGGTAGTGTCATATCACAAATGGAACATTTTTATTGGAGTTTATGTATGAGACCTTAAAATTCTTCTAATATATATTTACATTTTATGCTACATACATAATAAGCCAATAAACTAAGTGAATTCACTTTAACATGAAAAAGCAATATAGTATCTATAAAAATTTATTTTGACATAATGAAGAGACTCAAATTGTTTTTATTTTTTGACAGATACCCAAAGTATTGCTTTTGAAGATATCAGCAAGTTTGTTTACAAATCGCCTAATTTAGAGATAGAACGGGCAATAGTTTGTTTATCCAGACTACATACTTTTCTCACTGGAAGCAGTAGGTAGAATACAATGACCCTTAGAATAGCCTTCCAGGCTGACGTAACCAACATTATCAACAGCATATGTTTTCATATAAGTCACAAAAACAGTATTCACTCAAAACAGCATCACCTTCAAAGAAATTGCAACATTTTGAGTACATTGTGGGACAATTATTAGGATATTTTTCACTTTTGGGGTGCCTAAATGGTTCAGTACGTAGAGTGTCTGACTCTTGGTTTTGGCTCAGGTCATGATACCAGGGTGGTGGGATTGAGCCCTGTGTCAGGCTCCACGCTGAGCACGGAGCCTGCTTAAGATTCATTCTCATTCTCTCTCTCTCTCTCTCTCTCTCTCTCTCTCTCTCTCTCTCTCTTTCCTTCTGCCCCTCTTCCCCACTCAAGTTCTCTCTCTCTCAAAAAAAAAAAGGCTTTTCACTTTTAATGTTCAATCTTTGCTACATTATTGAAATGAAATTGGAATATGACAATTGGGAAATAATCTCAATTCATGACTCCCCCTTTTTCCACTCCCTTTCTCCCACCAAATGTTATATCACTGCTGCTAGATGTGGAAACTTCACTCTTTTGCAGAATTCTAGATGGCCAAAAAAAAAAAAAAAGATGAGAGTGTATAATTTTATCTCAAGTTATATAGTTTAAAAGAATAGGTAATACGGATCTCTATATAAAGTATTTTGATGTCTATGGGATGTTTGGATTTGTTTGCATTCCCATCACTGTATATCTAAAGTGACTTCACATTTATTTAAACTGAATTGCTCTTTAGACAAACACATTCTGAGAGCAGCCATTACTGGGCACAAGTCATGAATTTATAAATGTTCTTTCAAATTTGAAAAGCTTAATACACACACACATATTTTTATACACAAATATATTTTTAATACATTTATTTTCTTTAATTTCCAGCACTACTCTATAAAGCTTTATACAAACTTATTTTGGCTTTGACATGTGTGATTTTTACATCACTGGAAGAGTGGGCTAATACTTTAATGTCATTTTCTTATTTAAGACATGGCAGTCTTTTTGTTTCTGATACATTGGCTCTGAACTCTGCTGGCAAGCTTATAAATCAGATCACCAACCATACATAATTTATTTCCGTAGGTAACTGAATGTGCAGTGTAGAATACAAATATGTTTTGGACAATATTTCTGCACATCTTTAATAGGTTTAAAAGTTTACAGAATAACGCATGATTTATTTTCTTGTTTTATTCGTTTTTCTCTCATCAGTCACACATAATATATAATATAATATAATATAATATAATATAATATAATATAATATAACATAATATATATTATATTACATGCAGCCATGCAAGCTAGATATATACATTGTTTCTTAGATGTGCGACTTCAAAGATATAGACCTTTGCCTTACTTCACTTCAGAAATCTTATGGTTTAAATGTCTATTTTGAATTTTTTTGGGTTTGCATTAAAATTGAGAGTAATTTCCTTAATGAAGCATTCTTGTTTTTATTTCCTCTAGAGATAACTGATTGTATCTAATGTCAAAAAACAAATTCTCTCATGAGAACATCATCTAAAAATGATGAGATATGTTATAATGTTGGACAATATCTGAAATATTCTATAATGTAAAACTGACCTTTTCTGTGTCATGTATCCTATTCTATCCTATGATATGGGTATGGGTATAACATATACTCAATATAAATACTGGAAATAGTATCCTTAATCACAATTGATGTGGATTATAAACAGGAAAGAAACATTATAAATGTTTCCCTTAAACTTTGCATTGTTTCCTAAGCTCATTTTTTAAAATGTGCTAGCATCTGGGCACCTGGGTGGCTCAGTTGGTTGAGTGCCTGACTTCGGGTCAGTCATGATCTCACAGTTCATGGGTTTGGGTCCCGCATTGGGCTCTGTGCTGACAGCTCAGAGCCCGGGGCCTGCTTCGAATTCCGTGTGTGTGTATGTCTTTCTCTCTCTTTCTAACCCTCCCCTGCTTGTGCTCTGTCACTCTCTGTCTCCAAAATAAATAAAAAACATAAATTTTTTTTTAATGTACTAACATCAAATTGTGCTTTTTAAAACTTTTGTGCAATTGAAAATGTCAACATAAAAACATGACATGTAAACGAATCATAGAATATAACTTGCCCTTTTATTTCTGAGGTCTTCATTTACTGGCCTTCTGTTTGGTGTGTGTTGTGGTTACATATTTCTGTTCTTATTTCTTTTTTATTTTTGAGAGAGAGAGAGACACACACACACAGAGTGCGAGTGGGCGAGGGGCAGAGAGAGACAGAGACAGAGAGACAGAGACAGAGAGACAGATTCCTAAGCAGGCCCCGGGCTCTAAGCTGTCAGCACAGATCCTGAGGCAGGCCTTGAACTCATGAACTGTGAGATCGCGACCCGAGCCAAAGTCGGACGCTTAACTGACTGAGGTACCCAGGCACCCCTTCATATTTCTGTTCTTAAAGAAGTAATCATTCTTGTCATTTTGTCTGTCAACATTACATACAAATCCATTCTGTAGTGGGCTCATGGTTAATATTAGCACAACTGACTTGCATATTCGAAGCCCCAAGCACTTTCTTTTAGTAGCATAGAGGAAATCCACGACTCTAATTCAGTAATCAGGGGTAGGAGGGATATAGGCTGCCAAGTATTTTGCTTGTTGTCTATGATCATTTTGGAGAGTTTGGACATGGAAAAAAGTCACAATGCATATGACCTCTGTCAGGGATTTCTGAATCATTAAATGCTAATTCAACAGTTTTGATAGAGAAAATCTTCATACTTGTCGATCTTGAAGATCATTAAATCAACTGAGTTTAAATCACAAGACTGGTTCTGACAGAAAGGAAGGAGTAAAAACTGACAAAGCACAAGGAGGAAGAGTCCTGCCAAATCTTTCATGGTTCTTATTTCCCTACCTCCATCTTAATATCGTACCAGAAGGATAATGTAGATCCAGTGAATCTGCCTGACGCATGAAATCATTAGAGAGAATCGGAGAACAAATGAGAATATGTGTATTAAGACAGTATACAAAATGTAAAGGAATACATGAATGTTGACATTTACACATCTAAGTTTTTTTTTTAATGTTTATTTATTTTTGAGAGAGAGACAGAGTGTGAGTGGCGGAGGGGCAGAGAGAGAGGGAGGCACAGAATCTGAAGAAGGCTCCAGGCTCTGAGCTGTCAGCACAGAGCTCAATGCAGGGCTCAGACTCATTAACTGTGAGATCATGACTCAAGCCGAAGTCAGGTGCTGAACCGACTGAGCCACCCAGGCTCCCCTACATATCTTTCTTTTTAATTAGACTATTCTTTCAGAACACATAATAGACTATGCTTTCAGAAAAGCATAATGTTCTAAAATACTGCTTTTTTGAGACTTTATGCAGTTTGGACAAAAACATAAATTCTTTTGGACTATAAACAAGAGTCATCTCGGAAAAGTTTTATGTATTAATTTCATGCCACTTTTCTGCCACTAGAGATTGCAGTTACATCAAACTATATTATGGTGCAGGACCCCCAGTTGCCCATTAATTCAGAGTTGCCTTAATTCCTTAGAATAACAATTTTTTCCTTTTTGGCACACTAGATAAATGTGAATATAAAACATATATAGAGAAGCGAAACTTTTTAAGATGCAGACCTAGTTTCAGAGAAAGTCATAGTAGTATTCTGAAACAATATTGTACAGTTATCTGAATGTGCTCCATCAGTTTTGGTCTCTTATCATTTGGTTATCCCTGCTAAGGTACATGTGACATATACCCAGTCCTATGAAGATTACCGACAGTTGGATGTGTACCACTAGCAATAATTAGCAATAATTTGTTCCACTATTCTGTAACAGTAGACTCATGTATTTAAGTGCTTATGAATGATCAATTATCTACAAACATTACATGGTTCCTGAAATAACGAAAATTTATTTTACTTTATTTTTAAAGTTTATTTTATTTTGAGAGAGAAATTACATGTTCTGAGCAGGAGAGGGGCGGGGTGGGGGGAGAGAATCCCAAGCAGAATCCACACTTTCAGTGCACAGCCCAACATGGGGCTCAATCCCACAAACTGTGAAATCGTGACCTGAGTGGAGATCAAGAGTTGAACGCTTAACTAACTGAGCCATCCAGGTGCCCCTAAAAGTAATTTATTTTAAATTTATAGGATACTTACCCTGTTTATCAGCACCAGATGTATTCTTTTCTTTTTTTCATTGTTTCCAGTTAAGACAATCTGGTAAACATCGAACTGTGGGATTTAAATGTTCAACACTGTAGGCTTTTCATTATGGTAAATTCAAAAATAGGGGAAAAAAACCCTCAATTGCTCAGGAATTATTTGGAAAGATTTAGTAAAGGATATGTCGTCCATCTATGTTGTTAATTTTGGCATCTGGAACCACTTGGTGCTTTTGCTGTGATTTCCATGAATACAACCAAATGTAAATATGGATTAGGTTATTCCAAGATATTTAGTAAAATTATATTCTCAATTCTAAAATATTTAGATTCGGGGAATACATTAGTGAATAAAATAAATAAAATCGTTGCTTCATGAAGCTTTACATTTTAGGTGAAAGGGGGATAAATAATAAACAATAAGTAAATGAGTAATATGTATATATATAGGTTATATATACTTAGGTATATATAGGTTATATATACTTAATAGGGTATATATACTTAGAAGGGGATAAATGCTAATGGGAAAACAATAGAAAAAGATAATATGGGTCAGATCTGCCCGGTCAGGGTGAGATGGGTAATAATTTAAAATATAGTGGTCAGGGGTGCCTGGATGACTCAGTTGGTCAGGTGTTTGACTTCAGCTCAGGTCATGATCTTGTGGTTTGTGGGTTTGAGCTCTGAATTAGGCTCAGTGCTGACAGCTCAGAGTATGGAGCCTGCTTTGGATTCTGTGTCTCCCTCTATTTCTGACCCTTCCCCAGTTGTGCTCTCTTTTTCATTCTTGAACATAGATAAACATTTTTTTTTTAATATAGTGGTAGAGTCTGACTGACACAGTGATATCTGATCAGAGACCAAGGATGCACCTGGGTGAGCACTGGGGGTATTTGGTGGAAGTAATTTCTAGAGTAATGGAGCCAATAGTCCAAATGTTCTGAGGATCCATACTTTCATTCCTGGAATTACTTCAAGAAAAGATTTGTTTGTTTATAAAACATTGAAAGTTAAATCCACTCAGTCATTTAAAAGTAGACAAAAGCAAGAGTTATTATTTGCAAATTTTCCAGGTAGTTTGGTATAAAATGAAGAAAAAGCCATTGAAAAAGTTGTCTTCCAAAGATAATCTTTTCAAGATTTTCAGTAAAAGTTAATATTTAGTTTTTTTCATTCTTCATTGTCATCAAAAGCTACTTTGTTGTTGTTGTTACTGAAAACAAACTGATGTGGTCAGTGTTTCCTGTGGGTGATACACAATTAAGATGAAATTTAACATATGGAGGAACATGCAAATAGTTTTGTGTTTCCATATTAGTATTGGTATGTGTTCTGTGAACCATACTCAAAATTCCCAGTGTCTAGTTCAGTTCAAATGCTAGAAGAAATATTGCACAATATATAAATTATTCAATGTGTTAGATTTGTAACTGCCTTATTTAATAAATTCACTTTATGGTTTTTATTTCAATTAGAGGACTGTGATCAATGGTTTTAATTTATAAATTATAGATTAGAATAGAATTAGACTTTAGTGGCATATGCAATTGCCTTTACCTATTTAAAGACACCCATTTAGAAGGAGAGTTAAGCTTATTCCAAAGGTCCAAAGGTTATGTTAGGATAAAAAGATAATAATGTGACACATTTCTGTTGAAATGAGCACAATTATTCACAACTGTAAAACTATGGGAGGATTTGTGTCAAGTAGGATTAACTGATAATGTGAAGTACGACTTTGGAGAACTGCATTAGGATGTTGCAGCAGACATTCAAACAAGCATCAGAAAGTGGTTAGTCTAAATGTTCTAAGTGCTTTTTTTAAGACTTTATTCATCAAAGATTTAAAAAGTGCTAACACTCTAACTTTGTACTAGACTTTGTTGTCTCTGCCCCCAATCAATAATAAGACATGCAGACAAATACTTATGTGATTTTGAGATAATTGCTCATATAATAGAGTCAGTACAAAATATTGTGTGATCAAAAAGAAAGATAAGTTTCACAGAATAATGACATTTGAGCTGAATCTTTAAGGATAATAACTCACCAAGCTGCTTGGGCAAGAGCAGAATTCAGAAAGAAGAAAAAATAGCAGACAAACTAGATTTTAAACTAAAGATTTTAATAAGAAGTGAGGGACACTATATCGTAATAAAGGGTTCTATCAAATAAGATCTGACAATTTTACAGGCAGTTGGGTGGCTCAGTCAGTTGAGTGTCTGACTTAGGCTCAGGTCATGATCTTATGGTTCATGAGTTTGAACCCTGCATTAGGCTGTCTGCTGTCAGTGCAGAGCCTGCTCTGAATCCTCTATCCCCCTTTCTTTCTGCCACACCCCTATCCCTCTCTCTCTCAAAAAAACAAAACCAAAAACAAAAACAACAATGACACACAACAACAACAACAACAACACAATTGTAAATATTTATGCCCCCAACTTGGAAAAGCTAAATATATAAATCAATTAATAACAAACTTAAACTCATTGATAATAATACAATAATAGTAAGTACAGATCACATACTGGATCACAAACCAGGCCTCAACTAGCACAAAAACATTTAGATCATACCATGCATACTTTCAGATCACAACACTATAAAATTTGAAGTTAACCACAAGAAAACATTTGGAAAGCCCACAAATACATGGAATCCTACTAAAGAATGAATGGGTTAACCTGGAAATTAAAGAATAAATGAAAAGATTCATGGGAGCACATGAAAATGAAAACATGACAGACCAAAACATTTTGGATGCAGCAAAGGTGGTCATAAGAGGGAAGTATGTAGCAATACAGGTGTTCTAAAAGAAGCAAGAAAAGTCTCATATACACAACCTAAACTTACAGCAAAAGGAGCTGGAAAAGAACAGCAAATAAAGCCTAAAACCAGCAGAAGAAGGGAAATAATAAAGATGAGGCCAGAAATAAATGATATAGATTTAGAAAAAGAAAGAACAGATCGGTGAAACCAGGAGTTGGTTCTTTGAAAGAATAACGAATATTGATAAACTGCTAGCCAGACTGATCAAAAATAAAAAGAGAAAAGACCCAAATAAATAAAATCACAAATGAAAGAGAAGAGGTCAAAACTAACACTGCAGAAATAGAATTAGAATATTATGAGCAATTATATGCCAACAGATTGGGCAATCTGGAAAAAAATGGATGAATTCCTACAAACATATAAACTACTAAAACTAAAACAGGAAAAAAAAAAGAGAAAATTTGAACAGACCCATAACCAGCAAAGAAAATGAATCAGTAATAAAAAAAAAAATTCCCAACAAACAAGAGTTCAGGCCGGATGTCTTTCCAGGAGAATCCTACCAAATATTTAAAGAAGAATTAGTACCTATTCTTCTGAAACTGTTTCAAAAGATAGAAATGGAAGGAAAAATTCCAAATTCCTTCTATAAGACCAAAATTACCCTGATTCTAAAAAGACAACCATTAAAAAGGAGAATTAAAGACCAATTTCCCCAATGAACATGGATGCAAAAATTCTCAACAAGATATTAGCAAATTGAATCCAACAATATATTAAAAGAATTATTCTCCACTATCAAGTGGGATTTATTCGTGGGCTGCAGGGGATGATTCAATATCCACAAATAAATCAATGCAATACATCACATTAATATTAAAAAAGGATAACCCTATCAGTCTCTTAATAGATGAGGAAGAAGCATTTGACAAAATACAACATCCTTTCCTGATAAGAACATTGAAGAAAGTAGGGATAGAGGGAACATACTTCAACATCATAAAGGCCATATTTGAAAGACTCACATCTAATATCCTCACTGGGGAAAAACTGAGACCTTTACCCCTAAGTTGAAGAACATAAGAGAAATGGGATCCTGGAGTAGCTCAGTTGGTTAAGCATCCAACTCTTGATTTCAGCTCAGGTCATGATCTCATGGTGTGTGCGTTCAACTCCTGGGTCAGGCTTCATGCTGACAATGCAGAGCCTGCTCAGGATTCTCTCTCTCCTCTCCTTCTGGCCCTCCCTCTACTCACATTCTCTCTCTCTCTCTCTCTCTCTCTCTCTCTTTCTCTCTTTCTCTCTTTCTCTCTCTCTCATACACACACACACCACACAATAGGTATTTAAAATGTTTTTAAAAAGAATACAACAGGGATGTCCACTTTCACCACTGTTGTTCAACATAGTACTGGAACTCCTAGCCTTAGCAATCAGATAACAAAAAGAAACAAAAGACATTTAAATCAGCAAGAAAAAAGTCAAACTTTAGCTCTTTGCAGATACATGATATTTGGTGTATAAAAACTGAAAGACTCCACCAAAAAATTGGTAGAACCGATGCATGAATTCAGTAAAGTCACAGGATACAAAATCAACATACAGAAATCTGTTGCATTTATATACACCAATAATGAAAGAGAAATCAAGGAATTAATTCCAGTCACAATTGCACCAAAACCTATAAGATACCTAAGAATAAACCTAACAAAAGAGGTAAAAGATCTTACTATGAAAACTATAGAACACTTATGAAATAAATTGAAGAAGACATAAATGGAAAAACATTCAACAGTCATGAATTAGAAGAAGAAATATTGTTAAAATTTTAGTAATACCCAAAGCAATCTTCACATTTAAAGAAATTCCTTTCAAAATAGTACCAGCATTCTCCACAGAGCTAGAACAAATGATTTTAAAATTTGTATGGAACCAGAAAAGACCTTGAATATCCAAAGTAATGTTGAAAAAGAAAAACGAAGTAAGATGCATCAAGAGTCTGGATTTCAAAGCTGTAATCATCAAGACAGTATGTTGGGTACAAAAACAGACACACAGATCAATGGAACAGACTATAAGACCCAGAAATGGTCCCACGACTGTATAGTCAACTAATCTTCAAAAAAGTGGAAAGAATATCCAATGGAAAAAAGACAGTATTTTCAATAAATGGTGTTGGGAAAACTGGACAGCGATGTGCAGAATGAAACTGGACCATGTTCGTATACCATACACAAAATTAAATTTAAAATGGTTGACAGACCTATATGTGAGACAGGAAACCAACAAAATCCTAGAGGGGAAAACAGGCAGCTCCTCTCTGACCTCAGTTGCAACAACTTACTTGACATGTCTCCGAAGGCAAGGGAAATAAAAGCAAAAATTAACTATTATGACTTCATCAAGATGAAAATCTTCTGCACAGTGAAGGAAACAATCAGCAAAACTAAAAGGCAACCAATGGAATAGAAGATATTTGCAAATAACATATCTGATAAAGGGCTAGTATCAAAAATGTATAAAGAACTTATCAAACTCAACACCCAAAAAATAACCCAGTTAAGAAATGGAAAGAAGACATGAACAGCCATTTGTCCAAAGACATACAAATGGCTAACAGACACATGAAAAGATGCCCGGCATCACTCACCATCAGGGAAATACAAATCAAAACCACAATGAGATACATCCTCACACTGGTCAGAATGGCTAAAATTAATAACTCAGAAAATGACAGATGGTGAGGATTCAGAGAAAGGGAAACCTCTTACACTGCTGGTTGGAATACAAACTGGTGCAGCCACTCTGGACAACAGTGTAGATGTTCCTCAGAAAGTTAAACTACTACCCTATGACCCAGCAATTGTACTATTAGGTATTTATCCAAAGGATACACAAGTACTGACTCAAAGTGGCACATGCACCCTGATGTGTATAGCAGCATTTTCTACAATAGACAAATTATAGAAAGAGCCCAAGCATCCACTGAATGATGAATGGATAAAGAAGTGGTATATGTGTGTGTGTGTGTATGTGTACACATATACATACAATACATACACATGTGTGTATACACACAAAATGGAATACTATTCAGCCATCAAAAAGAATGAAATCTTGCCATTTGCAACAACATGGATGGAGCTAGAGTGTATTATGCTAAGCAAAATAACTCAGAGAAAGACAAATACCATGTGACTTCACTAATATGCATAATTTAAGAAACAGAATGGATGAACAGAGGGGGGAAGAGGAGGCAAATTGTAAGTGAGACTCTTAACTATACAGAGTAAACTGAGGGTTGATGGACACAGGTGCGTGGGGGATGGGCTAAAGGGGCAGTAAGAAGGGCACTTGTGTCTGAGTGGCTCAGTTGGTTGAGAATCGGACTTCGGTTCAGGTCATGATCTCATGGCTCATGAGTTTGAGCCCCACATCCAGGTCTTTTCTGTCAGCTCAGAACCTGCTTTGGAATCCCCATGTCCTGTCTGCCCCTCCCCCACTAACACACATACTCTCTCTCTGTCTCTCTCTCAAAAATAAATCAACCTTAAAAAAAACAAATAAAAAATCAGAAGAGCACTTGTGATGAGACTGGATGTTGTATGTAGTGATGAATTACTCATTTCTATTCCTGAAACCAATACTACCCTATATATTAACTAACCTGAGTTTAAATAAAACTTGGAAGGCAAAAAACAAAACAAAAGTCTGTTATCCTGGTCTTCATCTTAATTATATACGTTTTTCTCCAAATATTTAGGCCCTGAATATATGATTTTTTTATACATATACAATGTTTCTATCTCTTGAGGTACGTATTGAATGAAATAAAAGAAATTCTGATAATGAAAAAAGAAAATATAGCATAAACAAAAACACAAAAGAATCAAATGCTAGGGATGTTTGGGGAGAAGACAGAAGCAGATAAATGAGTTAAAAGAATGATGGAGTGGTGCAAATGAGTGGTTTTTGAACTTTGGTCACATAGGTGGGACACATTTGTGTTCACGCATTCACTGTTGTATTTCCAGTTCGAGAGTGCTAGTGCTAATTCTTCTGTTTTCGTTGTTACTCAAAAAAGCATACAAGAATTTTATAGGAAGGAAATCACTTTAAAAATTTGGCATGTTCAGGTGTCAGTAGTAAAAAATGACAGCATATTACACAATCATATGTGCACCATGTCTCTCAATAGCTGGGTCATTGCATCACATCTCTTAATAGTAATTGAGTCAAAATGAAAAAAAAAAAATTTAGCAGTATTCATGGGTTCATTCAACAGAATTTATCAAGTGCCTACTGTGTATTAGGTATTGTTCCAAACATTAAAGACAGAAATACACTTTTAAAGGGAGATTAAATTCCTATTGAAAATTGAAATTGAAAAAGATAAGAAAAATGAACTTTGCCATCCTATGTTTCTTTCTCCCAGTATGATGTACTGCTCCATATTGGGCTTGTAAAACTTACAAGTATCCTCCAGAGTCAGAATATCTAAATATCTTGAAATATCAGTTTCAGATATAAATATTCTCATTTATCCATCTTTTCTCTTAGGCTATTTTTCTCTTAGACTATTTGACGGCTTTTTAAAATCTCTTGATACCTGACTGAATATGCTGGTTTTCTTCCCTGGGATTTCCTATCTCTGTGGTCATACAATATTACTTGCCTAATTTTGTATTATGGTTTTATCCTCAAAGAGCTGTTCATTTTATCCAAATTTAAATCTAGGATAGTTACTTCCTTTGCACTCTTTCTATATTATTGGGAACAAAATTACTAACTCAGTGTAGTTATACTTGATTGTACTCTTATTGTGACTAATACTTCCAGCATTTTCCTGCTCTTGCTTTAGTTCAGGTTTTTTATCTACGTAGCGAAGAAGCATATTTAATAACAAAATATTTTTGAAAATCGTTCTGTTAGGCAAAGTCCTGAACAGTATGGGAGAGAGGCAGAGGCAGAAACGGGGAGAGAGAGAATAATTTTCTAATCTAAAGTTTCTTATACAGTGTGATAAATGTTATAGCCAAAGGACAGAGAGGATATTGTGGTGACTCTGAAAAGAAGCAGCAACACAGCCTAGAGGATTTCTGGAAATATTTCCTTGTTATAATAATGCTTAACCTAATTCTCTAAAAGCAAACCATTGTAAAAAAGAGACGAAATGCAGAAGGCATTCCAGGAAGAGGAAAAAGCATGTTCAGAGGCTTAGCTGTGATAAAGCATGTGTCTCCGTGAAAGTACAAGAAATTTATTCTAGCAAAAATAAGGTAAGAAGGGGAACAAATTGAGAAATGGAGATTTAGTGGATAAATAAGATTCCAATCCTGCAGAAGTCTGGATGTTTACGTTTAAGGGTGAACTATTCTGTATCTGTTTGAGTACTGCTGAAGATTTTAAGCAACAGATTGATGTGACAGGTTAGATTTTTTTAGCAAGAATACTATATTAACAACACGTTAAGATAAAGTGAAGAGAATTTTGTCTGGAGATAGTGAAATGAGTTTGGAAGTATTGTAATAATTTTGGTTATATTTGTTGAAGGTATGCTCTAAATTCTGATAGTTTAGAAGGAAAATATTTAGAAAATAATGGTAAATAAAAAAAATTGGTGATAAATTGAAAGTAAGTTGACATGAAGATTTTGGAGTGATTCCCAAACTGCTGGATTGAAAAGCAGCATAGAGGTTGGCTTCCTTCACCCAGTTAGAGGCTGGATTAGGAGCAGCAAGTTTAAGGTCCAAGCGGCCAGGTGATCTGTAATATTTCCTTCAGCAGTTGTAGTTCCACTTCTTTGGAATTTTCTAAACAATTAAAAGTGCCCAGCTCTATGTATATTTCTGTTTAAATGTGTACATAATGTTTCACATTGTTCTAGAAGTTTCTGGTTAATGAAATAAAACATAAAAGTGAAGCAGTTTTTTTTTTAAATTTCTTTTTAATGTTTATTTTTTGAGAGACAGAGACAGAGTGTGAGTGGGGGAGGGGCAGAGAGAGAGAAGGAGACACAGAATCCAAAGCAGGCTCCAGGCTCTGAGCTGTCAGCACAGAGCCCAGTGCAGGGCTCAAACTCACAAACTGCAAGATCATGACCTGAGCCAAAGTTGGACACTTAACTGATGGAGACACCAGGCACCCTTAAGTAGTTTTTTTTTTTTTTTTTTTTATTTAAAAGGAAGAGAAGCATAAATCCAGGAGGTTAGAAGAATTAAGAACACTTAGAATTAATAAGATACAGCAAATAACTAGACATAAGATAAACAAAATTCATTAGGTGCAACAAGCAATTAAAGATATTATTGGCAGGGTTGGGGGGGGGGGCGGTTCCTGGATGGCACAGCTGGTTTAGTGTCTGACTCTTGATTTCGGCTCAGGTCATAACCTCAGGATCCTGAGATGGAGTCTTACATTGGGTTCTGCACTGAGTGTCAAGTTGGCTTGGGATTCTCTCCCTGCCTCCCCCTCCCCCCGCCCCACCACGCTCACACTCTCTCTCACTCGAAATAAATGAATAAACATTTTAAAAAAATTATGAGGGCAGGGGCGCCTGGGTGGCTCAGTAGGTTAAGCATCTGACTTCAGCTCAGTCATGACCTTGCAGTTCATGAGTTTGAGCCCCACTCTGGGCTCTGTGCAGACAGCTCAGAGCCTGGTGCTTGCTTCAGATTCTGTGTCTCCCTCTCTCTCTGCCCCTCCCCTGATTGTGCTCTCTCTCTCTCTCTCTCTCTCTCAAAGATAAATAAACATTAAAAATAAAAAAAAATTGAGGGCAAAATAGCAAACTCTTTACATGTAAAATGAAGAAGGGTTATCCTAAAAATCAATGTGAAGGAGCTGTAAGGAAAAGTACCTAACTTCATGTACAATAGAGATAACTGCATCCGATTGATATTTTTGTTTCTATTCTAAATGGTTTTTGATTTTGCTATAGGAGTTGTTAAGTATTTTTAACTATGGTCTGGTTAAATTCTTTCCAACTGAGCGTACTTAAATTCCAACTAATACTCTAACAATTATTTTTCAGAAACTGGACAAAAATTTTGGAACAAAAGTACAGGTGGAAACAACTAAAACTTTTCCCCAAAAGTATAATAATGAGATTGGATATTTGTACCAGTCATGAACATAGAAATATAAAGAGATACAATCATTAATCAATGCTGCAGGGACACATGAAAACAAATGTGATCAATGAAACAAAGCAAAATTTGTAGTATATATTGGATGACAAAAGTTTGATAAAGCAAACATCTCCATAAGAAACTGGAGAGTAGAGTGTTTTCAGATGGTACTGGGAAACTTGACAGCTGTATGAGAAAAAAATTCAATCATTTCTCCTCCCACTTTGTACCAAAATATATCTCAAATGGATGAAAGATTTAAATGCCTAAAATGGAAGCAAAAATATATTGTGGGAGGTACACATGAAGGTTCATTTAATTTCTGAATAGAAATGGCTTTCTAAGCATGAATGCAATTTAGAATATCAAAATGAAATCATACAGACATAACTTCATATTTTTTTAGAAAAAGACATTAAAAGCAAAAGCCAAAGTGATGGGAATACAAGATTTAATGTCATTAATATCAAAACAATTTATTATAATTGATAACAATAATATGCTTCAAAGCTTGACTGTGTGAGTTTTAAACCAAACTCTATCAGCATTTACATTTGGAATGGATGGTGAACAAAATGTCCCCAAGGCTAGTGGTCTTTTTTTTTCACAAAGCCACCTCTGCCCCTGAGGTCTAAGTGACAGTTCTGTGTCACTTAGCAAGAATGAGGTGAAGAGGAGGAACTGAGGAATTGCCCCTTGTGTGAGGTCAGTACACTGACACTCTAAGGCAAGATTGGATGAAAAGTGAGACAGAATTCTAACGCCTCCCTTCCTATTTTTCTTCTCCTGTCCTCAAACCTGGCTGTCCCACCATTACCACACAGAGGGATTCAAGACACGATCCACATATTACATTGTTGGAGAAAACTTTTTTAAAAATTCTCCTTCCATCTTTCCTTCCATACTGCCTCTGGGGTTGACCTTATGGGACAGAACTGGAAACAAAGTGAGGTTTTTTTTTTCCTTTAATTTTTTAACGTTTATTTATTTTTGAGAGATGGAGAGAGACCTAGCACAGGTCAAGGAGGGGCAGAGAAAGAGGGACACAGAATCTGAAGCAGGCTTTGGGCTCTGAGCTGTCAGCACAGAGCCCCATGCGGGGCTTGAACCCATGAACTGCGAGATCATGACCTGAGCCGACGTCAGATGCTTAACCTACTGAGCCACCCAGGTGCCCCTTGAAATAGAATGAGTTCTTGATCTTTTTGCTTGGTGACAATTATCTGGAAATGTGGTTCTATTTACCATATGGTTATGCTAGTGACTCCTGTATCCAACTATGTATTTGATAGATCTACTTGGATTTCTGATAAGCAATGTAAATTTCAATTGTCTAAAACTCCCACTATTTCCTCCCAGATCTCCACTTCTGATGGCCTTCTCCATCTCAGTTAGGGGCACTCCATCTCACAGTTGACCAAAATTTTGACGTCATATTTGATTCTTTCCTTTCTCACAAATTTCTTTGACTCTGAGCAAATTTAAATCAGAAGACAACCTATCAACCTCTGCCTCCATCAGCTCTATTCCTAGACTCTGACAGCAGCTATCACTTAATAATTCAAGCAACCTAGTCCTATAGCAACCCTACTCTATTCAACACATCAGCTCAGTCTTTATAAAATGCAAATCAGACCTGACATTCCACTACTGTTTTTACATTCCAATGGCTTCACACTTAAAAAGGAATGAAGTTTCAAGACTGTACAATAACTCTACAAAATTCTATACACCCTGGCTGATTACTAATCCTCCATTGCCATCTATAACCATTGCCTTTCTCATCACTACACCCCAGCCATAGAGCTCTGTTCAAGGTTCCATGTATTGCCACATGTCAGAAGACTACATGGCACATGTCTTCACTTCCTTCAAAACTCAGCTACTGTGGGTCATTATCAGAGATCTAACTGTGTCACTCTCTATCTTGCACACACTAGTTAGTTTCATTTAGTAATGCTTATAATTACCTGGCATACTAAATATTTATTCATTCATGTGTTTATTATTTTTCTTTTCCAACCAGAATGGAACGTCCTTGAGGATTAAATCTTTGGTTTCTTTCCTTCCCTTCCTTTCCTTTCTTTCTTTCTTTCTTTCTTTCTTTCTTTCTTTCTTTCTTTCTTTCTTTCTTTCTTTCTTTCCTTCCTTCCTTCCTTCCTTCCTTCCTTCCTTCTTTTCTTGATCCCTACCTCCACCACCTTGAAGGGTGCCTGTACCTATAAAGTGATCAATTAATATTCACAGAGGAATGTTGAATGAAAAAAATCAGTGTTGAATAAATTAAAGGGGAGGTACTAAAGAATTTTATTTGACACTGTTCAGTTTGGAGTATAAGCATGCATTTTTACCTGTTTGAATTTGTTTGCCATCTATCTGGCCAATTCTGCAATCTCTCATTGTTCATTTAAATGAGTATAATATGATTTTTCTTCTCCCCTTTTTCCTTCAGTTTCAAACTACTTGTTACTGTGCCAATCCACACACACAGACCAATGTGCTTTTCTTCTTTGTCCTCTTTCCAAGAGACAAAACCCATATAAAGGTGTGTAGAGGCCATGAGAGATATAGTTAATGTGATCAGTATCATAGAGGAGACAATTCCGTAATCAATGCTTTATCTAGATTAATTCTTGATTCTGTGTATGTACATGTGCAGAAGTGTGTATAAATTGTTTTTGTGAATATATCTCTCACATGAATTCATTAGATAACTGTATGCCTCAATTTAACTTTCTACTAAAAATAATCTTTTAATTGAAGTTATTGAATATGATTTATCTGAAATTTTGCTATATAGGATTATATATATAAATATTTTAAAGATCCTAAATATAAGTGCCCATATTCATATTTATGAACATGTTATCTTTAGCCCAAACCGATAGAAGGGAAAATGTAGGTACAATATACTTAAATCTGTTTTACTAATGTGTTTACTCAGTGAACATTATTAATTCAAAGGTATTCATAGAAATATACCATGAAATATTTCTACTATATTAATTTAGTGAATATTCCTAACTCAAAGGACTTCATAGACCATTATACTATATAAAAATAGTTTTAAAATACATTCTATTTTTAGAAATATCTTTGGAGAAGTCTTGAGGAACAAAATTGTGTCTCGAGCTAAATATGATATAGAAGAGAAGAACCCATTCCCCGTTTGTCATGTTAATAGTTAGTAGCTTTAAAATTGCATAAGAACATAAAATGGTATGAAGAGAATGGGAATATCCAAAAATAAAATCATTTTCTGACTCATTACAAATTCTGTCACTTTAGAGTTCTATTTTTAGGGGTAAAATTAAAGATAAATACATTTTTTTAATATTCCAGGTTTTTTAAAATTCTAGTTAGTTAACATATCATATAATATTAGTTTCAGGTGTAGAATTCAGTGATTCATCACTTACATTTAACATCGAGTGCTCATGACAAGTGTCCTCCTTAATGCCCATCACACCTTTAGCCCATCCTCCCTGCCCACCTCCCTTCCAGCAAGTCTCAGTTCTCTATAGTTAAGAGTCTCTCCAATGGTTTGCCTTCCTCTCTTTTTTCCCCCCTATGTTCATCTGTTTTGTTTCTTAAATTACACATATGAGGAAATCATGTAATATTTATCTTTCTCTGACTGACTTATTGTGCTTAGCTTAACACACACTAGCCCCATTCATGTTATTGCAAATGGTAAAATTTCATTTTTTTGTGGCTGATTAATATTTCATTGTGTGTGTGGGATATATATATATGTGCATATATATATATATATAACATCCATATATATATATATATATAATATCCATAATATATATAATATCCATAATATATATAGAAGATATATAATATCTTTTTTATCCATCAGTCGATGGGCATTTGGGCACTTTCCATAATTTGGCTATTATTGATAATGCTGCTATTAACATCAGGGTGCATGTGCCCCTTTGAATCAATATTTTTGTATCCTTTGGGTATATACCTGGTAGTGCAATTGCTGGTCATAGGATAGTTCTATGTTTAACTTTCTGAGGAAACTCCATACTGTTTTCCAGAGTGGCTGTACCAGTTTGCACTCCCACCAATAGTGTAGGAGGGTTCTCCTTTCTCCTCATCTTGGCCAAATTCTGTTGTTTCCTGAGTTGTTAATTTTAGCCATTCTGACAGACATGAGGTGGTTTGAATGCATGTTTTATAATATGTCTCTCCAGAGTTGATTTTCTTGCAAGGGCTCCAAGTCAGGAGTTCCTTTCTTTTGTGGTAGCCCAGCTTTGCTATGGACCATATGGACACTTCCCAGAGCTGACAGAGTTCACACTCACCTTGTCAGAATATTTTCCTTTTACTCAGACTATTAGGAGAGGTGACTTAGACCATCACTCCTTGATGACCCAGTCCTTTTATTTTGTCATTCTACACAGATTTACCATTTATGTTCTTAATCTTGCTAAAATTTATTATATAATGTTCTTTTACTGCAGTGGAAGAGCTGGCACTGTGTTCACTCATGTATTCTCTGCAAGAGTGTCTGGTATATGACTTCTTAGCTTAGGGGAAAAAAAGACCTTACTATAAACAATATCTATCCTTTTGTGGTGATTTTATATTGCCTTTATGAATGTTTGACTTTAAATATTCTATTATGTATATTCAGACTATTCTTTTGACTAGATAACCTTTCATTTTGGTAACTTTTTTTTAAATTTATTTTTTTGAGAGAACAAGTGGGAGTGGGGCAGAAAGAGAGGGAGAGAGAATCTCAAGCAGGCTCAAAGCTGTCAATGCAGAGCCAAACTGGGACTCGATCCCATGAACTGTGAGATCATGATGTGAGCCAAAACGAACAGTTGGACGCTTAACCGACTGAGCCACCCAGGAGCCCCGCATCTTTGGTATCTTTAAATAAACAATGAGCACATTGACAAGTGTGCCTTTACTCTGTACTCCTTCTCTTTGACCTCAGTCCACATTCAACCCCCTTCCCACTCTGCTTTGTTTGCTGCTTCCTTTGCCCTTTGGCTTCCTTGAGAGTTTAGTCGTAGAAAGGACTGACTTTGTCCCATGTAACAATCTCCAGAACTAGCTCCCATTGTGTGCAGGCATCCCCATTTTTTACTGGGTGGAAATCAATTCCCATTTGGACTGTAGGTACTATGGAAACCTATTACCCTTGGTGCCACAACATTCCATTTTGGTTCATTTCCCACAATTCTATAAACAGTTCCTTATTACATTTTCTTCAAAATTCTCCCTGAGTGTGTTTGCATTTTTTTGCTGTGAAATTAATAAAACATGGTTTTTAGCTTTTGTTTTGCTTTCATATATGTATGTATGTATATATATATATATATATATATACATATACATACATATATATATATATATATATATATGTATACACACACACACACACACACACACACACACACACACACACACACTGCTGTTAGGAATGATAAATCATTCAATCCTTTCCTGATGTCCTAAGCAAAACTAACATGAGATCTTAGAGTTTAGGAGTTTTATAGATATGGATTCACAATTAATATCAAAATTAAAAACAGTAAAGAAAAGACAATTATGTCTTTAAATTATTTTTTCAAATAAAAGTATAACTATAAAGTCTTCAATGTAGTACAAGACACTGGACCTGAAGTAATCTAAAACCTGACTAAAATAAATTGAGAGGAAGAAAAATCACTGAGGCTAATATAGGAGAACAAAAAGGTAAATGGTGTAGAAAATATCATTCATCAGGCATATTTTGAGAGATAACAGGCTTGACAATGGCATAAATAAATGGAGAAAAACATAATATATCTAAAATAAAAAACAACATTGAAAATCTACTAAAGTAATTGAGTTGAACGCTACGGTTATGAGTTAGTCAGTTTAAGCTTTCTGAGAGCTGATTATAAGTCTAGTCCTAAACCATCAGACACCATATGAGTCTAGTAAATGTTTAATACCCACTGGGTTATGTAACTATAAATCGTAATGATCCCTTCACTTAGAATGACTGGAAAAAACATTGTGATGGGTTTCCAACCAATAAAAGAGCAGTATTTACAAATTTACATCTTGCGCAGCAATCCACCATAATTAAAATCTCTACTTCATTGTACTTCATGCTATATAGGTATTATTTTCTGGCATTAGATCAGTATTTTTGGGATAATATGCAGTACACAGTAAATAGCCTTCAATGAATATTGTACATTATTAATATTAACCTGACAAAAAGTATGAGTAGTTCATTTGCTAAAGTGTCTACTTAAATATTTTAGAAAGAGAAGAGAGAAAATTAGGTAGAAAAGAGAATATTTAAATAGTCCACATAAGTCATATTTAACAAGTTTTACAGGTTGTATATTTATTTACATACTTATTTATTATAAGTATGGGAACCTAACTGTGAAATAGAAACAACCTACAGAAATAGGAATAAATATTGTGCTCTGTTTAAAGAAACTCTATTCCCAAAGTGTTTTTTTTTTTTCTTTTGTAATGTTTCTGTGATTTTCAGAGGGGAGCAAGAAGGAAAAGGAAGTGGAGTGGGAATTGAGGTGTACTTTCTTTGGACTGTTCAGCCATATTCTTTCTCATTTACCTACAATAATCTTTAATATTTTACATTTTCCTTGTATAATATTTTATATATGGATGGTATTTGGAGAAATCAATCGATTGTGCTCTTGAAAGATTATTTGAAGATATTTATATCTCACTGAATAAATCTGAAGCTAAAGGAGTATCCTTTCATGTGCTTATTTGTTTTCTGTATCTCTTTCTCAGTAAAGTGTTTAAAACTTTCTACCCACTTTTTTTTGAGTTATCTGTAGTCTTACTAATTTGAAAATTCTTTCTGTATTGTGGATACATTTCTTTTTTAAATGTGTGCATCAGAAATATTTTCTCCTAGTCCATAGCTTGTCACTTAATGTTCTTAATGGTATATTTTCATAAGCAGAACTTTAAAAATATGAAGCACAGTTTATCTTCTTTTTAATGATTCATGCTTTTTCTCTCTTATTTAAGAAATATCCCACTAATCCACAAGCTTTTCTCCTATGCATTTTCCTGGCAGTTTTAATATTTTTGTGTTTACATTCATGTCTATGATCAATTTTGAGTTAATATTGTGTACAGTTTGAGATTTTTTTCATTAATTTTTTGTATTAAGATATTCAATTACATATCATTTGATGAGAGAATATTCTTTCATCATTTAGTTACCTTGAATTCTTTGCTAAAAATCAGTTGGTCATATATTTGTAGATTTATTTCTAGACTGCCTATTCTGTTCCATTTATCTGTGTGTATATCAGGTCAGTAATACCTCATCATTATTACTATAGATTGATAGTCTAAAATCAACTAGCGTGAATCATCTAATTAAGTTCTTTAAAACAAAAAGTTATTTGAGGTACTTCAGGTTTCTACATGAATTTTAGAATAATCCATTTCCAATGAGATTGTTATAGGAGTTGTAAAGAATTTATTTATTTACTGGGGAAAATGGCATCATAACCATGTTGATTTTTCGTATAAATGAATGTGACTTAATCTCTCTATTCACTTATCTAAGTATTAGATATTATTTCCTGTCTCTACAGTTTAAAGCATGTGAAAAATGACTTCTATTTTTTTAATATTTTTCCTGTTTCAATTATTTTTATGATTTGTAAGTAGTACTTTATTTAAAAACTCAATTTTCAATTGCTTATTGCTAAGATGCAGAAATACAATTGATATTTGTACATTCATTGTCTATCCTGAGATATGGATAAAGTTATTCAAGAGGTCTACTAGCATTTTATAAATTTATAAAGATTTTCTTCTTTTTGGAAATGTTTATTTATTTTTGTGGGAGGAGAGAGAGAGAGAGAGAGAGCAAGCAAGTGAGCATTCAAGTGGGGAAGGGGGAGGGAGAGAGAGAATCCCAAGAAGGCTCCATTGCTGTCAGTGCAGAGCCTGACATGGGATCAGTCCCATGAACTGTGAACTCATGACCTCAGCTGAAATCAAGAATAGGATGCCTAACTGACTGAGCCACCCAGCTGCCCCGATTTATAGAGATTTTCCATATAGACAATCAAGTCTTGTGAAAACAAAGACAATTTTATTATTTTTTAAACATTGCTATGTCTTTTCTTTATTTTCTTGTCTTATTGCACTGGCAGTAATTTCCAATTCAGTCTTGAATAGAAATGGTAAGAGTGGACATCTATAATTTGTGTCTGATCTTATGGGAAAAGCAGTGAGTTATTAACCTTTAAGAATTATATCGGAATTACATTAGGTGTATCTTTTTCATGGATGACCTTTATCAGGTTGACTACAATATTTTACGAGTTTGCTGAGACTTTTAAAAATCATAAATAGATGTTTAATTTTTTACAGTGTGAACTTCAGGCTGAGGTTGATTTTTACCTGTGATTGTTCAATTTTACCAGTATCATTTATTGAAAAGGCTATTGTTTACTTTTCAAATTTGTATGAACTCTTCTGGGTCCTGTGCCTTGCCATGTACATTTTATAATTATCTTGTGTATGTCTACAGAAAGAATTTACTGGCATTTCAATAGGAATTGCATTAAAACTATAGATTACTTTGGAGGAAATTAATATATTTACCATAATAAGTGTTAAATTCAGGAACATGGCATGTCTTTTCATTTATTTACATCCTTGATTTTTTATTGCATTTAAAAATATTGCTGATACAAACCCTATAAATGGTTTACTAAATTTACACCTAAATATTTAATTTCATTTGTACAAATTATAAATTGTATTGTGTTTTATTTCAATTTCCAAATGTTCATTGTTATTATTTAGAAATTGAATTGTTATCTAATAGTCATCTTGTATCCAGTGACCAGGCTGAAGGCACTTAATGTTTCTAGGGGTTTACTTTGTAGATTGCTTGGAATTTTCTATATAAATAATCATGTCATCTTCAAGTAGGGACAACTTTCTTTCTTTCCAAGATACATTCCTTAAATTCCATATAAGATATATGCCTTATTGACTCACTAGAACTTCTAGTACACTGTTGAATAAGAATCATGGACTCTGTTTCTGATCTTAATAAAAAAACCATGAAGTAATTCAACATTAAGTATGATGTTATAGGTTTTTGTACATGCTCTTTTAAAACTGATGTTCCTGGGTGCCTGAGTGGCTCAGTCGGTTAAGTGTTCAACTTCAGCTCAGGTCATGATCTTACTGCTCATGAGTTCAAGCCCCGTGTCAAGCTCTGTGCTTACAGCTGAGTCTGGAGCCTGCTTCCAGTTCTGTGTCTCTTCCCCTCTCCCACTCATGCTCTCTTTCTCTCAAAAGTAGATAAATGTTAAAAACATTATAAGGTTGATGTTCCCTCTATTCCTAGTTTGCTGAGTTTTAATCATGAATAGATGTTGGATTTTGTGAAATGCTTTTTCTGTGTCTATTAATTTGATCATTTAAATTTTCTTCTATAGCCTGTTGATAAAGTGGATTACACTGATTTTCAAAGATTGAGCCAGACTTATATAATTTGATTATATCTCACTAGGTCATGGTGTATAATTCTTGCTATACCTTGATGAATTCAATGTGCTAATATTTTATTGAGAGTTTTTGTATCTAAGTTCATGAGAGATGTAGGTCTGCTTTTTGTTTTTATTTTTTATTTTTATTTATTTTTTGTTTTTGTATTGACCTTGCCTTGTTTTATTATATACTAACCTTGAGTAATACTAACCTTGTAAAATGAGTTGAGAAGTGTTCCCTCCTCTTCTATTTTCTGGAAAAGAATGGGTACAATTATTGTTAATTCCTTACATGCTTAGCACAATTCTCTATGAAACATGTGCATGTGGAGATTTTTTTCTAGTTTTTAAATTACAGATTCAATTTAGAAATGGTTATAGTACTATTAAACTTTTCTAGTTCATCCTAATTAGATTTTGGTAGTTAGACACACACACACATTGTGTCTGATTTCCTGAAGCACGTGTGTAGATAAAAGTAGCACTACTCCACAGCAGCCAATTTTTGTAAGAAAAATGTCTGGAAGATAAATCAGAGAAATAGGGGATAAGTGAGAAACCAGATTCAGGTGGAGATGGGGATAAGCAAACGGGGTGTGCAAGTAAAGGGGGAGAGGGGATAAAAAGAGAAGAAAATTTAGTGTAGCCACTTCTCTCATTTGCTTTGCAAATACCTTATAACATCTGGCTTCTGAATAATTGCGCTGCATAGTACAATGCTTAGCTTCTTAATGTTCTTGTTAAAACCACATAGGATTGTGTGTTCTGCAGTTCAGTGACTTTTAAACATCTAACCAAGAACACAGACATCTGTGATAAAAAAGCACAGCCTGGTCAGTGTGAAAGTCTGTACGTTTCACAAACAGAGTACTCATGACTGGCATGGCATACAAGATTAGTGCCTTTAGTGTCGTCTCAGAAACAGATTAATTTTGTTGCTAAAATAATTTTATAATTTATAATAGTTGGAAATGGGAAAGTGATTGTTAAAATAAAATTAAGAATTCTGTGTTAAAACTTTAAAAAATCTAGAACAGGGGGATATGGTTACAAAACAACAATTCATAATCTTTTTCACTGGGGTAACTTCCCTCATCCTCAAAGACATTTTTTGGTGGCTAATATTCACTAGAACACACTTTGAGAAATGTTGTAATAGGATATTAACTAATCTGATTAGCATCTTTTCATTATGTATACTTTGAAATGGGCTTATGGATTCAGAGATAAATCCAATGTGGATCCTGCTTCCAACTCCTTATCATTTATAGACTATGTACAATATAATAATAATAAAATTGTGATAAGTGCCATAAGAAGAGTTTTATTTAGCAAGTGCTTTTGATGATCAGGTAACAAAAAGACAACTTCTGGTCAAGGGAAATGAAGTAGACTTATGGATATAGAATTTTAGATTGATCTTGAATAAAGAAAAGAACTAAAGCATATGATAATGGTATGAAATATAATTACTATATATATAAAACTAAAGGCAAATACATAGGTACTAAAAGAGGGCATGTGCCCAAACAGCTTATATTCAGGTATTTTCTTGACAAATAACATCAGCTTTCACCTACTATTCATCAATCATTGTGCTCAGCACCAGGAATTTGATAACCTACCTTCAAAGTAAATATAAACTAGTGAAAATAGAAAACTTTCTATTGTACAAAATAATAAGAGTTGTGATAGGACTATGCAAAGGTGTGTGTGTGTGTGTGTGTATACACACATTTATATATATACACATACACATTTATATATGATAAAATATATATAAGAAATATTATATGTATTTACCTTCATTTGTTTACTTATATGTATATTTTGCCTAAAGACAAGTTCATGAAAGGGCCGTGGGTTAAGATGAAAGAATGGATTTCAGGAATTAATTACAGCTCAAAGTAGGACAATTGATCTAACAAAATCTTGGAGAACAGAAGAAGCGTGAGGAATAAATCTTATCTCCGTGCCAAAGAAGGAGGTCAAAAGAGGTAAAAGAGGGAAAGAGGGAGACAGAGACAGCAAGAGAGAGAAAGAAGTAAAATTAGGAGAGTGTGGGAGAACTGTGTTGGGAGAGTGAGGAGTCATGCAGGTGATGATATGAATAATTATGAGTTTGAAGTTAGCCTGTGCCTATGGGTACCAATGATGAGGAAAGACAGATCATTAGGTTTGAATGATTTTACAGCACTAGAAAGATTTTTAAAAAATAGATGTTAGAGCTCCAAAGATGACACCTGTTGTTGCAAGTGCTAACTTTGAATAGTTGACAACCAGAGACTGAGAGATAACAGCAATAAGCGTCTGAAAAGAGAGTTATAAACCAAAGACATAGGCTCAGAATAGTGTTAGGGACTTCTGAAAAATGATAAAGACCTGTGGTTCTCTTAGTTTTCTTACACTTAACTAAGTTTTTTTTTTTTTTGTAATGATTATGATCATATTCTCTAAGGGACTATCTACAATAGAAAATGTCACATGTGATTTTAAATATCAGCTTATGATTTAGTTATTTATTTCGGCAGAAAATTATATAAATAAAAAGATTCGCAAAGATTAATATTGGAAAGTGACACTGTATTATTGTATTTCTACATTGAATATGCAATGAAATTTGATGTCATTTTTAATTTACTATGTCTGTTCAAATTTATCAATTACTTATGAGACAGGTTTTGAATTCATCTTGGATACAAATAATAATGGTGGTTACAAAGTTATGACATTTATCATTATCGTGATTTTCTTTGATGTAATTCTCCTAAAATCCATTTTAATAATTTGAGATAAAATAATCATGAGTGTGGCTGTTCTGAGTATAAAATGGAAAAGACATTAGAACAATTGAAACCTCATTTCTAGATGTTTCTTTATCATGTTATTCTCATATTTTTCTTAATATGAAATTTATTGTCAAATTGGTTTCCATACAACACCCAGTGCTCATCCCAACAGATGCCCTCCTCAATACCCATCACCCACTTACCACTATCTCCCACCCCCCAAAAAACCTCAGTTTGTTCTCAGTTTTTAAGAGTCTCTTATGCTTTGGCTCTCTCCCACTCTAACCATTTTGATTTTCCTTCCCCTCCCCCATGGTCTTCTGTTAAGTTTCTCAGGATCCACACAGGGGTGAAAACATATGGAATCTTTCCTTCTCTGTATGACCTATTTCACTTAGCATCACACTCTCCAGTTCCATCCACATTGCTACAAAAGGCCATATTTCATTCTTTCCCATTGCCACATAGTATTCCATTGTGTATATAAACCACAATTCCTTTATCCATTCATCAGTTGATGGACATTTAGGCTCTTTCCATAATTTAGCTATTGTTGAGAGTGTTGCTATAAACATTGGGGTACAAGTGCCCCTATGCATCAGCATTCCTGTATCCCTTGGGTAAATTCCTAGCAGTGCTATTGCTGGGTCATAGGGTAGGTCTATTTTTAATTTTTTGAGGAACTACCACAATGTTTTCCAGAGTGGCTGCACCAGTTTGCATTCCTACCAAAAGTGCAAGAGGGTTCCCGTTTCTCTACATCCTCGCCAGCATCTATAGTCTCCTGTTTTGTTCACTTTAGCTACTCTGACTGGCATAAGGTGATATCTGAGTGTGGTTTTGATTTGTATTTATTTCCCTGATGTGATGAGGAGCGACGTTGAGCATCTTTTCATGTGCCTGTTGGACATCCGGATGTCTTCTTTAGAGAAGTGTCTATTCATGTTATCTGCCCATTTCTTCACTGGATTATTTGTTTTTCAGGTGTGGAGTTTGGTGAGCTCTTTATAGATTTTGGATACTAGCCCTTTGTCCAATATGTCATTTGCAAATAACTTTTCCCATTCTGTTGGTTGCCTTTTAGTTTTGTTGATTGTTTCCTTTGCTGTGCAGAAGATTTTTATCTTCATGAGGTCCCAATAGTTGATTTTTGCTTTTAATTCCTTGCCTTTGGAGATGTGTCAAGTAAGAAATTGCTGTGACTGAGGTCAAAGAGAGGTTTTTCCCTGCTTTCTCCTCTAGGGTTTTGATGGTTTCCTGTCTCACATTCGAGTCCTTTATCCATTTTGAGTTTGTTTTTGTGAATGGTGTAAGAGAGTGGTCTAGTTTCATCCTTCTGCATGTTGCTCTCCAGTTCTTCCAGCACCATTTGTTAAAGAGACTTTTTTCCATTGGATATTCTCTCATGCTTTGTGAAAGATTAGTTGGCCATACTTTTGTGAGACTAGTTCTGGGGTTTCTATTCTATTCCATTGGTCTATGTGTCTGTTTTTGTGCCAATACCATCCTGTCTTGATGATTACAGCTTTGTAGTAGAGGCTAAAGTCTGGGATTGTGATGCCTCCTGCTTTGGTCTTCGTCTTCAAATTTACTTTGGCTATTCGGGGCCTTTTGTGGTTCCATATGAATTTTAGGATTGCTTGTTCTAGCTTCGAGAAGAATGCTGGTGCAATTTTGATTGGGATTGCATTGAATGTGTAGATAGTTTTGGGTGGTATTGACATTTTGACAATATTTATTCTTCCAATCCATGAGCACAGAATGTTTTTCCATTTCTTTATATCTTCTTCAATTTCCTTCATAAGCTTTCCATAGTTTTCAGCATACAGATCTTTTCCATCTTTGGTTAGATTTATTCCTAGGTATTTGATGCTTCTTGGTGCAATTGTGAATGGGATCAGTTTCTTTATTTGTCTTTCTGTTGCTTCATTGTTAGTGTGTAAGAATGCAACTGATTTCTGTACGTTGATTTTGTATCCTGCAACTTTGCTGAATTCATGTATCAGTTCTAGCAGACTTCTGGTGGAGTCTATCAGATTTTCCACGTATAATATCATGTCATCTGCAAAAAGTGAAAGCTTAACTTCATCTTTGCCAATTTTGATGCCTTTGATTTCCTTTTGTTGTCTGATTGCTGATGCTAGAATTTCCAACACTATGTTAAAAAACAGCGGTGAGAGTGGACAACCCTGTCATGTTCCTGATGTCAGGAAAAAAGCTCTCAGTTTTTCCCCACTGAGGATGATATTAGCTGTGGGCTTTTCATTAATGGCTTTTATGATGTTTAAGCATGTTCCTTCTATCCCGACGTCCTCAAGGGTTTTTATTAAGACAGGATGCTGAGTTTTGTCAAATGCTTTTTCTGCATCAATTGACAGGATCATATGGTTCTTATCTTTTCTTTTATTAATGTGATGTATCACATTGATTGATTTGCAAATGTTGAACCAGCCCTGCAGCCCAGGAATGAATCTCACTTGATCATGGTGAATAATTCTTTTTATATGCTGTTGAATTCGATTTGCTAGTATCTTATTGAGAATTTTTGCATCCATATTCATCAGGGATATTGCCTGTAGTTCTCTTTTTTTTTTTTTTTAACTGGGTCTCTGTCTGGTTTAGGAATCAAAGTAATGTTGGCTTCATAGAATGAGTCTGGAAGTTTTCCTTCCCTTTCTGTTTTTTGGAACAGCTTGAGAAGAATAGGTATTATCTCTGCTTTAAAGTCTGGTAGAATTCCCTAGGGAAGCCATCTGGTCCTGGATTCTTATTGGTTGGGAGATTTTTGATAACTGATTCAATTTCTTCGCTGGTTATGGGTCTGTTCAAGCTTTCTGTTTCTTCCTGTTTGAGTTTTGGAAGTGTGTGGGAATTTAGGAATTTGTCCATTTCTTCCAGGTTGTCCAGTTTGTTGGCATATAATATTTCATAGTATTCCCTGATAATTGCTTGTATTTCTGAGGGATTGGTTGTAATAATTCCATTTTCATTCATGATTTTATCTATTTGAGTCATCTCCCTTTTCTTTTTGAGAAGCCTGGCTAGAGGTTTATCAATTTTTTTAGTTTTTCAATAAAACAACTCTTGGTTTCATTGATCTGCTCTACAGTTTTTTTTAGATTCTATATTGTTTATTTCTGCTCTGATCTTTATTATTTCTCTTCTTCTGCTGGGTTTGTGGTGTCTTTGTTGTTTTGCCTGTATTTCCTTTAGGTGTGCTGTTAGATTTTGTATTTGGGATTTTTCTTGTTTCTTGAGATGGGCCTGGACTGCAATGTATTTTCCTCTCAGGACTGCCTTCGCTGCATCCCAAAGCGTTTGGATTGTTGTATTTTCATTTGTTTCCATATATTTTTAAGTTTCTTCTCTAATTGCCTGGTTGACCCATTCATTCTTTAGTAGGGTGTTCTTTAACCTCCATGCTTTTGGAGGTTTTCCAGACTTTTTCTTGTGGTTGATTTCAAGCTTCATCTCATTGTGGTCTGAAAGTATGCATGGTATGATCTCAATTCTTGTTGTGACCCAGTATGTGATCTATCTTGGAGAAGGTTCCATGTGCACTCAAGAAGAAAGTATATTCTGTTCCTTTGGGATGCAGAGTTCTAAATATATCTGTCAAGTCCATCTGATCCAGTGTTTCATTCAGGGCCCTTGTTTCTTTATTGATCTTGTGTCTAGATGATCTATCCATTGTTGTAAGTGGAGTATTAAAGTCCCCTGTAATTACCACATTTTAATCAATAAGGTTGCTTATGTTTGTGATCAATTGTTTTATATATTTGGGGGCTCCTGTATTCAGCGCATAGACATTTATAATTGTTAGCTCTTCCTGATGGATAGACTCTGTAATTGTTATATAATGCCCTTCTTCATCTCTTGTTACAGCCTTTAATTTAAAGTCTAGTTTTTCTGATATAAGTATAGCTACTCCAGCTTTCTTTTGACTTCCAGTAGCATGATAGATCGTTCTCCATTCCCTCACTTTCAATCTGAAGGTGTCCTCAGGTCTAAAATGAGTCTCTTGTAGACAGCAAATAGATGGGTCCTGTTTTTTTTTATCCGTTCTGATACCCTATGTCTTTTGGTTGGCGCATTTAATCCATTTACATTCAGTGTTATTATAGACAGATATGGGTTTAGAGTCATTGTGATGTCCGTAGGTTTCATGCTTTTAGCGATGTCTCTGGTACTTTGTCTCACAGGATCCCCCTTAGGATCTCTTGTAGGGGTGGTTTAGTGGTGACGAATTCCTTCAGTTTTTGTTTGTTTGGGAAAACCTTTATCTCTCCTTCTATTCCGAATGACAGACTTGCTGGATAAAGGATTCTCGGCTGCATTTTTTTTCTGTTCATCACATTGAAGTTCTGCCATTCCTTTCTGGCCTGCCAAGTCTCAGTAGACAGATCTGTCATGAGTCTTATCTGTCTCCCTTTATATGTTAGAACATGTTTATCCCTAGCCGCTTTCAGAATTCTCTTTATCCTTGTATTTTGCCAGTTTCACTATGATATGTTGTGCAGAAGATTGATTCAAGTTATGTCTGAAAGGAGTTCTCTGTGCCTCTTGGATTTCAATGCCTTTTTCCTTCCCCAGATCCGGGAAGTTCTCAGCTATTGTTTCTTCAAGTACACCTTCAGCACCTTTCCCTCTGTCTTCCTCCTCTGGAATCCCAATTATGCGTACGTTATTTTGTTTAATTATGACACTTAGTTCTCTAAGTCTCCCCTCATAGTCCTGGATTTCTTTATCTCTCTTTTTTTCAGCTTCTTCTTTTTCCATAATTTTATCTTCTAGTTCACCTATTGTCTCCTCTGCCTCTTCAATCCAAGCTGTGGTCGCCTCCATTTTATTTTGCAGCTCATTTATTGCATTTTTAGCTCCTCCTGACTGTTTCTTAGTCCCTTGATCTCTGTAGTAATAGATTTTCTGCTGTCCTCTATACTTTTTTCAAGCCCAGCGATTAATTTTATGACTATTATTTTAAATTCATTTTCTGCTATCTTGCTTAAATCATTTTTGATCAGTTCGTTAGCTGTTGCTACTTCCTGGAGTTTCTTTTGAGGAGAATTCTTCTGTTTCATCATTTTGGATAGTCCCTGAGGTGGTGTGGAACTGCAGGGCACTTCCCCTGTGCTGTCTGGAGTAACTTGTGTTGGTGGGCGGGGCTGCAGTCAGACCTGATGTCTGCCCCCAGCCCACTGCTGGTGCCACAGTCAGACTGGTGTGTACCTTATCTTCCCCTCTCCCAGGGGCAGGACTCACCATGGAGTGGTGTGGCCTCTGTCTGGGCTGCTTGCACACTGCCAGGCTTGTGCTGCTTCGAGGGTGTCTGGTGTCTTAGCCAGGGTGGATCCGCAAGGTGCACAGGGGCGGGAGGGGCAGGCTCCGCTTGCTTTGCCTTTGGTGGTCTGCTTTAGGAGGGTCCCTGTGACACCGGGAGGGAGGCAGACTTGTCGGAGGGATGGATCTGCAGAAGCACGGCATTGGGTGTTTGTGCGGTGCAAGCAAGCTCGTGAGGGGAACTGGTTCCCTTTGGGATTTTGGCTGGGGGATGGGCGAGGGAGATGGCGGTGGCGAGCGCCTTTGTTCCCCGCCAAGCTGAGTTCTGTTGTCTGGGGCTCAACAACTCTCCCTCCCGTTGTCCTTTAGCCCTCCTGCTCTTAGAGCAGAGCTGTTGACTTATAACATTCCAGATGTTAAGTCCTGCTGGCTGTCAGAACACACTCCCTCCGGCCCCTCCACTTTTGCAAGCCAGACTCGGGGCCTCTGCCTTGCCGGGTGGGCTGGTTGCCCCTCCACTGCCCTGGCTCCCTCCCGCCAGTCCATGAAGCGTGCACCGCCCCTCCCCCCTTCCTACCCTCTTCTGCGGACCTCTCGTCTATGCTTGGCTCCAGAGAGTGTGTTCTGCTAGTCTTCTGGCAGTTTTCTGGGTAAATTAGGCAGATGTGGGTGGAATCTAAGCGATTAGCAGGACACGGTGAGCCCAGTGTCCTCCTACACTGCCATCTTCACCTCTATTCTCATATTTTTTGTACATCATTTGCCACTGTCTGAAATTATCTTATTGATTTATTTATGTTACCTTCTTTATTTTCATTTTGCAAGATTATGGATCTTCTTTGTCTTATTTACTACTGTATTTACTACTATACCCTTAGTATCAGGTGTTTATCTTATAGTAAATGCTCAGTAAATAACTGTTGAATGCACTTAGTCTCTTCATTACAGAGAGATGATTCTCACCGACATTATGCTAGAACAAATGCATATATGCTTACCTTCAAATGACCATGGTGATATGACATAGCGATAATGAGTTATGTTTAGGAAATATCTCCTTTAGTATTTAAGAAGTTAATTATCTAAATTAATTTGATGGAATCCTTTCTAGGCAGCATTTAATCTCAATCCTCCATTTGCAAGATGTCCTGATAACATGAAATATGGTGACGAAATCTCTACGTGCATTTACCTGCTTGTTCCATAAGACATAAACAAAACCATATTGTGTACGTTATCTTCAAATAATGTGAGATACTAGAGGGAGAGATGCTGTGGTGCCCTTGCTTTCTGGTTTGGTGTCTTGGCTTACCTACAGTGATGCTTCATAAACTGACACATTGAGACTGTCAAGAATGTCTTCTTAAATCGTCCTGTTAAATTACCATTATTTGCTCCATCTCGTGCATTATGCCGCTGGCTACTGCAGCTCTTTATTCCCACCTTTCTCAGTTGCTGAAGGTGAATTCAGGTTACAAACTATATAGTTCTATAGTAGCTTATTACTTGCCTTTCCTGTACTCTACTGCTGAAATTATCTTTGCTGTCCCTGGGAAAGATGGGAAGTTTATCCTTTTTATTGTCTGCTTCATCTTCTTTCCTCTCTGACTTTTCTTGATGTCCTTGTTGAGTTGTTTCTCATTTAGTGGATCTTCTAAGGGCCTCTCTCCAAACTCTGTACTTTAATGTGTTGCAACCATCCATGTATTATGGTCTCATTATACTTAGAAATGTGTACAACCTGTCAAAAATAATTTAAACTTTCCCTAATGGGTATTTATGGGCATTGAATCAAGGAATTGAAGAGAACCAAATTGTAAATCAAAATCTGGCATGGAACATGCTATTCTCTTGAAAATATAATTGTATCACATATAAATACTTTTTCATTGAATTGCTTTTGAACCAAACCAACCAACAAGCAAACAAAAATAAACATCACCTGGAAAATTTTGAGAGTAAAGAAGTAAAACCTTAAAATTTGAGTCTTAAAATTACACAAGTATATTACCTGCATATTTTTTTGCTAAATTCAGATATAAAAAAAGGAGCCAGTTGTGCCAATTAGCAGAATCACCCCTCTGAAAAGAGAAAATAGGGCCTTAATAGGGAAACATTAAAGAAGATGCATTCCAAAGCAGGACAGATGAGAAATCTATGTGATAGAACCCATCTTGTTCATGTTAGAATCAAGAGCATCAGATTACACAGTGACATTGCCAAGAGCATTCTATATACCTTTGCATATACCTGGGCCCACAATGATTCATTAAAGTTTAATTCAGGGGCACCTGGGTGTCTCAGTTGGTTAAAGGCTGGACTCTCGATTCTGGCTCAGGTCATGATCTCACAGTCCATGGGATTGCACTAACAGTGCAGAGACTGCTTGGGATTCTCTCTTTCTCTCCCCCACCCTCTCCACCCCCTACCCCCTCAAAATAAATAAATAAACGTTAAAAAAATATTTATTCATATTTCTATGCATGGCAGATAGTTATCCACAAAAAGTGATGGCTAATTCCCAAACATCTTGGGAAAGATGGGTTTTGGGGAGAAATGAGAGACGGTGTGGGATAAAGGGTCCTTGCATCACCATTTATACACCTCGCCACTGAATAATGTGTACAAAGCCTATTTAATCTCCCCCTAGTGGTTCCCAAGAATGACTGCCTGCAAAGTACTGAGAGAAGAGCTGTAATCAACCCCCCCACCCCAACACACACACACACACACACACACGTACACACGCACAAGCTGTTTTGTCTTCTGATGAAGAAAAGTGAAGGCTTTGAAGAATAATAAAGATAAATCATATACTGGTTATTAGGAAACCTTAATGAAGACGTCTTCTTCACTAGGTAGTAGTCTTGCTTTTTGAGGATCTTTTACCTTGGTTTTATAGCACACACCTAGGATTTAAATGACTAGGTATATGAGGGTAATATCCCTTCATCAAATGAAATGAGAAACTGCTACTCTGGAAGTCTTCAAAGGATACAGAGCAAGAGAGTTACTTCATATGTTGACCATGACCAGTATCTGGGGCATAGTTTCAAAGTTTTGTTTTGAGCACCCTGTGTAAGGAAACTATGAAATGGTACCATTGTGACTATATATATGGAGAATAAATACACATTTAAAATACAATCTGTTTTCTGTCTATCAATTGGGGCAGACCTCTGATGTATTATAGAAGTATATGTTATAATGAAAGCTAATCATGAAAATTTATAGTATTGTAAAATCCCATTAAATGAGTGCTTGCCCTGTGAAAAGAAATTGGGAAATTTGCCATCAAATGTAAATTATTGAAAATATATTAGATGGAAAAAGTATATCTATTTTCTAACTATGCTGTATCAATATGTACTTGAGGAGCATAATGACCAGCACCATTAGCTCAGCCTCCATTATGTTTATTATTACCTAGGCAATACATTTGGGTGAATCAAAAATCATACCCAGTTCACAGTTTATTTTGTTAATAAATGTGGCCTGCTTAGAACAGCACATGTTTGGAATGACACTGTTCGATGATTGACTCTCCAATACATAAAATAACGATTTTATGCCGAAACAATTAAAAATGCAAAGTCATAAATATTGGGTACAGGTAGACATTTTTGGGGGTCCTAATTCAGTGAAAACATTTACTGCTGAAAAGTTTTTAACGATTTTTTGTTGTTGTTGTCTTCCGTAACTCAGGTTATCTGGAATGAATATACCACCACCAATTATCAGCAACAAAAACTGGCTCAGACTGCATTTTGTTACAGACAGCAATCACCGATATCGTGGATTTAGTGCTCCATATCAAGGTACATTTAATGAATACCTTTGCCTCTTTTGATTTGTGAAATGATTTTGGTATATACAGCTGCATTTTGCGATAGAAGCAAAATATCTTGTGCCTTAATAAATGGTAATTTGAATAAGCCAAAATGGTCATTCACTTGGTGAGGCAACAATGTGATAATAACTAAATTACAATAGAAAAGTTAGTTGGTTTTTATAGCACAGTGTTCTAAATGAAGAGTATTACGACCTCTAAAAAGTAGTATGTAACAGATATAATGTTTTCCTTTAATAAAGTGCTTCAGCAATCGGACATGCTTCCTAAATCTGCACCACAGAACACTGCAGAAAACCTGAAGTTGTGAATAGGCTCTCCATCAAATGAAATCCATTTTCATATACAGTGTTTGCTATTGCTAGTTTAATAAAGCTTGTTAGGATTATTATCCTAACAATTTTTATTAGCAGGCATAATTTTGAATGAGTGAGATACAGTATTTGATGTAGTAGCTTGAAAACACTCTTGGTTTAGAACAAAATTGTTATGAATATGGAGTGTTAATGAAAATTTGACTTCTATAATGTTTAGTAATATTATGTAGGTTTAGTGTACTTTATCTTCAGACTACTTATGTAAATAAATCATTTCATTCTCAGTAGTGTATCAGCTACTGTTAATGGAATCGTGAGCAGTGCCCCAGTTACATTTTTCCATTTATCTGTTTTTTTGTTTTTGTTTTTGTTTTGTTTTTTTAATGCTTTCCTTTTTAGTAGTCTTAAGTCTTAGGCACTTTCAACTTTAATATGGTGACTTGAGGCAGCTTAGAGTTAATACCTAAAATGTTATTAGGCCACATACTGTTTTCTGGAATACAAATTTCAACACTTAATTTATATTTTGAAGACCAGTAACCTAGCTATAGCTGTCCTATCAATAGGATTTCTGACAATAGTAGTAACAGATTAATGTCATTGGTATTTTGACATTTATAATAATATATTGGATATCACTGTAATAAAAATCCCAATGATAATAACTTAAAAGTAAATATTTTAGGCAAGACCCACTGTAGAAAAATCTATAATTTCTATTGCTAATGTAGTTAATTTGAATGGAAGCATGGATGCAAATATGTTCTCAAGTCTATGTATTTCTCATAATAGAATACATTAATCATTATAAAATACTGTATTTTAAAATTGAAAATTAAATATGCATAGAAAATTATTTTTATATATTTTATTAAAAATAACTGTCCAGGGCATAGAAACTTGAATCTTACCAATTTCAGTCAGTGTCACTTTAAATTTGAAATAATATTTTGCTGCATTTCCAATTTCAATTTCTAAATTTGTTGTGTACTTAGGGAATCAGAGGAAGTGTTTATTGAAAAAACAATAATATTGTGGAGCCTCTTTATCTCTGGGTTGACCCCTTCCTTTGTGGAGTTTTCCAGCCACATGATTTTATGTCTCTAATTCCCCCTCAGCAATGACTAAAGCAGATGGCACAGCAGAAACTCAAAAGACTATCATCTTTGACTCACGTGGTGATCTTTTCTACTAGATTCATGAAATCTTTCAGTCAGATGGTCCTCTTCCTTATCTGAATAGAAATAAGGTAGCAATTATTTCATATTTATGTGTACAACCTGGAGGAAAAAAATGATCTCCTTTCTCAAAAATAAAAGGGTACTTTTTATTTGCTTTATGTTCACGAAACTGGTATCTTTAGATAGCGTTGTTTTGCATTATAAGGCAATGGTGCAAAGCTGCCAGTAGATTTGTGTATTTAATTATTTTCAGTATTCTACTCGCTGATCTTACACTGACTTTAATAGTACCTTCAGATTCAATTTGATTTTCTAGCCTTGCCTATCTAGTTTCAGGACCAAATAAGAACATAACAATGAATTCACTGTAGTAAAATAGAAAGCAAGTGTTTTAGTGGGTATGACTTTTCTTTCTATTTTCTGCAGGAAAAAAGAGCTCAAAAGAGGGTGATTTTTGGTGTAATCTGTATCTATAAAATATAGAAGAAATAAAGTGGTCTAAGAAAATGGAAGCTCTGATTTTATATGATCATGGAAAAGTTTATAATATAAAAACCCACTTTTACATAGATCCTGTTAAAGCTTTCCTGATTTAGGCCTGATTATGTCCAAATATTATTTTACCTAGACAACATAAATTCAGTTAAAGCAATTCTTGAGATTATAAGCAAATAAAGAAATTTGGACTAAAAAGTAAATAATAAGCTAACTTAGATAGCTGTAAAATTCATAATTCTGACATGCTGAAATACACGCCCTAGCAAGAAACAGTAATCATGCTAATTTACATTGTACCACGCTACCATTTAATTTTAGCAGTATCTAGATTAAAATCAATTAAAGAGAAAAAAATTATGGAATGTACTGTACAAAAGTCACAGCCAGGTCTCCATGAGGTATGGTTTCTTAGCATTTACTTACTTTTGAGAGACAGAGAAACAGAGCATGAGCAGGAGAGCGGCAGAGAGAGAGGAAAACACAGAATCTGAAGCAGGCTCCAGGCTCTGAGCTATCAGCACAGATCCTGACGTGGGGCTCAAACTCAGGAACCTTTGAGATCATGACCTGAGCTGAAGTCGGTCACTTAACCGACTGAACCGCCCGGGTGCCCCTAGTGGTGTACTCAATACTTACTGAGTACTTAATGATTATTATTGAGCTGTCTTTTTTAATTCATTTAATGTTTTATTGAAACTCTAGGTTTCCGAAGACTGATTATTTTCCTGATGGCATTTCTGTTTAACCTGTGTTCTTTATAAAATATCATGAAAAGTAACTGCAAGCTTATTAAAGGTTCCTGAATGAATGGCATTGGTGTTTTATAATGTGTCCCATAATGGAGTCACACTGACATGCTTTCCTCAAAAGAGCCTCCTTTAAATTGTGTTAGAAGCCAGCTTCATGATTGGTTTAGATGTTATAATTTAAATAGGGTTAAGTAGAGGTTGTGGATAACACACTAATAAATGCAGTTCTGTTCTAACTCAAAAAAACTAAGAAAAGACTTGATTTAAATAAAATGCCTTTGATATGCAAATAGCTTATGCCTCCCCAGATCCCACACTGAATATTGTCCACTTCTATCTAAAATAAACAATCTCTTTTTTCCCCTCTGAGTTTATTTATATTGGAAAACCCTTCTTTGAAAACTCTATTATTATCTCTACTGTGGTTTTACATTTTTTCCTCTTTAATTTTCAACTCTCCCCCCCCCAAAAAAAACTCGTTTCAGTTTCATTTCACTATATTAGTTTTTATTTTGTAAATTCTTGCTTTATTCAAGTTTCATTAAAACTCTTCTAATGAGAACTTGGATGTGCTTCTTCACGTGTAAGTGGTGTAACTTTTCTTTAACTGTGGTGTTTGGAAGTTCTCATATTTATTTATTGAAACCTCCATAGCATTGTCATTTGTTTTTAATTAAAAACCTAAAATCTTTTTATTTTCCATTTCTGTGAATATGAGCATGTGTTCTTATTTTCTAAATTGGAACTAGATTTTCAGATGACACTCAATTGTCCAATCCAGAAAACTGTACCTCTAGATGATGTTTATTTAAAAGTATTATTTTTTTATCCATAAGTCTCAATTATTCAAGTATGAAATACTATTACAACACTTTTCATTTTAAGTTCAGCATATCTAATTTTTTAATGTGCAAAGATTCTGTAGCTATAGATATTCACTAAATTGTCTTTGGCATGTAAGTTTAGGAATTACAACAATATAATCAATTCCAAATATCCAAATATATGAATTTTTCTATATTATAGATTGGCAAAGTTTTCTAAATTCTTACAGATTTTATCACATTTTAATTTACCCCTTTTTCCCATAATTTTGTTTATTTGATTCTTCTTATGCAGGTTAATATTTTATAGATACTTATTTCCATTTTAACAAAGATACATCTATAGTAATACAGTATATTTTAAAGTTATGAGGTAAAATACTTTATTATATCATTTCTCAAAGAGTTGTCACCATTTTGGGATCAGCTGTGTGTCTTTTTGGTGACAAAAACATACTTAATGAATGAGGCTTTCAAATTGTATTGAAAATGCACTGCCATAAACCTCAGTTACACAGAGGCCCGTGGCATTTTAGACACACATAATTTAAGTGAAAAACAACTTTCAAATGGTACTCCATTTTTTAAGATTTGGAAATGTTTTGACATAAATGTGAGTGCAGAGTTATTGAACAAAGATAAATAAGATTATCAGGGATCCAGGATAGTATGTCAGGAAAAAAATAGACTTAGAATCAGAAGATAAGGGTCGAATTGTGAGGTTGCTAATCGCTGTCTGAGTTGTGTGAGCCTTGGTTTCTCCATCAGTTAAAAAAAAAAGTCATGCTTGTCAGACACATAATTATTGTGCAAATCGAAGTGTATTAAGATTTCTATGAGCAAAAGTCAGACATGCAGTAAACAAAGATTCTTCAGTGGAAATAAATAATCAACCACATGAAATGGATGAGAAACACACTTTCTAACCAAGAAGCAGAAATAGTTTAACAATTGTGATCAAACATAAATTTGAATCCAGGAAACACATGTAAAATGAAAAATGCTACGTTTTATAAGCACGTGTCTAAATTTCTCCAGCGAAAAAAGCACTTTTCTTTAGAACTCAATTTTAAAATGTGACTTAAAAAAATCAGGAGAAGCAGTTTCCTCTTTACAACATAATTATTAAAATAATATAGTTCACATTTAAAAATGGAGCATAACATCAAAGCAATCTGTTTAATATATTTCTTTCTAATTTTGCTAAAGCATCAGTTTCTTGTGGAACCTTTACATATCCGTTTTTAATAAAGCACAGGGAATCATTTGTGATCACAAACTCCTCGAATTTGATCACCATCAGTGAGAGTCTTCTTATTTCAAGGTTGGAGGTGAGAGTGTGACATAGTAAGAGAAGATCAAAACTTTTGGTTTGGATAGTTTCAGTGTAAGTAGTTTACTGTAATAGGAATGTTGGACAGGGACAGTTAAGTGACTTTCCTGGTGAAGACAATGAACAGGGCTTTTTAGCACAATTCAAGAAGTTATACACACACACACACACACACACATGCACACACACACACACACACACGCACATCTATGTATGTACATATGTTTTATAGTAGGTATTTTTTTAGTGCATAAGTGAAAAATTCATAAACTATGTTTGAATTATCTCAATCCCTTTTTCATATATTAGATGAAATGCATTAGTTTAAGCTTAGGAAGTAAATTATGTTCGTTTAGTGAGTTTTGAGAGAGTAGGATGTTGAGTTTCATTGGTGAAGTGTTTGAGAATAACTTCTAATCCTATACATTATTTCCTTTTGATTTTATTATGAACATCACTTTTTTTCTCTTCAAGTCTCTTTCATTGCTAAATAATTACTTTCATCTGGAAATTCTCTTTTTGTTCTTTTAAATTTTGTTGTGAGTTTCCTAAAAAAACCCTTCTTTTATTTCTTGCTTTATAAACTTGTCTGGTCTATAGAGTTCATTGTTGTAATTAGTACAATGTTTACACAGCCAGCAGAGATAATGAAGATATTTAATAGTCAAAATGGCGAAATAACCATTGGTCTGTCTAAAAGAACCATTAAAAACTCTCTGATAGTATTTTCCCCTGTGATGTAAATGTATGTTTTATAGTCCCTGCCAATATAACATTTAAGTCCTTTTACTGCATTAGTCGATAATGATAGAATTGAATTCTTCCATAACTAACTTTATATAATTTTTCATTCCCATCCTTAAAACTAATTTTCCAATCTTCTTATATATCCCCAGCCCAAAATTCTGTTCAGAAATTATGGGTGTGTTTGACAATAAGCTGGTTAATTGTCATTTCATTTCAAATTTCTCAAACGTAGACATTTTGCTGTGAAACACAACTTATGAGTTCAAGTAAAGCATTGTATATAAGAAACACAATGTTAGTGACTAATTTTTGCTTAACTTTAGTCAAACATAAGCATTTCTAGCAAAATACTTTTATCTTGCTAAACATTTTAACATTTATGAATTAAAATTAAGCCATATGCCTGACTGTATTTAGAGTTGGACCATAGTTTTAATATATAAAATGAGATTTTAGATATAAAGTAGAATATTAGGAATAATATTTCCTTTATCCCACCTTGCTGTTTTATAGTCCTTTCATTCTGGTTGTGAGTTAACTATATGCATTAACATGTAGACTACTTAGAATTATTGATGGTCATCATTTATGAGAAAATATTTTGGAAACATTACATTCAGATTCTGAATAAGAGAATCACTTTAAAACAGGTGATAAATGGTTTTTATGCAAAGTACAGCCAGAAAATTGAAAGAGAAAGGACATGTGTGCTTAAGAAATAGTCACAGAAATAAGCATATTAAAGATTATATGGAGATTGTTATAAAATTTTCATTATTTTCTAAGGAATTGAATCAATCTTGATAACATTGATATGAGAATGACTTACAGTGGAGGAAAATATCGTAGTTGTTATTTTAAAGAAATATCTTTAATGCTTACATTTGCTAAGTGTTCTTTCCTAAGCCAGTATTTCTATTGATTCTTTAAAAAAATTTTTAATGCTTAAAAAAATCTTTACTGTTTGCTAAGTGTTCTTTTTTAGGCTGTTGCTTAATCCATTTATATAAATCCTTTGTTGACATACTTTAAAAAGTGAAAGGCAAATTATATTAACCTTATGTTACAATCTCATGGAATTTGTGAGAATCCAGAAATATCTTATTAAAATGATTGTGACTTAGATTACTATTTTTAAATACAACAACTACTATAAATAGGAGATAATTGTCAAATATCCAATTGTAATATGAGTAATACTTTCTAAAACATATAGTAGGTTTAAAATATAGTGCTTGATAACTATCAAACTGAAAAAAATTCATTTTGGTATAACATTTTAATGTGGCTCATACTTTTCTGCAAACAATAGAATAAATTTGCCAATCTTTTCTAGGAAAAATGTCTCTCTTGTGTTAACTCACCTTTCTTGGGGCAAAGCTCAAACTTTTAGGGATTAGATCAGCCTCTTCTTTTTTAAAGAAAACTTTTAGATATAAGTGATAGCCTATGAGCCCTCATAGTGATGGGACGGAATAGACTACTCTTGCTCTCAATCACAAATAGTAACCAGTTTCAGTGGAGATGTCACTTCTTGGTACTTTAGAATCCTGTAGACATCTACTGCTGGTGTCCACGGGGCAACTCATGGCATGCTGTTTAAGCTTGGTCAGTTGTCTACTTTCTGACCCTACTCCATGGCACCTTGTGCGGGGTCTTCCCGTCTACTCTTTAGCTAAAGCTCTTTAAACCTCATTTTCTACTATACATTCCTTTTCTTTTTTTCCTTTACTGAGCAAGGCTCTGTGTTAACTCATTCATACCTATCTGCCACCCAGTATCCATCCATTGATAAAGTATAAAATTACCCACTTGTTGGACACATTTTACCCTGGTGCTCTGCTGAATCTGGGTATGTCTCTAAGGGGCTTACATTTTTCTATAAGTCAGTGCTGTAAGATTTCAGAATTAATCTCTTTAGTAAATGTAGCTTAACAAGTTTATATAGGTTCTTGTACTATCTCTAACTAACCTCCATCCTCCGTGAGAGTTTTTACAGAAAAAGGCAGCTTAGGCTTTCTGTTCCTATTGGATGGCAGGAAAGCTATTCTTTTTTTTTTCCTACATCATGTCCTGAGTTTTCACTAATCATGGATTTTATAAAGCTCTATTAACTAGGTCTTCCAGTTTTGCCTCTTGATCTGGAAGGGGAACTATTTGAAATTTATGTTTCATAATCTCTTTCACCATAATAGAACTCTCAAGACTAATATCTAGATATGAACTTTAGAAATATAATATTTAGTCAAAGTTTTATAAGACTTCTCTTAAATCAAAGCGATCCAAAGGATTCAAAGAATGAATAAAATCCACAGTATCAAGATTAATATATTTTAGATTTAATCTAAAATTATCTAGATTTAGATTTAAACAGTTTAGATTTTCAAAATAGCCTATTAAGTTCAAAATTAATCTCCTCAAAGAAATATACATATTATATTTCCTACATAAGTCTAAAAATATTCTGTACTGATTTCTGTGCTGTTATTTAAGCTATATTTACAATTGCAAATTGATTAAAAAATATGTAAGTCTATAATTGCTATCTTTATTATCCCAACCAACTCTGGACTAGTTATTTTAGTTAATGTAATTTCTATCAAGTATTCAAAACTTTTATAATGTAATGAATTCATGAATAATATTTTTTGTCTATAATTGTTTGAATCTCTTGTATTTCAAAGTACATCTGGTAGATTACCAAAATTGCCATCATTTTATGGTAGTACCTCATGGTGATCAAATATTGTTCTACTTAGTATTCATTTGTATATAAATATATATGATAGAGTTTTACTCCCATTAAGAATTCTTAGAGTTGCCTGGGAGGCTCAGTAGTTTAAATGACCAACTTCAGCTCATGTCATGATCTCGCAGTTTGTGACTTTGAGCCCCACGTTGGGCTCTGTGCTGGCAGCTCAGAGCCTGGAGCCTGCTTTAGATTCTGTGTCTCCCTCTCTCTCTGCCCCTCCCCTGCTTGCAATCTGTCTCTGTCTCTCAAAAATAAATAAACATTAAATTAAAAAAAAAATTCTTAAGTGCTAACATTTATTGTCTCTAGTGAGGGCAATTTTGTTACATCACCTAAGCATGAATATGTAACAAAAGATAATTGATTAAGTTGGTGTTTAACAAACAAAATTCAGTGTTTTATAAATTCTGTTGCAATGACAAGTATATTGAACAGGTAATTTTGTGTTTAGTAATGATTCAATAATTGTACAAGATGGCCTCCAAAGGGCTTCAATCAAGCACAAAAATACAAGGAATCAAACACACTGTATATGATTGATTCTTCCATGTTGGCATGAAAAATGGAGTCTGAAGCAACACTTGTGGACCTTACATTCATTTTACAGGCAGTTTTACTCTGCCATTCAAAAATAAGGTCATAAAATTAAAATTCCTAGACTTTTTAAATTCAAATTCACAGATATCCAGAAATAGTAAAAGGTAATTTAAACAAATTTCCTTCAAATGATAAAGATAATACTATGATTTTCCTGAAGTGTAGAGTTATATGGCAATGGTGGTCACACAGGGGTCAATTTGGGAGTCCACAACGCTCCAGAAACACTGGGTTAAAGAAATTTATATTGAGTTTTTTTAATTTAAGCAAGTAAGACCTTTCAGGCTTATATAGGACCTGCTCTTCCTCAAGGCATACTTTGGGAAATGATTCTATAAGGTATGGAAGGAGGGATTGGCTTCATGTGACAATAAATTTATTATCACTTAGCCTGAACTTTTCTTCAGTTATTTAATTAACTGAAGTATAAATGAGGCAGGCAAATAGCTAGTGTTATTTAATTAAACTAAAATAATGTTTTGAATCAAAACCCCATTTGAGAGTATTATGGTGCATTTATTTATTTGTTCATTTACTATCCATCTAAATTTATTCGACAAAAATATTCCTGAGCCCTTACTTTGTAGTAGACACTGAGCTAGGTTCTGATAGTCCACAGTCTCAGAATTCAGAGTTTCCTATCTAGTATGTGAAAAGATGATTGAATATTCCATTAAAAAAAAGATTTATGAAGTATTGTAATTAAGAAAATGCAAGCTCATGTGGGGAGTGAAAGAGAATACATGGTCCAAGAAAGCCTTGAGAACACCCGGAACCTGACTTGAGTATCGAAGGCTGCAGAGTCGTTTAAGGTTAACTGACAATGTGATATCTATGCTATAAAGCTGTGTTAGTCCACTATGGCCATACAAATTATTAAAATGTTGAAATAGTGCTGATTGGTAAATAAGTAGCCTCTGTCATTGGTCCAAGAGTATCTGAACTGCATTCCTGGCTCCTGAACTGCCCCATCTCTTTCAAGACTCACTGGATTGTCCCAAAATATAGCAAGTGGCTAATAGCTGGCCCTATTAAGGGCACCTTCTAGATACTACTTGTGACCAATATTCCCAGTACAGCTTCTAGTCCCTACCAGCTGTTATTCAGTGTTCTTAATATCACTCCAGACCTTCTGGTTAATGGCAAATTTAAAGTGACCAGCAAAAAACAAAACAAGACAAAACACTGCTGTATATTACTATTGGATGATTTTAAAAAGATGTGTTGTTTAGTTCAAAGAATAGCACTTTTCTATGCAAATTAAAAGATATGAGCAGTATAAATATTCTATCTACTATATGAAAGCTAGGAAACAAATTTTGAATTGTTTCATAGCTACCTGGTTTTATAATTTGCAACTCCCTAAAGACAGTGACTGTGTCCTTTATCCCTGCATCCCCAGAGTTTAGCATTATTATAGGTGCCAAAATAAATGTTGAGCAAATGCTTGAATGTTATAAGTTCGTATGTGTGTGTCACAATTTACAAAGTATCTGCACACACATTATCTCATGCAATCCTCACATCGACTGCATTATTATCACTGTTTTACCAAACCAGAAACAAAGACTGGCACGAGTGACACAAGCCTGCCTGGCACGGGGACACTCACACTAGGTGGCAGGTTGGGGCCGCGAACCTCTGGCTGAGCCCTGTGCCTGATACTGCATCACCCAAGGAAAGGGGCATATTTGTGTAATTCACTTAGACATCCTATTTGAGGTAACTGCAGTCCTTGAAAGAAAGTGTTAAGCCCAGCGTCACATTAGAAAATAGCAGAACCAGGGCACCTGCGTGGCTCAGTCAGTTAAGCATCTGACTTTGGTTCAGGTCATGATCTCACAGTTTGTGAGTTCAAGCCCTGCATCAGGGCTCCTGTCAGCACAGAGCCCACTTCAGATCCTCTGTCCCCCTCTCTCTCTGCCCTTCCTCTGCTTGAACTCTCTCTGTCTCAAAAATAAGTAAACATTAAAAAAAACTTACAAAAATAGCAGAACCAGGTCTTAACCATTAGGGGCTTTACTTTTAAAGCCTATGTTAAATACACTGTGAACTCCAGCCTTAGTTATCCTCAGATTTGCAAATTTGCAGAATTGGTATTTTTTTAGAAAAGGCAAAAATTCATTGAGACTCAAATTTGGTGAATAAATAAGTGAAAATTGTGGAAATACACTGTCCTCGATTAAAAGTGACATTTTCATAAAACAATGATATCAGTTATTAAATTAGTTAATATATGTAAAGCATTTTGAATAGTGTCTGACAGAGAGTAAGCATTCTATAAAATGTTAGCTATTATTACTATTATCAGCAGCAGCAGCAGGAGAAGCATCATCATCTTTATTGTTTTACTAAATGACTTGGAAGGCAATTTCAAGCATATTATGAATAAGGGGGGTATTATTTGAAATGAAAGTATCTCAACTTTTCACAGTAATTAGTTGGAGACTCATATTTATTTGATTACATAGTATAAGTGCTTATTTGTTGATTAAAAAAAGGAGTCCATTTAACATAGGTTTCAATACAGTAGATATTATAATGAAAATTATTCCCAGTAAACTATATCAAATATTTACCAGACAAGTGTCTTACAAATGAACCATGTAAGATAGGAGCAGAGTATATTCATTGCTCTACTATATGTCTACAGGGTGAAACAAACAATAAAATCATCTGCTGTTATAGGCTTATTTATCTTCTTATTAGATCAGGTACTACTGACTGTTATTGGAAAACCCAAGAAGGAATCTGTAGCCATAAAAGTTTAAGGTGAAAGAAATAAAATAACCCTTATTAGGAAAGGCAACAGTTTCATTATACCCAGAATACTTTTGGGGGAGAAGGTCAAATTCAAACATTATACTGTTGGCCTAAAAAGATAGCAACTTTGTTGCATTGGGATATATCCTCCTTTTCTTACAGAAAACATAACAAGTACTATTTAGAGTTTCCCTAACTAACATGAGACTCCAGATTTTGTGTTCCTAGACTTGTGTTCAACTTCCAGTTAAATACTTATCTTTCCAGTTTATCAACATAACGGAAAGCCAGTTAACTCTTTCCTGAGGTAGATGTTTGAGGAGGAAATAGCAACAAAAACTAAGATTGTAAAAGTAGAGAGGTAGAGATTACCAAGAATAAATTTCCTTTTGCACAAGTGTTGTTCTGGAAAGAGCACTGGACTAGAAGTTGGTAAAACTGGGTACAGCCTCCACTCTGTGATTTTAAAAGGATTCCTTAGTATTTGAGGACCATGAGGTCATTAGATAATGGGACGATATAGACTTTTTCCAAGTCTAAATGGAACTATTTGACGTCATGCCAGTAACTCACAAAAGTTTCTCTGATGAGAGCTCAGTTTCACAGTGGTACACGCACACACACACACACACACACAATTGCATATTTTCTCTTAGCCTCACATAAAGAAGTAAAATACATAAGCAAAATAAAATTTAATTGTATTCAACTAATAAGTCCAAAATATTAACATTTCAACAGTAATGTAAAATATTAATGGTATATTTTGCATTGTGTTTTTCAATTAAGTCTCAACAATCTAAACGTGTGTTACACTTACAGCACAGCTCATACTTAAATTTCCAATGCAAAGAGTTGTTTTTTTAATATGCTAGAGGACCAATTTACTTATAATTAAAGTGATAAGTACAATATTTCAATTTATTAGTAACTGTTATTTACCTATATTTTTCTGTAAATTCTTACATAAAATATTCAAATAAATGGGAATCACATTTGTAAATTTCATGTATGAACTATGTTTATGCATAAAACATTCAAATAAATACATTATAACGCTCCATCATTATATGGTTCCAGCACTGTATGGTGCCTCTTACACCACACAACAGGTAAAATAAAATGTAGTACCAAAACAATGAAGTTGTCCTTAACAGCAAAATATTTCGTGCTGTTTCTAAGGTGAAATTAAAATGAATTAGAGTAAAATAAAATTAAAAATGCAGCGTTGCAGTCTCACTAGCCCCATTTCAACTTCTGGAAAGCCACAGGTGGCCAGTGGCCAGTGTCCTGCCCCCACAGACACCGTGAATAGCCCTCCTGGGCAACTGAGCTACTGCTCTCCAATTACAGGAAAGTACTAAATATGCTCAAAACTCACGATAAATACATGGAGACAATATGACAGACATAGTGTCATCTTTCCCACTGTTCCTCAGCTTTGTGTGACTGTCCACTGATTCTTTATGACTTACTGTGTATGATCATTGGACTGCAGGATGTGCCTTATTTTAGACCTTTAGAATCTATAATTATCAGAAAAATCATGATTTTCCTCTCCACCGCATACAGCTTCAAATAAATCCATAAAATAAAAGCATTCAACAAAATTTCTGACATTCCCCTTTCAAATTTTTTAATACATTAATTTCTTTGAAAATCAATCTTCCTTTTTTTTTTTTCCTTTTGGTTCCCTTCAGCATGCTTACTCTGCCAGACAAGTGGGACAGACAGATCTGTCTTTTCCCTACCGAAAAGATACGGAGATGGGTTAAGCTTATGTTTAAGAAATGGGATGGATGCTGCTGATTGAGTATGTTCTGGTTATCTATCGTGGGCATGGTTTCACATGTTCTGTTGTTTCGTTTTTTCCATAAGGATACGCATTCTTTGATTCAGAAAGCATGATAACTTAAATGCAAAAAGCAAAATATCCAAATGCATGTTCAGTTTTAAGAAAACCTCAGATTTTTTAATTTTATTTTTTTTAGTTTTCACTGTTGGATACACTAACATATTCTAATAAATAATTTCCAGAATTCTAGAAAAAAAGATACTCTCAACATGCTTCTTACCCAGGATGAAAACTCAGGTCTTGTGATCACATTAACCTGGTGAATTCGTTTGCTGGGGTTGTCATAACAAAATGGCTTACGTGACAGAAATTTGTTTGTCACAATTCTGGAGTCTGGAAGTTCTAAGATCAAGAGGTAGGTAGGTTTGACGTCTTCTGATGCTTCCCTCCGTGGCTTGCAGATAGATGGTCACCTTCTTGCTGTGTTCGCACACGGCCTTTCCTCCATGCACACTCCTGCCTGGTATTTGTCTCTCTGTGTCAAAAATTTGTCTCCTTGTAAGGTTATCAGCTATATTGGATTAGGGTCCATCCTTAAGTACTCATTTTAACTTAACCACCTCTTTAAAGAATTTATCCCTAAACACAGTCACATCCTGAGGCGCTGGGGTTTAGGACTTCAACATATGAATTTTGGAAGGATAAAATTCAGCCATAAGACACAGTTTCAATGCACATCAGACACAGTTTCAATTCTATAATTAATATACCAAGCCTCAGCTATTAATCAAATTACTAAATGTAACTGAATGTTAAGTTCTTCCCTCTCTCCCATACTAGCACTTAGTAGCCAGGTTCAATGGACAGGGTTGAAATTAGCTGATGTCTCTCCTTCTTGTATTTTCTCTTTCTTCTGAACTCCTTATTTGCTGCTGTTTTAGCTTTTGGTAAGATCAAACAGAAGTAGAGCACAGAAGAGGTAAAGGGATTGGTCTTGACCTCAGTCCTAAACTGGCTACATGCTCACTGGTCCTGATTTTCAGGCTGACTCTGTCATGGGCAGTCCTAGGGCTTTTTCAGTGATTCCAACTGGGCCTCTCACTTCTGCAATTTCTTCTCCCAGGGGGTGCATCTAAAGGGACACTTACTGGACTTGGTCACCAGCCACTTGATATCCCCAGCCTTCTTCTGCTGAGGTTGTTTTTTTTACTCCTCAGGTACCTACTTGGGAAGGTCTCCAAATGGCACTGTTTTAAATCTCCAACACCCATGATCTTCCTTGATCAACCAGAAAAAAAGTTTTGCTCTGAGAAGCTCAAAAAGCAGGCTTATTTCAACACAGAAGCTCTCTCTTCTCTCACCCTCTGAATTTCCTCAACAGATGTCAGTTTTAGCTTATTCCTGTGTGATTTCGACTTTAGCTTTCTCAGACGTGAACAGACACCAATCTTTTCTGTGTGCCAACTTCACGAAACAAATTTCATAACTGAGTGATCCCATTGAAGCCCACATCACTAAACTAGCACCAGAAGGTATCATTCTTTCACCTTCCCCCAGAAAGGCTAGGGAAAGGGTACCCAATGATCTGTAAGGGTTCTCTCAAAGGAAACAATTTCACCGGTCTCCTCTCTTCTCTGTCCGCTTTTAACATCTTTGCTCTGTCCAAAGTGTCCAAGACTCACGAAACAGATTCGTCTCCATTTCTGTTGAAAATTATTCATATAAGAAGCTTAATATGTCATGCATTCATTTAAATATCTTAATGTCTATGGAATTAATGCTTCCACTGAGGCTGAATCAGGAACAGCCGCATTCTAACCTCCTGGTATACACTTCACACACACACACATAGACCTACATCTATGGAAATGTTACACACTTGCTGAAATCAGCCTTTATACTTAGACAGAATATTTCATAGCCAAAAGGAACTATACCTATCATTTTTGGTGCTTGGTGTAATATTTGTATGGTTTGTATCTTTTTAATTGTAGATTTTCTCTCTCAGGTATCTACCTCTCACATCATGATTTAACTCCTGTGATATTGTATGGTACATAAATTAAATATGAAAAATCAATAAGGAATAGGTAATGCAAAATCAGACAATAGCGTGACGTTTCTGAAGGCTAGGATGAATCTAAGGTAAATAAGAAATGGCATATTTCAAGTGTGTGTGTGTGTTTCTATAAGAGAAATTAGGAGAGACGCTAATATTAAGATGAAGATCTAAAGTTATATGTTGGAATGGCAGTTACATATCTGGTTAACTATATCAAAATTGTGAATGCCTTGAATCTTAACTTACTCATAAAGAAACTGAGGAAGATGGATTATGTAATCATTATACTCTTTTTTAGGTAATTTTTAAAATCTTGAGTGATGTCACTTCTTTACATGGTACATCAGTGACTCTCCATAAATGATTTGTAGATGACAGAACAATTTGAGTGTGTGTGTGTGTGTGTGTGTGTATGTGTGTGTGTGTGTGTGTGTGTGTATAAATTTATATACATAGTTATGGGAATAAATTTTTAGGGGAGTTAATGTGAAGCTCTGACTCTAAATGAGGATTAAATCAAATGAAGTTGATTTCTATATGGTCTTAATTTAAATTACATAGTTTATATTTTATGAATATGTCAACATACAGCACATATCTGTCCTAAGATGGCTTTATTCATTTAGTATTTTAAAACTATTTTTGGAAGTGAAAGTAAAGTTTATAAATATATGTATACATATATGTGTGTGTGCGTGTATGTATATATATGTATACATATATGTGTGTGTGCGTGTATGTATATATATATATATATATTTGTGTGTGTGTGTGTGGAGAGAGAGAGAGACAGAGAGACAGAGAGAGAGGCAGGGAGAGAGAGAGAGGAAGAGAAAGAGATACGAACAGAGCCTCCAGGAGACTAAGAAAGGAAAAGAACATGAGTTTCAGCCTTGCCTGGGGCCTAGGGATCTCATTGGCAATTATGGTATGGTGCATGTTCCCTCCTTGGCATCCAGGAACTGGTCAGAACAAGGACCCAGTCCAGCTGTCTTTCCTAAGTCATCCATTCCCCGAAGTCAGGGGTCTTGGTTCAAGGTGTTTGGAGTCAGTGGTCTTGTGTTTATGATGACCCACGAGTCACTCCTTGGATGTTATCTATTTTGCTGGAAGCCCGTAAAGATATTAGTTCTTTGTCCCTTACAAGGAGAACACATGCTATTCGCATTACAAGGGATTTGTAGAGTGAGGTGGGGGTGCAAGCCCCAGCAAGAATAGAAGCAGAGGCAAAGGAAAAAAAACATCTTTTTTAAATGGGGTCCCTTTAGGTTCCAATGTTTGTTTGTTTATTTATTTCAAAAAATGTTTTTAATGTTTATTTTTTTGAGAGAGAGAGAACAGAGCATGAACAGGGAAGGGACAAAGAGAGAGGGAGACACAGAATCTTAAGCAGGCTCCAGACTCTGAGCTATTAGCACAGAGCCTGATGTGGGGCTTGAACCCACGAACCACGAGATCATGACCTGAGCCAAAGCTGGAGCTTAACCGACAAAACCACCACGCACCCCTCAATGTTTATTTTTTAATTTTTAAAAATGTTTATCCATTCTTGAGAGAGAGAGAGACAGAGACAGAGTGTGAGTGGGGGAAAGTCAGAGAGAGAGGAAGACACAGAATCCGAAACAGGCTCCAGGCTCCAGGCTCCAACCTGTCAGCAGTGAGCCCCACGCGGGGCTCGAACTCACAAACCGTGAGATCGTGACCTGAGTCGAAGTAGGGCACTCCATCAACTGCGCCACCCAGGCGCCCCTCAATGTTTATTTTTAATAAAGTCCCAAGGCATCTAAACCTTGGCTGTGTAGCCATAGTTACTTGTTACTTGTGTGCTCTGGCAGTTGAAGACCTGATTAAGAAACATAATATGTCCATCCCGTCTGTTTTATACAATGACTTAGTGGTGGTTCCTGAGGGATTTGTTTTAGCCATCTCTTTCTCTCAACCTCTCCTGATAAATATACAGATATCTCTAGATAGCCAGATGAACTTGATGTAAGTTAAATAATACATCCATGGAAATTTAAGCAGGGCACTGAGTTTGTTCTAACACGATTAAAACTATGTTTGACAATTTTAAGATTTATTATTTATATATTTAAATAACATTTACTAAATATTGCCAACCATAAATAAATACTTTAATCAGTAAATTAGAAATTTGGCCTCTAATATTTACTCCCCTTCCACAAAATTCTAAGTAACAATTGCTAAAGTAAACTAAAGTTATTTCTTGGTGCACAGATTAAAATTTTTAACTTTTTCAATTGAGTTGTTTTATTGATTCCACAGCTATTAAATTACCTTGAAAGAAAAAAAAAACACTAACTGAATCTAGTGCTAAATACTCTGAATGAAGTGCTGTCCCCATAACTACTGACTAGAGGAAAAGGAAAGAGGTCAAGGTTCTTTCCCATGACAATGTTATTTTGCAAATAAAGGACTCAATATTTTAAGCTTTCCTCTACATTGTTCACTAACTCTTCTGTTTTCTCTCATATTTTCTCTCTGTATGTTGAATGCCCTTTAGTATGTGTTTCGTATAGATGACCCTGAAATATTGAGATCTTCCTGTGAAAACTCTTTCTAAATAATTTATAATGTATTTTCATGCTACATTTCTGTGCTTTATTTTGCTACACAACTTCCTTAATAGCTCTGCATAATGCACTCCCATTTAATTAAATGATAAGTAGGGCTGTAGGCCAAAATCAATCTGAATCTGAATGGGATCAATTTGTTTCATACCCTACAAGAGGATTTTATTCCTTAGTATTTTCATAGTTAGAGAATAACCTACTTTAAAGTGGTACAAACCTAACAGAAAACTTTACAAAAATGTCTGCATCTGAGGGCTTCTTTAATCAACACGATGTCAACAAAACCAAAAAGGAAAAAAAAAGTGACATCCCTTTTGGAATAAATTCTATTGTTATAGTGTATTTCTGTCATTACTTTTTACTTTTGTGGCGCTTAAATATATAGCATAAATATATGAATTGGAAAACAAATATTTTATATCTGAGGTCTGTGTCTTCACAGAAGTGGCAGAGATATATTGTCAATGCTGTACTTATGTGACACATATATTATTTAGATTTTATTTATGCATTGTTGAAATGCACATTTTCTTATATGATGTAATTTTAAGATAATTCAATACTGGTTTCTAGTCTCTGTAGCATAGTAGTAAATAGCCTTTCTGGAAGCAGAATGTCTGGAGTCAAATCTTGGTTCTTCTATTTGTTCCACAATTATGCTTTTTATTCATTTTCTTTCCTAAAAACATCTCACTACGTGATCCACATTCCTAAATTTGGATTCTCTGTTCTCTCCATTCTGTATTCTTTTTTCTCAGATCCTATGTTGGTTTTATTAATCCATAAAATATTACTACTGAGGTATCCTAATTATCCTAAGAGTTTATCTCAACTTTCAGATAAAACTAATGCTATCTATATTTTAGGTTAGGTAACTGGTAAATCACACTTATTAAAAATGCCATAGAAAAAAACAGTAACAAGGAATGTGTTTGCTAAAATACAAGAGGTCACTCTGATTTTTATAGGGTGCAAAATAAAGATCAAGTTTTGAGGAACAAATATATAATGAAAAACAAGGAAAAATTAGTAACTTCTATACAAGTCAGTTTCTATTAATTTTTAGATGTAATAGCAGGTTTTGAGTTCTCACTGTCTCTCACACTTACCATGATTCATAACCTCATGTAATTATTTAAACATTTTTCACAAACTGGAAATCCATATAAACATTTAGGTCATTTATGATAGATGTCAGATGAAAGATGACATGTTCCCTAAGAAAACAAGTTGACAGGAAAGTCTGTTTCTCTTCACAATAAATATTAGGAAATACAAGAAAGAGGATGCATAATATATGATAAAAGGTGTAACCTAGTCAAATTAAATCATTTTTCAGAACTTTAGCCCAACCTGATTAATGAAGTAACTGAATCTTTCCTAAATTCTGACCTCCAGTTTTCTTATCAACATGACAAAGTGACATTCAATGACACTTGAGCCAACAGACATTTAGGTTCAAGAGATTATTTCAAAATTTCTTTGTAATTAAAGCTGATTACCTCATTAAAGAAGGCTCATGGTTCTGAATCCGTGTTTTCCATTCTCTGTGAGTGAGCATTTATTTTTGGTTTTCACAAAGGTGGTTTTTAAAATTTTTTTCTTAATTTAACATGAGTGAAAAAAAATAACATGTATCAGAAGAAAATTCAAACATTTAAATATAATTTGTGCATGATGAATTTTTTTTTATGATTCATGGTTATGAATGAAAAATCTGGAAAGAGGAGGCCTAGGTTCAAATCCTGTTTTCATTTTTAAGCAGCGATAGGATCCTCATAAACTTATTTTCTTCAACTGTAAAATAGAGATGTTAATATAATCAAAGGGTTGTATTAAATGAAATTGTTTACCAGGAAATTAACACATTATCTTACATACTAAGAACTAAAAAAATCTCTTATTATTATAAATTTATATAGCAATTTGTATTTGTATGGGTCACTTAAAGTATTTTGTCTCGTAGTTATTTGTAGGTTCCCCTCTTACTAAGGAAATTCCTTAAGAGACACATTCAGCTCACTCCCACAGTCCCACTATGACCTGCCCATAGAAGTCCTTTATCCATTCATTCATTCATTCATTCAACCAACATTAATTGAGTCTCTTCTATGTACTTTGCTAGGGGATATGATGATTAAGGAGAAGAGCAAGACCTTGCCTTCATAGTTGTTTCAATATAGTTGAGGGAACGGGCAAGTAAAATTAAACATGTATACATGTTTACACACATATATACACACATATACATTATATTAAATATATAAAAATATATTTAATATAATATAAAATATATACAATATATGGAATATGTATAAATATATATTACAATATATATTTAATACTATATATATGTATATATGTACATATGTATATACATATGTACATATATGTATATATATACATATGTACATATATATATATTAAACAGACCAAAAAAAAAGGAAATGTAAGTGTGAAAGTGTGACATAAATGTTTACTATAAATGAAAGACCAGAGGGGGCTGGAATAGAGAATAAGGTAGGGGATATAGGACCTAGGTTAGTAATAGGTAATGTATCTAGGTAACATATCTCCTTGATGAAGTGATGCATAAGACAAACCAATGCCTAGTATGAGACGAGTGGAGTAGAAGCAGTGCCAAAGGAGTTGGATTAAGGAGAACAGGCCAGTCAGAATGAACAAAGGCCCTACAGAAGGAAATGCGTAAAAGGCTGAAGAGTCTAAAAAATACTCATGTGGCTGAAATATAACAGAAGTAGTGAGAATGGCCTACAGTACATAGGATCATGTCCTCTGGTAGTGATAAGGGGTACATAGAATTTTATGCAGGAGTGAGGGGTAATATGATTTAATCTTTAATGATATATATATTTTTAATTCCACATCTGTGTGGAAAATGTACTCTAGGGGAATGAAAGTGGGCAAAAGGTTTGTGTTGCATTGCATGAATTAGGATGAGGAAGGAAAAATGCAAAGATGACAGATCTGATATAAATTTGAGTGAAAATTGACAGGATGTAATGATTAATTGGATGTTATGAGAGAAAAAAAGGAAATTATAAATGATACATAAAATTCTCTTGGTAAGAAACAAAACACTCAAAGGAGAAAATGTTTTATAGTGGAAAGAAAGAAAAAGGGTTCTTTCAGGCCTGTTGTATTTGAATTCTAGAGTATATTAGTGTCATCACAAAAATGATCATATAGGTATGTAAAAAAAAAAGATGCATATCTATGTCTGAATACATGACGAGTTCTAAACTGGAGTTTCATTTGGGATTCACCCCATAGAGAGAACATTTAAATCCCTGGGATTTGATGAGTTCCCTCAAAAGACACAAAAGTACAAAGTCAGAGAAAAGATAACCTGGGACTGAGCAGTGAGAAGCTCACTATTTAAATTTTATGCAGAGAAGCAAGAACCGACAAGAGATTGAAAAGAATCTTGCAAGTATCAATAAAGGAGGTGGAAAACTAGAAGAGAATGGCTTCATACAAGTCCTGAAAGCAGACTATTTCAAGAAGAAGGGAGTTGTCAATGTACAACATACACTGAAAGCTTTTCTGCTTTTATCCAAATTAAATTCTTAGAAGAATTTTTTGGTATTCGTTATATCCAATTCCCTTTTTCTCATTCTCTCTTGGATCACTTCCAGTCAACTTCTACTCCTATAATGAATGGAGGTCACTATTTCTCATTTGTTGTATTTTTGAACCTGAACCTAGTAACAGAAATTGACACAGTTGATTTTTACTTGCTCATTGAAACACATTCTGCAATTGGCCTTTAGAATGCCACTCTCTTGCTTTTCTTCTGCCTCACTGGTGATTCCTTCTCAGACTCCTTTGTTTCTTCTCAGATTCCTGATGTACAGCCAGGCTTTTTGCCTCAAGTTGTTTGGTTATCTTATGCAGTCCTGTGGATTCTGTTGATGCTCCCAAGGTTACATTGCCAGATCAGATCTTTGTCCTGAACTGTACCTTGGCATATGCAAGCACCTCTACAGCATCTCCACCTGGATTTATAACATGCTTCTCACACTTAATATCTCATAGTTGAAGTGATATTCTCCCCCAAAGTCTGTTCCTTCTAGTCTTCTCATATCAGCAGATAATTCTTCTTTTCTAGGTGTTCAGAATAAACCCTTGAAATCATCCTTGTCTCCTCATTTTTTATCATTTCACATCAGCAAGTCTTGGCCAGCTCTACCTCAAAATATCCATGATATAATTACTTCCTTCCACTTCCATTGCAACCACCCAGGTTGTAGACATTTTCTCCTCTTGCCTTGATCATTGCAACTTCTTCCCCAAAGGTCTCCCTGCTTCCACCCTTGGCCTTCCATAGTCCATTAGAAAGAATACAGCCAAAATAATATTTAAAAAATCTAAGTCAGTGTCATTCCTCTGCTCATAACCATGCAGTGGTTCTGTCTCAGAGTAAAAGCTTGTCTACTTTACTTACATGATTTACCATTTTTACTTTGTTGACCTTAAATTTTCTTTCCCCATGCCTTCTCTTGCCACAACAGCACGCTCGCTGGTTCTCAAAGTGTCATAAGGGCTCTTGCCTTAGGGCCTTTGCATTCACTTTCCCTGGAAAGTTCTTCCCTTGGATATTTGCATGACTCAATCTCTGATATACTTCATATATTCACTTAAATCTCACTTTCTCAGTGGCGTCTTATTACTCCACTTTTTAAAAATCTTACTTCTTTCTACTCTATTTAAAATTGCATCTCTTCCCTGGCATTCAGCCCACCCCCCTTGAATTTTTTTTTTTTCATAGGGCCATTCATCACCTGACTATAAGCTTGCTAAAGACCAGAGAAATTTGACTATTGTCTATACTGCTATATGTTCAGTCACTAGAAGTGTTCTTGATATATGGTAGGTGCACAGTAAATATTTGTCACTTAGAATAGGATTTGGTAACATAGAGGTCATTTCAGTGGTAAAAGTTTTGCAGAAACTTAGACAAACTTCTTTATGGTGTAAAGTACAAAAGTAAAAATAGGTTGTATATACAATGTCTTCAAGAAATTCAGCTAAGAAGGAAGAGAGAAATGTGAAGGTGGCTACAAGTGAAATGTAGGGTCAGGGTGTGGTTTTACTTTATTTATTTATTTTTTGTTATTTAACCTTGGAGATTGAGAGTATATTTCTATAATTATATAAATGACTATATAGAGTAATAGAAATTAGTAACATGAGAGAGCAAAAAATGTTCTGGAGGTGTCATTGGATATAATCCAGAGCACAAGTAGGTAAATTGCTTGTTTGTCTTTGGTGAGAAGAAGGATACTCTTTCCAGGATAATGAGAAGGAAAAGGGGGATAAATGTTTACTTATAAATGTCATTAAAAATTCTTTATTTAAATTATTCTCAAGGAATGATGGCTAAACCCAACACTATTTTTCAATTTGGAAAAAGTCACACATTCAGCATTATAAAAGATTTAAATGATTTAATTTATAAATTAAAGTTATCCAAAGTAAAATTAGTAGTGAGAAAATGTAGGAGAGAAATCCTAAGTAAAATAGGGCTGAATAGAGACAAAACATTAATCTGAGTTATGTTATCCCAAGTCCCATGTTCTTTCTAATATAATTCACTCTATATTTCACTTTAACTTTTTTGTGTGAATATTATGTTCAGTTAAGTATTTCTATATAATTTTTCAAGAAATGACACTGTAAAAGAAGTTTTAAAAATATGGATTATAGGATCTGTAAAATATATTTTAACTTCTGTATTATTAGTTTTGCCATTTTGTGACAACCAGAACGGGTAGGAAAGATTCAGGACAGGGATCAAACCATGAAACTTGTAAATCATCTTTAATTAATTACTCTTTTAGCCTCTGATAATGTCAACTGACATAAAATTAAAGGTAAGTATAAATATTATATCCTTTTGGCTATCAAATTGCCATCTTTGTATTATGGAGTTCTGATATACCTATTCAGCAGGCTGTAAATTCCCTAGCCAGTAATTACCTGCCACCTGATTGTTAGCTATTATTCATACGTTCATAACAACAAAAATTTGTACAACTATATCTCATGGAGACAGTTGCATGGGGAAAACAGTTATTCATCAAAGAATCATAAACCATTAATGCACATTATAACTTTGAGTGAACTCACTAATTACCTTAAAGTGTGGACGAAACAGATGCTCAAGAATAAATAATTTTAGAACTTGAGTTTTTAGTTATTAAAATTGTTTTAACTTGGGTAACAAGCCTATCGAATAGCCAGAATCTAACTTAGAGAAGGATAAAGTAATTTCATTCTTTCTCATCAGTACCTTTGAATGAGCTGTATCATCTTTTTCTTCTCACCATTACCACTGAACATTGATTTTGTGCCAGGTATTGTATCAAACTATTTTTTCCTACATTTCATTTCATCCATATGGCATGTTATGTAGTGTGTTTCTTTTCTTCATATTACAAATTAGAAATTAGAAGATTCATAGTTACTAATGAGTTTCCTGAAGGTTTCACAGTTAATCAGTGTTGGAATATTCATAGCCAGGTCTTTATGACGTCACAGCATGTGCTCTTACCCAGTATAGCATGACTGTAGGGGAGGAACAGAGTGCTCTATGACTTCCATCAGAAACCAACACAATTTGGGGTGCCTGGGTGGCTCAGTCAGTTAAGCATCCAACTTCAGATCAGGTCATGATCTCACAGTTTGTGGGTTCTAGCCCCATATAAGGCTCTGTGCTGACAGCTCAGAGCCTGAAGCCTGTTTCAGATTCTATGTCTCCCTCTCCTTCTGCCCCTCCCCTGTTCATGCTCTGTCTCTGTCTCAAGAATAAATAAGAATTTAAAAAAATTATAGAAACCAACATGATTACATATTATCACTCTCTTAATTGGCTTCTTTTAAGATCTAGAAATACTATTACATTGATTTATAATTCAGCAGAATGAATTTACTTTTTGGAGTTAGAATACACCTCTATACCAAAGTTCATTTTTTTTTAAGAGCTAAGGTATTGGATATAAATACATAAACTCACACAAATTTCTTCATGATTTTCCACCTTCTATCTAAAACTACAGGCTATGTTCCACCCATCTACTCAAAAGAGCTTTTGCTTTTTTTTTTCTTAAAACATTGTTTAAAATATCTAAGTGACAGCCATGCCAAATAAAAAAACCTAATTAATTAATTTTTCTTAGGGTGAGCCCCACTAATTGAATTGCTATATGTGGATGTTTCCCACTAGATTCGAGGTAAGATTTGGTAGTCCTCTGCCTGCATCTATGTACATGTCTCCCAGATGTACTGAATCACTGCACACTTTCAAAAATCCCATTCATTTCCACATAGACTTCATTAAGTTAGATTCTGAACCTCATAAAGTGGAAGGACAACTTAAACTTCCCTGTCCCTCAAAGAGACAAAATGTTATTTTAATTATATCATTTTAGCTGAGAATAGGTAAGGACAGCTGCAAATGTACCCATTTAATTAGATATAACAAAATTTATGGAACAATTAAAATTAGATTTTAAGGTCAAATCACCTGAATAGAACTTCCATCTCAGAAATGTTCTGGATGTGAAAAAGGCTGACAAGGATTCTTCCTTTCATTTGATTATTTCTGCTTCCATCCTCATGATTTCATAAAGCATTTCATGAATTAAAACTAAGCCATGACTATATTGGTTACTTTCATTATTTATTTAAGGCTCCTTAATTATTTAGAACTTAAAGACTTAAACTCCTCAGTTACTTAAAATTTCCTAATGTAAATTTTAATTAAATATTTATCACAACTCCAAGTGCAACTTAGAATTGGAAATCAGAGATCAAAGCTAAAAGATGTGATAGGTTAAAGTCCTTCAACAAATCTCTCCTATGAGAACTATGGCTTCTGGGTGGCCAGAAAGTAACAAATGACGGCTCAAACTGCGTGCTTTCATGCTACTCTTTGTAGGTTTTCTTTTTACTAATTCCTGTCACGTTATCTGCACCATTACTGAACTGTCATTTTGTGTGCTCTCTCAAACCTCTTCATCTTTGCACAAGCTTTCCATTTAATCTGTTTCCCCCTCCCACCACTGCCTACATCTCTCAAATGCAATCTTCCCCATGTTTTCCCTTACATAGCAATTCAGAGGTGATATTTCTCTTTTCACGTTATTTCCTTGAGTGTAGCCAATTTGTATAGATTCCATATATCCCTTAAGGTGAAATATATGCCTTATTAGCCTTTATGTTCCTCTTCAGACTGAGAATAGTGCATTGGAGATTATAAATCTAGATATCTTTCCTAGAATGAGTGCATATGCAAGTTTTTATTTATTAATTCTGTTTGTATAATATATCAGTTAAATTTTATCTATTTCCAAACTCTTACAGATCCATTTTTTCAAATATAAGCATAAAATACATTTTTTTTTTACCACTGATAATATGTAATTTAATTATTTTTAATTGGCAAGTCTATTATTCTTACCCGTTTGGGAAGGAATGAATGGAGTCACTTGTAGAAGTATTCCAATTTTTAAATAAATAAGACTCATGTGCATAGATGTATTGGTTCTAAATTTATCTAAAGTATAATGTGAAGGAATGCCTGGGTTGCTCAGTCTGTTCTGGTGGTTTCCCTTATTGAGGAGTCTGTGGAGATTTACAAACTGTTGTGGTTTTCTGGATGGCCAAGGGCTCCTGGATGTGTTCATGTGCTGTTTGGCCCCTGTTTTGAACTCCTAGCTAGAATGCAGTGGAACACATATGAATGATAAAAGTTCTCCATAGGTTTTTAAAGTGTATATTCACTGCTGGTTAAAAGTCAAGTCAGCCTCTTCAAAGTGATGTTCTTTGTTGTCTTAGTGAATGTTGGCTTTTTAAATGGCTTTTATAAATTATTAATGTGTTTCTTGGAAAAAAAAAAAACCTGTCTGGCTCAAAACAAACAAACAAACAAACAAACAAACAAGAACCAGAACTCTTGATTTTGACTCAGGTCATGATCTCATGGTTTGTGAATTTGAACCCCACATGGGATTCTCTTTCTCCCCTTCTCTCTGTCCCTTCCCCACTCTCTCTTTCTGTGTCCCTTTCCTATTCTCTCTCTCTCTCTCAAAATAAATACACTTTTTAAAAAAGAGCTTACAAGTATAATGTGAAGAAGGGATGAATATTAAAATGTAGGGCATCAGTGTAGTATTACAGAACAATGAACATAATTGAACTTGGAGTCAAAACCATGAAATTCTTAGCCCATAGAATCTCCATTTTATCAGTGATGAAACAGATGTAATTAATTTATAAATTACTATGATAATTATATCTCATGGTATTTTTGCAAACACTTGTCAAGGTACTTTGACGTTTTAGACATACCAGGAACCACATAGCTTATTTACCCAATTTATCGAATGATTGTTTTTCATGAAAACATTTGACAAGATAGCATTGTATATCTTCTTCCTTTATTGTATTTATTTTCTTCATTGGAATAATAATTATGAAGTACATGCCTGTGTTCTTTCCCAGTTTTCAGTTGCCTTTTGCATCAGCTATTCTTTATAACAACCCTGTTTCTGCTAACAGCTGGAAGTACATGTGTACATTCAGTTGGACATATCTGATGAAACAGAAGACATTATTTCACATATACAGACTATTTGCTTTTTAAAATCTCCTTGATAGGCATAGTTAGTGTAATCACACATTTGTACTTGATATTTGCAAGAAATTAAGCAAATATGATCTGTTTTATCATTTATCTTAATTATCCCATAATCACTGACTTGTCTGTTGAATCCACCTATTGTCCCCAATTATCAAGTAATATTTTTTATAATGACACTAACGTTCTCTTGGATCTGTCCTCTGCCTCTATTGCTTCTTTATAATCAGTTCTCTACACAAAAGTAGAGTGATTTTTTTTAGAACACAAACCAAGTCAAATTCAGAATCCTTGCTATAGCTTCCAAGTACATTGCGAAAGAAATTTGTTGATACAGCTATTTGACTCTATATGATCAATCCTTGCCTGCATCATTAAACCCATTTCTACCCTTATCCTCTCTGCCTATGTCTCAGCAACATCAGCTTTCTGGAGATACTTCCCCCAGCCTTCGTATAGATGACTTCTTCTTCTCTTTTAGGTTATAGTATAAATATCCTTTTCTCAAAGAGGTTTTCATTTTCCAAGTACCAGGAACTCTCCTTTATGCCACTTTTAAAGTTTCCTTCAAATACCTGTTAGTTATTACCTTATTTGTTAATCTGGTGTTTTATTGCCTCTCTTCCCCTTTAAAAATACAAGTTCTTTGAAAGGAAGATTGGCTGTGCTTTTTCCCTTTATATCCCCAGCATGGTAGTGCGTAGCACATAGTAGGCACTCAATAAGATGTTTGTTAAACGAATTAACAAATAAACGCACGTTTCTTGTTCGACATATTAGTTCATTTTCTTAACTGAAGAAACAATACATCTTAAGTCATTCCGTAGAATGCCCTAATCTCATTTTTTTATGCCCCATTTTAGCCTTGGCATCCTTCTTGTTCCTTAAAACGTCAGAGATGAAAATTTTTTGAATATCTTGGATACAATTTGCAGCTTGTATGATAGGCTTTAAGGGTCATGGAAGAGCATTATTCACAGTCACATTTGTGCCAGTTACGCTGGCGTCTCCCTGCTGCTCACAGCATCTGTTTCTTTCAGGGCCCGTGCTCCTCAGCTTTTAGCATTCCCATCACTTCGTCAGTTATTTGTTTGGAACATTGGTTTCAATTAGCCATTTGGATATTTTTTAAACCTCAGTCCTCATTATACTTTCCACATCCTCCCAGGCAGTTCCTTATTCTGCATGGATCTGCTCTTGGCTCTTAACATGGAGTCTCTGGCCTGATGTATTTACCTTTTCAGCCTCTGCAAATGTGCATTCTGGTGCAGAAGCGCTGTAATAGCTCTTTGCAAACTTTTTCATTTTTGGAACGCTCTGGTGGGGAAAAGGTCCAGGAAATCTACCTCATTTTCTTCCACATGCCACGGTGTCACATATTTCTTGTCATAGCAGCAAATTACGACCATCATCAACTCCCTATATGCACCCGTGCACACACACATGCACACACAGGCACACGGACATGTTATCCATTAACAACAAAGTGATCTATTTAAATTTAAATCAGATCTTCCCTCTACATTGCTTACTTAGGATAAATTAGAAAATAAATCCAAACTTCTTGAATGGCATTCAAGTTCCTAATTTCCTAATACTTAGCATCCTCTCACTGCCTTCAGGAACACACCATCTTCTTTTCAGCTTTAGCTTCTTTGTATCTGCTGTTCTCTCTGAGTGGAAAATTATGCCCTCATGTCTTCCCATGACAGGCTTTTGTTGTTGTTGTTACCATCCCAGTGTCAGCGCAAAAATCTTAGAATAAGCCAGTGTGATTTACACTCCGCTCAACAACTTAGGAATTCACCACTACCGGCTCCTGTATTTGTGCTTTCATAGTACTACCATTCCTAAATATCATTGTGCTTATTTCCTTGTATCTCTTCCCTCCCCTTGATCATTTTAGAACCAGATGAATACCTGGCATGTATTGAGTGACTAATGCAGTTTGTAGAAGGAAGGAAAGAAAGAAAAAAAAAAAGAAGGAAGGGGGTAGGAAAGGAAGTGGAGAGAGAGAGAGAGGAGGGGGGAGAGGAGAGAAAGAGAGGTGCAGATAATATTTAAATACATTGTTTGAATGACTTCTCTTCTCTCCATAGATTTGTGGAGGTGTGATAGATCTTGTAACCTAATGATTCCTTTTTGGGATTCCCTAGAAGAAGAATAACAGTTCATTATTTTCATTATTTCAAAAAGCTTAATTAAATTTTACCCATCACAGGGCCTCACATGCTAACTAAAATATCAATTTTATTTACTTAGCACTGTAATTAAATTAACCTGGTGACATATTGGCTACTTCATGGCAATTAGAAGGCCTGATCTGCAAGCGCTATGTTGGTTTTTTAAAATGAGCATACATTTCTTAGAATGAAAGTGACTCAGTTTATTTGTAAGAGCAGTTTCCTAATTTTTTTTCTTAGAGAAATATAACAAAAGTAGCATTTCATGATGAAAAATTTGAGAACCACTAATTCAGTCCAAATTCTTTGTATGATAAGTGAGGAAACTAAGGTGAATTTTATTCCTAGTTTCAGCATAATCAGTATTAAACACAAAACTATTTTCAAAACAGTGTTCTTCCACACGTTATATACAGCTCATGTATGAGGTGATGTTAAAAATGATTGTAAATATAGATCTTCTTTCAGTTAACGATGGGGTTACATCCTGATAAACCTATTGTAAGTTGAAAATACCGTAAGTCAAAAATGCATTTAAGACACCTAACCTACCATATATCACAGCTTAGCATAGCCTACCATGAACATGCTTAGAAAGACACATCAGCCTCCAGTTGGGCAAAATCATCTAATACAAAGATTATTTTAGAATCAAGTGTTGAAAATCCTGTGTAATTTGTTGAATGCTGTACTGAAAACGAAAAACAGGATGGTTGTATGGGTACAGGTTTAAGTGGTGTTAAATGTCTGGATTGTTTACCCTTTGTGATCGTAAGGCTGACTGGGAACTGTGGCTACATGCAGCTGCCCAACATCACAAGAGACGATCATGCCCATATCACCAGCCGAGGAAAGCTCAAAATTCAAACTTCCAAGGACAGTTTCTACTGAACGCGTATCACTTTTGCACCATCTTACCATAAAAAAAAAAAAATGCTAGGTCAAAACATCTTATGTCAGAGATCATCTGTAATCAGATTTTGCAACAAGGAAAGGATAAATGTAGTTACCTTACAAATGACATTCAGGGCCACCTGGGTGGCTCAGTCAGTTGAGTGACTCTTGATTTTGACTCAGGTCATTATCCTAGGGTCTTGGGATCAAGCCGTATGTCCGGTTCTGCTCTGAGCATGCAGCCGCTTACGATTCTCTCTCTCTCTCCCTTTGCCCCTCTCTCTCACTTGCACTCACCCTCTTTCTCGCTCTAAAATAAAAAAAAAATAATAATAATTAAAAAATAAAGCTAAATGATCTTGAATTAGCATGATCACTTTGAGTGGGCTCACTCAAGGAAATGCACTACGCATAATGTATATATACAATTTTAGGATCACAGAATAACATTTTCTGTCTTCTTTTCTGTACTGCAAACCTCACTTTATGTGTTTGAGGTATTATTTTTTCATTCCAGTTTATTTCAAGGCATATGAAAGTTTCATCTTAACTAAATTTTAGAAGTTATTCACCTGTATATAAAATCATTCTATTCTCTATAAGGAAAGCCAGAACTGCATAGATTTGGTGACATTTTATAGCAAAAAAATCATCTTTTCAAAGTAAAATGCAATTGTTTAGAACATATTTTATAATCATACATAAAGATACACTTGAGCTTACTACTTTTGCAGGTAGACTATAGGTGACTCTATGGGATGACCATGAGCTCTGAGGTCCTGTGACATTCCCCCAATTCTATGAAAAAACTCTAACTAGTTATATTATACAACATAAGTTTCATCCTCTAACAAAAGACATTGACTGACCTTGTAGTGACGTATATTTTTAATTCAACAAGGAATTCTACCTAAAATTTTGAAGAATTGATGAAGCCGCTGGCATGGCATTAGAAAATTGAAAAACAGAAACCAGGGGGAAATGAATGAAAACATATAAGACTGTGGATTAAAGAGTCAAATGTCTACTAATTTTCAATTTTGAGAAGACTCCAAGTGACCCCATTTAATAATTACTAAAAATTTGCTTTTTAACTCAAGAGATCTTTTTATGTTTTCCATCAGTGGAAACAGAATGCATCTTACTACTATACCACCTTCTTGTTAGAAGCATGTTTTGTTCGGTGAAAGGGATGGGAGAAATATGGTGTTAGTTGGAGAGAGTGGACTTGAGGAACTATTTCTGTTGACTTAAAAGAAAGTCCAAGTATCTTCCCATGCCTTGTACCATATCTACTGTACCATATTCTCATAAATGCCTTCTACCTAAATTTTTAGCTTCAATTCTTGTGATTTCCTGCTTGCTGTCTATGCTTTACGTATATTAAATGGCCTTTAACTCCTAGAAACTAACAGAATCTGTTTTGTCTCATGGCCTTTATGCATGTAGCACACTCCTGGACCATCTCTTTCCTTTGTCTTCACCTTGGAAGCCCTATTCATCTTTCTTATTTCAATGTAAAATATTTCCTCCAGAAAGCTTCTCTTTGTTAAGTCACCTCCAAGACTAGATTAGATTAGTGTTTTTTTATATACTCCTGTAAAACTCTGTATTTCACTTATTGTGTCAGTTAACCATGGCTTGAAAAATCTACCCTAAGTCTTATAGGCTTAAAACAATAATGCTTTATTACTTTTCATAATTTTGTTAGTGTTCAGGATGTATCTCCACCCTCACGTGTCACTGCATTAAGCTGGAGGGTTGACTGGGATGCTTGGACCAATATGGCCTCACTCATAACACTGTCAGCTGGGGCAATTCAGTTCCCTTCCTTGTGCCCCTTGTCTTCTAATAGTCTAGACATACTTCTTTACGTGGCTGTCTCAGGGAAATATCCCAAGTGAGCAAAAGTGGAAATGACAAGACATTTTGGAACTGAAGCTCAAGAACTCACACAGTATCACTTCTGCTATACTCTGTTGGTAATAGCAAGTCATGAAGTCAACTTGGATCCAGGGGGTGAGGAAATAGACTCTACCTGTTGATAGAAAGGCCTGCAAAGAATTTGTGGCAACATTAACGTAACATACCAACATAATACAGTCATATTTTTTGTTTCTCTTGTTTCTGTATTTACATCATCTTTCTTGCTCACTGTAATATCCTACCACATAACAGTGGCTAGTGAAGAGTAGGCATTTAATATATATGTGTATATTGAAAAGAAGAAATATAGTGATGTTGTTAATTTTTATTGGTGACATGTGGAACTCACATATTTAAAATTTATTATCAAAATATATTATCTTGAGTTAAAATACATGTTACTTCATAGAAATATAGAGCACAAGAGACCAGGAAACATAGTTATATAAAGTGAAATGCCCAAGTCATAACTGAGTAGGAAGCAGTGTATCACAAAGATTAACAATACAAACTGTAGAACCTGACAGTCTGAATAAAACAGCCAGATCTATCAGGTATTTTATTTTTATGTTTCACTTTTTCATTTTTAAGGTTTTTAGCTCAAATGTCACTTTGCGTTTCCCCATCAGCTATTAATCGGTACATTCGTTGTCTCCCTCACTTAAATGTAATCTCTCTTAGGAAACATACTGTCATCATTCAGTGCCTGGTGCGGAATGGGTGCTCAATAAGTTCTTGTTGAATAAATACATGAGTGAATATATGAATGAATGCCCTTAATCAAGGTATTTACCCTTGACTATATGAATTATAATCTATACCCTATGATTGTTACAAAGATTAAATGTAAAATGTTTATCATGGAACTTACAAGAAGAAAATGATTGGCAGTTGTTAGAAACTATGGTTAGTAGGACTTTGAATCAGTGATGAATAGTTGCTGAAAACTAATTGATTCCTGGGTCTGTAGGACAAGTCCTAGAAAACCATCTACTCTTCATGAATAATACAATATATGTGGGACTCAGGAAAAAAAAAAGACCTTCCATGAAATTTTCTGAAGATTAGAGAAGTCATGTAGGTAAAAGTTAGCCCCAGAAGTTTACAGAAGCTTTGTTCATGCTTTAAAGCAAACAACCAAAAATAAACCAAAAAAAAAAAAAAAAAAAAAAGGGATCCAGTTTAGCAACATGGTAAGAAGCCTTGGGGGTGACAATGTGAGTCTTTTAACAATTGAGCAGCAGATAATACTTAAAGATAAGTGAAATTAGATTACTCAGAATGGTTTTATCAGGGAAAAACTGTAATATTAGAGGAGGAAATAGTAAGAACACAGAAACATCACATGTCAACCTGAAACGAAAAACAACAAAGAGACAGGCTGTTTAGGGCATGCTGTGCATTTCGGCTAGATTTGCAACTGAAAGAGGGAATTTATCCACAGACTTGCTTGGGCAAGAAATGTCACTTTGTTCTTTCAAATTCGAGTGAATTTGAGAGCCACCATTGTATCTAACAGGAGAAAAATTTTGTCCAGGTCACTGTGGAGGGTGGGTGGAAGAAACATTGGCACGTTCTTCTTCCCTCAAGCTGCACAAGAATCCAAGGGACCTTTGCAGTGTATGGACAACAAGGAGAAAGGCACTCAGTCATCATTGTTCAAGCACACACTTCACTCACTTGAAGTCAAATGATTCTAAACTTCCCATGACAAGCCTGAGATGAGTATCTTAGCCAAAGATGAGAGTCCAGGTTCCTGGATGTTTCCACTTTCCTGCAATGCAGCAGGAAGGGTATGTGTGTGTTATCTTTATTGCCTCTCCTTGGCCCCTCAACCTTTACACTAGTCATTCCCCCTATCCTGTCATCTGACACAATCCCCTGAAGAGGCCTAAACTGTTAGGAAATTAAAGTTATGGAGAGATATTACAGCAAATTTCCCTTTTAGCCCTACAGAACCTTCTTGCCCTGAGGTGAGGGAATTATAAGAAGAACCTAGAAACAGACATGTGCTGGAGAAAAAAGTGATTGGGAAGAAATATAATGAAAACAAAACATAAATAAATAACTTACATCTGGATTTAGACACAAGTGTTCACGTGCTGTATTATATTGGGGAGACTAAACAGAGGTTACTGATTTCACAAGAGTTAGGATTGTAGTTTTGGGAGTACACAATTTGCGTCCAAATCCCAGCTTTCTGCCTACTAGCAAAGTGAGTCCGTGTATTATGGAAGCTGCTTTAAGCTTTAATATCCTCCATTTACAGGTACTTTTGAGGATGGAATATAATTACAACTGTGTCTAGAACATAATTTGTACTCAGTAAATGATTGTTGCTCTTTATAAATAGTTTTGTTACCTAGTCATTTCAGGTAAACATATTGGAATGCAAATATGTTTACAGTGTCTTAATCAACTCCACTCAGAAATTTGCGATGATACAAAGACACCATCCCACAAGTGAGAAGAGCAAATTTCTATCACCCTTATGAAAGTTAAAAATATTCTTCAGAAAAATGATTGGATGTTCACATTATTACCTGTAATTGTAATATAGCAAAATCATTAGGTTAGATATAAAATTTCAGATATTTAAAACCACTTTAATGGTAAGAAACCTTCCTTTGTTTTAATTAATCATTTTCATCATAAAGTTTTCCAATTAAAATGTATGTGATCTTGATCAAATAGAACATATTTACTCAAAAAAACCTTTTCAGAATTCAGAGCATATATATCTATATCTATATATATATATATGCATATAATGTATATATGTGTCTTTCTTTAGAGTTAAATATAATATGCATGTATATATGGTTTCTCACTATAGTGTCTGTAAGTATCTCCTCTCGTATATATCAGTATGTATGTGTGTGTATGTGTGTATATAGATAGATAGATAGATACACACACACACACGTGTGTGTGTATACATATATAACAAAGAGAGATAACTGAATTTTCTACTTTCATTTTATAGTTTCTACCATCTGAAAAAAAAAAAAAAAAACAAGGATGGGAAAAGATTAACAGGTCAAAAGGCTTACTTGATAATATGAGAATGATATTTTTATTCATTATTCATTACCATTTCTATTGCTTGGATACAATTCCAAGTCCATTAAGTTCTTGCTGGAAATATCTTCAATTCAGGTTTCTTTGGAATGAAGCATTAATAAAAAAGTTGGCACTGTTTTGTATGAATCATCTATAGATTTACTTCTCAATATTATTTTCTTCCTCAAGTATAGAACTTGTGGTTTATAATGAAAAAGGGCTAGAGTATTAGCTATTTTTAATACTAAAATGAAGAATATAGAATTTAAATACAAGTGGAATAAAATGTCTTAGCATACCTCATTCAACTTATCTTCTTTTTAGTTTTCATTTCATAAAAAGATGTTTGCATGAATTTTGTCTAGATGTTCTTATGATGTCATCATGCTTACTCTCTGCATTTCATAAGTCTTCATAGGATCAATCAAAGCACATTACATTAAATGGATCAATATTTGTTAATAGTTTTAACTTGCTTGCTATGCAGAAATTTTCAAAGTTTGTAAGTCTGAATTGCTTTCAGATAATATCCAGGATTCCTGGTTGAATTTGAATGTCAGATAAACAGTAAATATATTTTTTTAATATCTTCTTTTTTATTTTTAAAGTTTATTTATTTATTTTGAGAGAGAGAGAGAAAGAAAGAGAACACTGTCACAAGCAGGGGAGGGGCAGAGAGGCAAGAGGGAGGGAGAAAGAATCCCAAGCAGGCTCCTTGCTGTCAGCACAGATCCCAACTTAGGGCTCAAACTCTAGAACCATGAGATCATGACCTGAGCCAAAATCAAGAGTAAGACCCTTAACTGACTGAGCCAACCAGACACCCTCAGTGGATAATTTTTATTATAAATCTGTCCCCAGTGTTGTATAGGAAGTACTTTAAAAAAGACAGATGTTGTTTATCTGACATTCAAATTCAATGGAATGTTCTAGGTTTTTATTTACTCCATCTAGCAACCCTGTATCAAGGTGCTCATAGTCATGTTATGGGGGTCAGCTAAAGAGTTGCCCCGCCTTTAGTCCACATAACTCTAGTATCTTCTCCACATTACAGCAATTACAATGCTTCTGAAATGACAATCCTGTCGTGCCAGTCTCCTGCTTAATATTCTTCAGTGATGCCTCATCTTTTCAGGTGTCCTTTTCAAGTTGACTTTTCTTGGCTCTTCAAACATTGGTCTCTACCTATCAAATCTGCTCTTATTCTCTCTTCATTCTTGCTGTATCAAATAATTTACAATTGGCTGAGCATGTCTTGCATTTTCCCCGCCACACCTTTTTCTTAAATAGTTACCTCTGACTGGGACGTTCTTTTATTCCTAAAATATCTGGCAAAATCTGCTCATCCTTTAAACTCAATTCCAACATCTTTTCCACTAGACACACTTTTCCATTTTGGAAACATAGCAAAGGGCTTTCCACCTATATTTTCATCGTTCTCTATGTATCTTTCATTGAATATATCACATAGCACTGATTTTTTAAATTCATGAAAGTTTACTTGCAAGGCAAGGATGGGATCTCTGTAAGAGAGAAAAGAGTGTGTGTGTGTGTGTGCGCGCGTGTGTGTGCGCACGTGTGTGTGTGTGTGTGTGTGTTTGGGGGGGTGTATTTGTGCTTGATGAATAGTCGTCACTTAATTCATGTTTGTGAAAAAAGAGGGAAAGGGAAGATGAGATGTCTCCGTTTTTTTTTAATGTTTATTTATTTTTGAGAGAAAGGGAGACAGAATGCGAGTGGGCTAGGAGCAGAGTGAGACAGGGAGACACAGAATCTGAAACAGGCTCCAGGCACCTAGCTGTCAGCAGAGAGCCCGATGCGGGGCTCAAACCCACGAGCCGTGAGATCATGACCTGGGTCGAAGTCGGCTGCTCAACCGACTGAGCCACCCAGGTGCCCCAAGATGTATCCACTTTTAAAGTCAGTATTTGAAATGCTACTACAACATAGGAAAGGGAAAAATGCTCACTTTCTTTGGCATCGAAGCGATGGGGAAAAGAAAGATTTTATTAAGTAAATAACATTTACTTTCTCCAGAATAAATACAAGATAAAGTTTTTCCCCAATATCTATAAAAACGTTACAAAAACCCCAAGCCCCTTGCTGAATCTTTTTTGTTCATATTTTGCTCTTGTTTTTCCTGTCTTTCCAAGTAACTTCTACTCTAAAAGAGATGGGATTCCTTTGTATTTAAAACACAAACTTATATGTCTCTTCCACAGGCAAGATTCGAGTGAAGGAAGCTCTAATTAACCTTCTGATATGTATCACCCGGTGCATCAAACTTTCTACTCTTAGAGTAGGAAGTGTTAAAGAGAGTTGGCCTGATGTCGCAATGTTAGAGCGGATGATTTTTGAGATGCTCCTCAGTCAGATGTCCACATTTTATCTCTCAATTTTAACACATCAATTTCCATAATTAAACTAAAGTACAAAACATATTTGAAGCCAAGTATACATGCAAATTTCAGCTATAATTTTTAGAGTATTTGTATCTTTATATTATTGATGTTATTAAAAGACAGTCTTTGCATAGTGTCTTGAAATAAAATATATTTTTGGTAAAGAAAGAAAAAGAAAGAAAGAAAGGTGGACCTTTGCAAAGTAATTACATGAAGGAATATAAAGATTTACCTCTTAATATAGACATTTTTATTTTAAGTACCCTAACAGAGAATTATACATAAACCCCAATATGTACTGTGTAATATATGTGCCTTTCTGGTTAATAGTAGTCTTTGAAGATTAACTCTATAGGTTCTTACTATTTCTGAAGGGTTTTTTTCCCTCCAAAATGCAACTTTTTTAAGCCAAGATTGGCACCTATTTTCAAGCAAATCACTTCTGCTACTAATTAATTAGCTGCTGTAAAATAAAAAGTGTCTTACTGAGTGTATGATGCAGGAAAATCAGACCTTTCTTGGCTTCGTTTTCTTGTTAGGCTGCTCTACTTTAGCATATTTATGCACATACTCACCAGTTGCTCAGCAACCTCTCAGCAATCAATACTGTAATAGTCTTTCCTTCAGAATGTCAGCCCTTTCCTACCCGCCCACACCTCCCTTATGCCCCACTTGCTTCTAATGAACCCAGGACTTCCCATCATATAACAGTCACATGGGATCAGATATCAATTTATGATAAATCCCTCAACCAGGAGCATTCAATGATCTACCACAAGCTTCACACTCCTCAAAAACTTAGTTCTCAACGTGTCCCTATTATTTATTTTGAGGAGAAGAAAACTTTGCAATAAACGAATTCAAACTGAATGGTTAGGCAGTCATTCTGGTGTGTGTGTTCTCTCAACCAGAAAGGTATTTGTGTCTAAGAGGACAGTCTTCAGAGAGCGATACCTAGATACCGTATGTTTCACTCTTATGTGGATCTTGAGAAACTTAGCAGTAGACCATGGGGGAGGGGAAAGGGGAAAAAAAGTTAAAGAGAGGGAAGGAAGCAAACCATAAGAGACTCTTAAAAAAAGAATACACTGAGGGTTGGTGGGGGGTGGGAGGAGGGGAAAGTGGGTGATGGGCATTGAGGAGGGCACCTGTTGGGATGAGCACTGGGTGTTGTATGGAAACCAATTTGACAATAAATTTAATATTTAAAAATATAAATAAAAAATAAAAAAATAAAACCAGAGTTATGTAAACTTTCTAAAAAAGAGCACTTAAAATTAATGGAAAATGAAGCACCTCTGCCCCCTGCATACTAGAAGACCACTAGAGAAGGAAATAGACAATAAACATGGATGCAGTCAGATAGTCAAGGTGGGAAGGACTCAGGGACATGATGGGCTGGGTCAGAATAAAGCCTCTTATTTTTTCCTTTCAACCATGATTGGTAGAAAGAGTAACCTTACCAGTTCCTTTCTCTTACTTCTTTCCTTTCTCCTTCATAATGCCGTCATTAAAAGATTATTTGGGTGGGGGAGTGAAAAGGGTGCTGGAGAATGGAAGAGAAGGGATATGCTACCCGCATTTGAGAAAACACAGAATGAAGGGGTGATTTATGTGTTCTTAGATGTTTCTTCCTCTCTTTTCCTTCTAGTCTAGTATATGCTATATAAATTGCAGTTATATTATAATGGAGTGTTTTTTGTATTGTTTGAACACATCTGGAGAGGCTCAATTTTTTATATTTATATCCTTAAAAATACATTTAACCCTCAATAAATACTAACATAAAGTAAAATATTTAATTTTTAGAAAGAAGAGAGTAGTACATTTAGCCACGTTCATTCATTTCTCACATACTCATTAAACATTCAAGAAGACGTGGGGGGGTGCACACATATGAGACACACTTTGTACTTCCAAAAATCTATTAATACATATCCATTATCAGAGACAGCAAGACTCTGAAAGTGAAGGAATTCCTGATGTTAACACTTTGGAATTAAATATATTAGTACTCCTTTTTCCTGATAACACCTTTAAATCTTCCAAAGAACTGGTAGCTATTCCACAAGCTTTTGTGTGGAAGGAAGTGAAACAAGTTTGTGTTCAGTTACATTTTGTTTGTTGAGGGACAAATACTTCTACTTGAGCTGAGAGATAAGAGCTGTGGCGAGAAAGAAATCTAACAGTTGATATTCTAGGAGATGGTTTTAGAAAGGTGTGGAAGGGCAGTATACCCTTTGCTCATATTCTTATCAAATGTGACAAGGGTGCCATCAATTTTATTTCAAAACCCAGGCCTTTAAGTTTGATTGTCAGTATTGTGATTTTAGGGAAGAACATTATGCTTAGTTACACTAAAGATTCAGTTTGTATTTTGTGGGTATTTATTCCTATCAGTGGTGTGTGTGTTTGGGCACATTAAAACAATTACCCCTAGGACCCACTGCTACACATAGTTGAGCCTTCCAAAATATTTGAAAAGGAATAAATGATGAGAACATCTGATTCTGCAACTTGAATCAACTAGGTAAAAACAAGAATTGGTCCTTTAAGAGAGAGAGAGTTTCTTTACAAGTCTTCCAACTGTCTGTTTAAAAAAGTTTTTTTCCCTAGTATGCTCTTTTAGTACTAATAATGAGATGTCTATTTCCTCACATTTTTATAGTAGAACTGTGATGATATTTACTATAACATTCAGACATTTATAATATATATGTTATAAATATATATTTATCATATATATGTTTTTGTATATAGTTTTGTCATGGTGGACCTATAAGTACTCTCCATATACTTTCTAAAACTTTTGATATTTTCTATATTTCATTTAGATAAAGGTATTTATGGTTGCTTGGCATATGGGTTTATCAACATTTCAAACAATTCAGAATGTGAGGTTTTTATTTTGCATGTAAACAACTTGACATTAGTAAATATCTTGTTGAATATTTGTTTTATAATTATTAATTTACTCTCAGTAAGTGTGAATTTAGTAGATGTATCATCAGTTTCAGCTTAGACTCCAAATGTTTATTTAGTCACTTCGCATATTAAATCAGTCTGATCACTTGTACCTGATAAATAGTAACAAACCCATTTGCAAAATTTAATGTTGATTTCCTTATTTAATGCTTAGAAACTTGAATAGAAATATATAACATAAATAGAAACATATTCATTAATCAATCAACTAAGAAAGATAAATTATATTTGAACTCTCAGTTCTATTTGTAAATTAATACACACCTAATTTATTTAATTAATTTGTGATCATAGAAAATCTGTGTCTAGAATTACTGGTTTCTTTTTAACTCTATCATGATCAATATCTTTTCACATTTTAACATCTCAGCAATCTGGATTCAGGTGACAGAGTTTTTGCATTGTTATGTCATAGTTTAATTGGTAGAATGTTTTTTACTTAGAGCTGCGTCTTATAATCAGGAATATCTTATTTTCATTTATTTAGCTATTTTTAGATCATAATCCTATGTAGTTTTAGCACAAATACAACATTTTAATTTAAGATTAAAACTATAATCTAGACCAACTCTTTAAAACTAAGTTACAAACTATTTTTTTCCAGGATTGTTTCACTTAAAATTCTCCTAGTCAGAAAGATCATTTTATATTAGGTAATAGTTAACCAAAGGTAGATCATTTATATTTCTTTTACAGTTTAAAGGCTACTTTCCATTTCAGTTTACCCATTTCTTCTCTCAGTTGAATATTCATAGTACAAGCACATCCACTAATTTGTACTGTAAAATACTAAGCTTTAGGGATTTTAGCAGACTGGAATTAATAATGTTTAAAATGCAAAATACCCAAATTATATACCTGATTGCAATATACTTCCTGAAAATTATAGCATGTCACAAAGCAGTGACTTTGTTTTGCTTCATTTGCACATATTGCAATTAGTTTGCAAGAGTTGCCTCACTTATTAACATGTTTAAGTTTCATCCAAGTAATATTAAAGAAATGTAACATATAAATCAAATTACATATGCTAAAATTTATAGAATATCTAAATAATGGCTCAAATAGAATTGTTGCATTAGTTGTATTTAGATTTTATTTTGATGTTATTTTGTATATTTTTCCTTTTGCATGTTTTCATGTTAAATGTTTATTGCATTTTCCTTCATTATATATCGTAATGTCACAAAATTATTCATTTAGAATTATTTTGTTAGTTAAACTTTCATTCAAATGTTTCACCTGGAATACTAAAATTAATGGAACAGGATATATATTTTAATATAAAATAACATGCCAAACATAAATATCTAAAAGCTACTTCTTTGAATATGCAATTACCTTTAACATGTGCTTACGTAGTTGTGTACATATTGGGCCATCCACTCATATCTTTAGCAATACATTCTGCTCTTCAATTTTGTGGTGAGTTAGACAATAATTACGAGGCAAAATTGTTTTAAAAATCTGTAAGGCTAAAAATTTAATCATAAAGAAATTAAAATTGAATTACAGAAAGAGTTTTTGGTTACACTTTCTAAATGACACACTTATAAATGGCTTTATATGAATTATGTTTAGTCTCTTGAAGATGTTGTTGAAATAAGAAAGCCTTCAAAAACACAATTCTCATTATACTACATAATGTAATCCAAATTTAATATTGTAAGGATTCCTGTTAAATAAATTTACCAATTTACATGTGTAGCGTATGTCATTTTCCATTATCATAGTTCCAAATATGGCACATAGTTATGATTTAGGGAAGCATGCTTATATATGTAAACCATTTCATTTTATTTTTGTTATACTGAGAAATGTTTTATTAAAGAATATTAATAAAATATACCTTAGACCTGTGTTTCTGTTGTAAACATCTAATTTTTAAATATATCTCAAGAGATTTAATGACAGGATAATCTAATTGTGATAAACTACATCTTGTATACATAATTTAATTTCAAACGAAGAATGAATTTTCTGGATGTACATTTTATTTCTTAATTGGGGTTGTATGTTGTGTAACATATGCATTTAATATTGTGCTATCAAAGATCATGTTTACTCAATTGTGTAGCATATTTAAATTTTTAAAAAATAAAACAAAATATATTTTAACATTGAGTTAGCTATATAATATATTTAATAACGGATTGTTGCTATACAGAATCCTAAGGCTTTTTCTAACATTGGCAATTACCTCATAAAACAGTTATGTATGCAAAAATGTTGAGTGTTTTTAAACTGTTAAATGGTAAATGGTGCATTTTGACAATTTAAAAATCTGTGTTTCACACACTGCCAATTTAAAGTGGTACTAAAACCCGTATTCTAAATTGGTCTACATTTTAGATAAAATGATTATATAATATATGATATAACTGTATGGTTATGGATGATTTTATTGCCTTATAGAGGAAACCGATGTTATTTCTTTATGGAGGTTATTCCATTTTATATATCAAACATATTTAACTACATTTAGATGCACTCTGTCTCCTGCTATTTTGACATATAACTATTCTTCACTCTACAGAAATTTGAACATTCTAAGTAAATCCATTTCATGTGAACATTGTATCTTTTAAGGTTTGGGAATTATGACACAATTTTTCAAGTAACTCATGCAAATAAATCTTCAGATTCCACACTTTTTCAAAATGATGTCTTTGAAAGTTAAAAACAAAATTATTATTCTTCCTCCCTTTAGAATTTCTCTTCATTCATTATACTGTTTGAATTATGACTTTGCCATGGTAACAATTATCATCATATTTCATTTGTGAAATTTATTCTCTTTATTATTGTTAATATTAGTTTAGAATTATTATTAAATGGATTCATTCATTTATTCTTTCTTTTGATGAATATTTCTTGAGCATCTACTGTGTACCAGGCACTGTTTTAGATATTAGGTAATTCAGCAATGAATAGAATATACAAAAATCTCAATCTTTAGGGAGCTTGCATTCTAGTATGAGGAAGAAAGAATATGAACACAAAATATACATAAAACATAGGTACTAGTAAAAAAAAAAAAAAAAAAAAAAAAAACAAAAACATAGGTACTAGTTAGTAAAATATCTGGTTGAAGTATATATATCTGGTTGGACTATGGTTATTAAATAAATTGGTTTTTCAATGCTTTTTTCTAATATTCCACCAAGTTCTGCATTCAGGTTAAGAGGATAGTACTGAATCACTACCACCATTAGCCAGAAGTGGAGTTCTATTACTGAAGATTTTTAAGACGGGATGTTAGCAAATCCTGGGTCTAAAGGCTAACAAAGATCAGTTCTAACTCAAATTTTGTCAGGAACTGTATTTATCCTCTGGTGTCTTCAAGAAAATCAATGTTGGGAACTGGTCTATAAGTCTTGAGGATTAGTTATAGAAGCAACTTAGATACATTGTTAAGAATTATCCCAGAGTTATTGACCCAAACACATGAGATTATTTGGGATCAATTGTAATAACTTCAATGATAGAATATAATAGCTCCTCAGTTTACTCCTTGGAATAAGGTCAGAACATTGAGATTTGAGATAGAGTACATACACATTCTAATATTTTTCATGCTTTTAGATTGCATTTTGCAGCAAATGTTTACAATTAAATAGTTTCCTCTTTAAACTAAAACTGAAAGCTGGGAAATTATGATACAGTTATGAAAAGTTTTAAAGTGTTAGTTTTTTATCCACCCTGATTTTCTACTTCCTTTCTAAAGTAGAAGATACAGTTAAACTCCCTAGGTGAATAATATGATCAGGTCATTGTTTTTATAGTAAGCACATGGGCCCTTCAAGTGTCTGATTTATCATGAGGTTAATTACTAAATGTTAGTATTGTAAACGTAGTTATTGCTTAATTGTGTGATTAAAGAAAAATCTTACTAAATATTAGCTTAGTAGATGTTACTGGTCAATTTTCATAACCAACATGAATTTAGGGAGATTGTAATCTTCACAATATAACTTGGATAAATATTCAGTAGCAGCTTCTTTCTGACTGATGCTTTAGAATATATTAAAGGTCTTTAAAATTATCTGATAATTGCCATACCTCATTTACCCTTGGCTCCCTGAAAATACAACCATCATTTGAGTTTCCAAACCAAATTAAACCAAGCTTCAATTTTAACGACAATGTAGGCTGGCAGAACCTGTAGCAGACATGTTTCCCTTTGCTGCTTATGAATGAGAGGACCCCCGTGTTTGACGTCCTTTTTTGGCTGAAAGCAGAAATCAGAATTACTAATCTTACCACTCACCTGCCTATAACACAAGAGGGAAAAAAGAAAAAGAAAAAGAAGGCAGAGCATACTCAAATGACATTATGGGATAAAGCTATTTTCCTCTTGAAGAATGGTTCAACTATTCCTATGTATTTTTGTCTACAATATCTAATTATACACTGTGGACAGAAGTTTGAGATGCAGTTTATTGAGAAGGCAAGGATATGAAAATATACCACTCATTGGCTTTAAAAAATACTCAGAAGTTTTCTAACCAGGACCTGACGATTATTCCTAATTAGTAGCTGTACTTCCAACACTCAGTATTTTTTTCTTGTTAAGCATTTTAGATGTCAAGAGCCTTTTAAATATATCTTCAGTTTCATACTTCTATTATAAGAAAGACAAACTACTTTCTTTCATTATGTAAGAATTATGTACTACCACAGACAATCTTTTAAAGAGGTTTAAGAGAGAGAAAAAGAAAACCCTAATTCGGCTCCTTTAAAAATCTATTTTTAAATTACAGTGAAACCTTAATAAAGTTAAGAATGTAGAGAAATATATACTGTGAAACACTTACGAGATATTTGGGAATTCTTAACCATTTATTAAAGCTACTTTTGTGTGCGTAAAAGTTCCATGCTATTAGTTAATTCTCAATCATTTCTAAATATAGTGATTAATTTTAATTAACTGAGAATTGGTTAATCTCAAATTTTACTTTAAAATAGTGAAGTATATTACCCAGCTTCCAAAAACAACCCACCGGAGCCTAATGCATATATAGCTCACGGCGTTGAATATTTTATCATGTTGGCTGCTTTCTGGCAAGTGAGGTTAAGATAGACATCTGCATAGAATAGTTATTCAGGGTTTTATTTTTTTTTAATCATTTTGTTTTAATTTTGGCTTTGATTTTAAATTCTCCTTCACTTGCTTATCTTAAAATAGAAATTTTTGATGTTTTTCCCAGAAATTATGAACAGATATGGCACAGACTCTTCAAAGCATACTTTTGAGAAAAGTGTGGTTACACGGTTACCCATTCTGTCAAAATTGGTCACTTGCCAGGCATTTGTTGCTAACACTCATCTGTAGGTAAAGAACAAAGATTGGTTCGGGACTCCATGAAGGGTTTACTATTTCACCTTTCCTCCCCTAATGTGTCACAGTGAAAATGTGGTATATTTGTGTGTGGTACCTATTCAGAGGTTGATTGATACGAAGCAATCATTGGATCTGGTTACTTCACATTTTAGGGGCGTGTTTGTGTTTTGCCTCTTCGTGTTGGTTATCCTTAAGGTAATAGAAGGGAATATAATTTATTAAACTTATCAGAAAAAAAATAAACACAATTTAAAAGAAAAAGTTAGCATCTAGTGCTACTGTGTCCCACAGGTTCTTCTACATTGACCCACACTACCTCCACTGGTGAGTTAGAGGAGCATAACAGGACTACCACTGGTGCTATTGCTGTTGCTAGCACACCTGCAGATGTTACTGTATCCAGTGTTACAGCTGTCACCATCCATAGACTTTCTGAGGAACAGCGAGTGCAAGTTTCGAGTCTCAGAAATTCAGGTCTGGACCCCAACACATCCAAGGACGGGCTCTCTCCTCATCAAGCAGATACACAAAGTACAAGGAGAAGACCACGAAATGCTGAACAGATAGAAAGAACTAAAGAGCTTGCAGTTGTTACTCATAGAGGTATTGGATGTTATTTTACTTGTGCCCGTTTAGTTACAGCCAAAGCTATGTTTTGGTAACGATTCGAATTGGAGAATGAGCTGAAAGAGAGCCAAGATGTAGGAAGCCAAAGGAAAAAGCGTAGCTGCAAAATATAGATCGTTATAACCAAACCCTGAATGATTTGAAAACACAGAAATTAAAAAATACAAATCAGAGGGAAATGCAAATACTGGGCGGGGGTGGGGGTAAATGTAGAAAGGAAAGAATGCATAAAAAGGATAATAAAAACGAGTACTAAATATCTATTGCATATTATGTGCCAGGTATGATGTTGAGATTACTTGAAAATAAAGTAGCCAGTTTCTATCAATAAGTGTACATATTTACACATTGATGATTTGTCCTATGTCGTAATTTTCAGCATTTGCATGAAATCTTAATGTTACGCAGATGCTAATTAACACTTAAGACAATAGATAATTTGGGCAAAATGGAAACATTCTGTCTGGTGATTATTTTATATAGCTGGCTCTTTTATTTCTAAAGTAACTATAGCCTGATCTATATGATTGTATTGAGATTTCTCATTTTGAAAAGGTAACAGCTATTCATTGAGATTATGGCTCTATATTTAAATATCCTTTTGCTTTCTAATCTTTTGTAGAAAAAAAATTGCCACAAAGCCAAATCATATATTGGTAATTTTCTAGTTGATTAATATAAGCCTACCTTTTACAAAATTATGAAGCATAGCAAGCATATTTTTCTGTTTCTTGGTAGCAAGTTTCACCGAGCAGTTTGTGGAAAAAAAATCAATGTAGTGTCAAAAAGTAAAGGGATTTCATTTATATCAATATATGCATCAGTGGAAATATTAATTAATTGAACATGTTTCAAGTAAAAAATACCTACTCCAACTCTATTTCCAACTCATCGTCATATATTCTCCAAGCTGGTTATGGTTGATGTAGTGTGGGTAGGCATGGTTTATACAGAACATGATATAAGTAATGGTTTATAAGTAATAAGTAAGCATTCTGTGCTTAATATACACTAAGAACAAAAATCAAGACATCTTATATAGCTGATTGAAAATCATATGGAAATATTTCAAAAGCTCATTTCCATCAAAATTCATACTGAATGTACTTTTATTCTCCTTAATAAGCATCATAAACTGAATTCTTAACACGTAGTAGTCTCCTGTAAAGTATTAAATCAGTATCACCTTGCTTCTCGATTCACTTCCTTACCATGAGTATTTCCCCAGTGAAGAATGTAAGAGTCATGATAAAATTGATAATTTGTTATATCAAATAGATACTTTTTCTTAGTAGCAGGAAATAAAAAAGTGTAAATATTATTAAAATATTAAGGTAAAAACCCTTCCATTTAGTTTTTTCACTCTCTGTGGAAAATTTCACGAGCTAGAATTGACAAACTACTCTGATCATTTTACTACCTATTGAATGAAAGATGGGTAATTCTCAAGCATAAGTTTGTTATATAAATCAACTAATTAACAAATACTACTTTAGCCAAAGTTGCCATCAAGTGATGCGAGAAGCTCAGGTTACAAATTAGTATTTTAGAGAACTAGGAAAAATAATTCAGATTGAAATGAGAATAAAGAGTAGTCAGTTACTAAATTCAATAAAGTGATTTGAAAATTACTCAATCTAAACTTCTGAGCTACATTCAAGTACATTTTAATTAAGCATATTACTTCCTTGGTAAATTCCAAATCAGTGCTCAAATTCTCTTTTAGACAATAATTATTTTAGAGCTAATACATGTTTCATCCTTCCCCATATTCTTTCTGAAATAGTGTTTCTGTAGGTAGTAGCCATTGAGTAGTGCCATCTACTTTGGAATTAAATATTCGTCAGTTATTTTTGTTTAAATCATGTGTATGGAAAACATTCTGAGTGTTACGCTTATCATTTATTTCAGTGACTTAAATTATTATATGTTTATCAAATCTCTATTTTAATTAGAATTAGTCCTTCTGACTCCTCCTCAATAATCTAGTGTTTTAGTGATTTCAGATAGCTAGTTATATTTGAGACTCAAGCTTTTTAACATTTTGGTTTAAAAAATGTAAATGTTAGAAATAAAAGAGAACTATCACCCTATGCCTGTCGATATTTTTGAAAACCCTCAATATTTAGCTACTTTACAGATGTAAAATAGACTTCAAAAACCTAGCTCTTAGCAGGGCCAAATTTCCAGATTGGAATTGGCTAACATCAAAGCAGTATTCTTTTTAGATAGATAGATAGATAGATAGATAGATAGATAGATAGATAGAATGCTAACAAGGAGGAGAGGGGCAGAGGAAGAGAGAGAGAATCTTAAGCAGGCTCCACCCTCAGCACAGAGCCCGCAGGGCTCAGTCTCATAACCGTGAGATAATGACCTGAGCTGAAATCAAGAGTCAGACGTTCAACCAACTGTGCCTCCCAGGTGCCCCAAAGCATTATTCTTTCATTAAAAATAATTCCGCCTCACCAGACATGCCTGGAATGCCTACTGAGTACCATGCTCTGTTCTAGGAAGGAAAGATAAATAATCTATGGCCCTTTCCTTCAAGAGACTGGCATAGAGTGGAAGATACAGAGAAACCCATGAGGTAGTAGAAGGAAAGTTTTGTAAAGCTCATAGCGATTCAAGTACTCGAGTAGTTATGGGGTTTATGCAGACAGTGAGTCATTTCGTTGACATTTTAAATGAGTCTGTAAACATAATGCAAAACTAAATCCTTAATTTTTCTAGATATGTTAGAGAAAACAAATTAGGTTTCATTCTTCTATTCCATTCTCTGCAGTGTAGTCAGAATTACCTTTTAAAACCTGCTCAACAACCTTAGTAATAAAACCAAGGTTTGGTGGTGTCCTACAGAAAATTCCATGGTCTGGCTTTTGTCTCTATCTCCATATCCATCCTGTGTGACTCTCACAGTTACCCTTTTTTTTTTTTTTTTTTTTTTTTTTTTTTTTTTTTTTTTTTTTTTTTTTTTTTAGCCAAACAGAAATTCTGCTAGTGTCAAACACACCATGTTCTTTTCTACTTGAAGCCACTTTGATGAACCATTCCTTTCATTCTTGCAACCAGATCATTCTAATTCCCTTTAGAAATTTTAACTTAAATTTTCACCTCCAGGAAAGTTAGTTTTTTTTTTTTTTTTTTCTGTTATAACTCAGCATTGTACTCTGTACTTTTCTTGTGTTTGTAATCACCAGCCCTATGACTTGTCCTGTAAAATTTACCTCTGTGAAGTAAGGAGTGAGTGGGTCTGGTTCATGCTAAATTCCCAGTGCCTAGAGCAGCTTCTGAACCATAGATGAATTTAAATACTATTTGCTAAATTAATGACTAAGATCGGACCAGCTAAAGCATTTGCCTAAATTTCTTAGAAAACTTAAAACTGTGTTTTACAATATATTCATATATCTATACATTTTAGTATTAAAATAAAGATAACTACTTCATTTTGTCATAGTTCTAAAAATACTAGTGTTTTTAATTCCTAAAAGCCAATGATATTCTCATGAATTCAAACAATAAATTGCTTTTATACCACTTCAAATTTCACAACATGAAACTAGATATAAATGCCTTGTTTATAGACCTTATCCAATTATAAAAACAAAGGAATTTTACAGTTAAACACAAGAAAGCTATAAAGTCAACAAATATCACATGAATAAATGTTAATGTTATACCATGGATATTATTTTGCTGAAAGTTATTACCATTTAAATCCTATATATGATAGCTTGTGATGGCATAGGTTCCTTTGAGGTATACAGTCCATACTAGTTTATGCTGTATGATAATTTAATATTTTTCATAATTTTTCTTTATTCACAATTACATTTTCATTTTATGTCTTCTTAAAAATATTTATTGACTTATTTTGAGAGAGAGAGAGAGAGCACTGGAGGAGGTGAGGGGGGAGAGAGAGAGAGAGAGAGAGAGAGAGAATGAATATGAGAATGAGAATGAGAATGAATCCCAAGCCGGCTAAGCACTGTCAGTGCAGAGCTTGGTGCAGGGCTCAATCCCACTAACCGTGAGATCATGACCTGACCTGAAATCAAGAGCCAGATGCTTAGTCAACTGAGCAACCCAGGCGCCCCTTTATGATATCTTTTGATGATTAGTAGCTCCTAAGTTAACTATTTTCAATAATCTGAGGCAATTACAATATGTACAGTTTGCATCAATATCACTATAAATGCAAAGAAGGCGTGGACATTGAAATTGCACATAGTATTTGGTACTTAGTACACTTGTGTGTGGCCTCAAAATCTATGTATTAACTTATGATAAATCAGCATAGCTAGTTACTTTAAGTAACATGAACAATTAATGAATAATTAGAAACAAACTTAGAATGTTTATCAAAGATATTTTCAATTCTCGATACAGTACTATTCCAATTAGTTTTCCTATTACACTATAGTTAAAATATCAGTAATTTAATTTCAATTATGTTCTTAATTTTTTTTAACTTTCTACTTGTTCTCAGTAAAAGAAAATGCTTTCCAATTTTCTCTGTTTAAAAAGAGTCTCTTGACACTGAAATAAAAAGTAAAAAACAGAATACTAATAAACAATGTTGGTTTAGGTCATCTTGAAACTGTTATTAATACTACAGTTTCCTGTAGTATTAGCATCCAATAGTTCTAAGAAGGAGAACTGAGTTTTACCTGACTGGATTTTAGTCCACTTTTGCCACCTACTATGTGTGAGACCCTGTGCAGGTCACATGAACTATCTGAGCTCAATTTCCATACATTTGAAAAGAGTATAATAGTATTACATTAGGGTTTTTGTGAAGATTAAACATGGTATTGGATGGAAATGCTAAAATAAACTAAGGTATTTTCTCCCAGTGAAAAGGTAAAGCCAAACTGCCCACCATCGCTAGTTAGTTCTGAGGTCAGACAATGAGAATGAGTGGACACTTGCCCCTTGTTAGCTATCGTTATCTTGTCTTGAGTAATAACCTCAACTCTCCAAGCTCAACTTCTTAGTAATGGAGAATACCTGCATCATAGGTAGCTTTGTGAAAAAATTTAGCACAGTTGCTGAGGTATGTTCAACACATACAAATTGCTGTTATTTTTATTATTATTCACCAACTATGTTTTAGCTCTTGCTATGTGCATGACATTGGACTGGATAGTAAGGGTATAACAATGAAGGATGCAGGCTATACCATCAGGTAGTCTATATAACTTAAAAAAATAATAATTACAGGTTTGTAATTTGTAAAAATTTGGTGAGAAACACTATCAGAACAATATTTTTGATATTCTATGAAGTAAGGAGTGAAAATAACTACCTCTGAATGTAGAAAGTCAAGGAAGCCTGCACGGGGGATATTTGAACTAGTTCTTGAAATAGGAATAAAAGTTTCAAACTAATCAATTGTGTTTATATCACAAAGATGCATTGAAAATGCTTTTCATAGATACTTGTGCTAAGTAGAAATATCATGAATCTATACCAAAATAAAGGAAGTATTCAACTATACTTGATGGGGGTTGACATTCATAGGAATAATCTAAAAACAATTGATAATTTTAGTTTAAAAATGTCTAGATGTTTAAAAGTCGATAATCTAATAATATCTAGTGATATTTTAAATTTCACCAGAATATTTTTGCCTTAAGTATAAGCTCTTTTGAAATTATTTATTAATATTTACTTAAAGCACCTTTTACAATAATCCTTAAACCCTATAGTTAAATTATATAGCCCTAGGAGATTTTAACTCAAAATTGACTTAAAGTAGCAGGACCTATGTGATAATATACTTAAAGCAGTAGCAAGGAGAGTATCCTGTACTTCTAGAATTACATATTTTAGAATTATCTGGGATATTTCGGATTCATCTAATACAACATCAATATTTTGTAGAGAAAATTGTGGTCTGCAAGAGCATGTATGAAAAGCTAGTTCATGTTGCTAGAGTAGTAGTCATTCATTCTTTCATTTATTTAAGATTTATAAGGGCCTAATGTATGCACAGCTTTGTATTAGATGATATTAAGGTTAAAGTAATATAGATGATAAGCACAATTGGTTTTTCTTCCTCAAGAAGTTTATAGTCACACCATTTAAAAATAATCATTAAAATGTGTTTTGTTCCACATGATTTAATTTAATATTTTTTCTTTTATATTGATATTGGAGAGTATTTGTTTTTTAAAATGCGTAGGCAAGTTTTGCCAGCTGTTAATGATCAGCATTGGTAGTTGTTGTTTTCAAGTATAAAATGTAGATATTTTCTTCTGGAAGAGTTACCATATATCTGTATATAACTATAGGCTCTCTTTTATTGTTCTTCCTAGTGGAATATTAACTTAGATGATTATAACATGTTGTTGAGTCAAATGTGTTATGAGCATTTTATGGCCATTGCTGCTGTTTATGTTGACATAGTGTAGCCAGTTCTTCCAAAGTATGTTTGATCGTATGTTTAATCATGTCAATAGGATCAAACAGAGCTCTAGTTTGGTTTATAAAGTAATATGAAATTATGTTTAACTAAAATTGAATATGATGTAGACTCCCCCCCTTCATAACAGCCGCCTAAAAGAAAGCCTGTTTTAATCATAAGTTTTTGACCTGAACACTTTTTTTTTTAATTATTTTCACCTTTAAGGTAAGAATGATTAATTCAGCATAAAACTTAATTTTAGGTCAGCAGTTTTAATCTAAACAAAAGCATTATTACTTTTTTCAAGGTAGCTCATCTCAGATTTACATTGCTTAACAAAAAGGGAAAACAGACTATCAGAAAAACTGAAATTTCTAGTTTATTTCAGATATCAAATTTTGTGATATGTAACAACATTGTTCAAAAAAACCCCAAACTGTACTATGACAAAAATTTTATTGTATTAAAGTAGTAGTTCTTGAGTTCCTACTATGTGCCTTCCATTAATAGGCTATTTGGCCACACATAGAATTTTTAATATTTTCAACAGCTTGCAAGCAACTAATACTGTTTTCAAATTTTCTATTAATAGTCTTAGAGAGTATAGTTTTGCAAATATAAAACAATTATGTAATCTTCATAAACAATAGCCATTGAAGACATTAATTTATAGATCGGTTCTTAGATCTTTATGGATACTGATATATGTCCGTCAAATAATAGGGTTTTATTGAACATATTATCTCTTTGTTAAGCATGTGATAAATTCAAAAGAAGTATAATATGGTGTTTATTTTAAAGGAAAAGTTGTAGGGATAAAACTGCAGAGAAAAATTCTCTGTCCTGTCTCAGAGAATTGCTACAGGATAAGGATGATAGGTGAGTGTTTTTGAGTCACAGCTGTCTTCCAAAGTGTGATGTGTTGTTATATGTAAGAGAGATCAAATTTGTTCAGTCATAGATTGTAGAACTTGGTGTATGGAACCGTAGGGAGATCCACAATAGTTTATTATAAAGAAGACTTCCAACATTGAGTTTTGTTCAAATATAGATTGTGTGCTTCAGGAAGCAGTAAATTACCAAATCACTAATAAAATATTCAAGAATGCTTTAAAAGAATTTTAACATTTATTTATTATTTAGAGGCAGAGAGACACAGAGCATGAGCAGGGGAGGGGTAGAGAGAGGGGAGACACAGAATCTGAAGTAGGCTCCAGGTTCTGAGCTGTCAGGACAGAGCCCGACGCGAGGCTCGAACTCACGAACTGTGAGATCATGACCTGAGCTGAAGTCGGTTGCACAACCAACTGAGCCACCCAGGTGCCCCTATATTCAAGAATACTTGATGGACAAATTAGGTATTTAATAAACATTTAAGCATCAAAGAGTATATTGATAATATGATTCTTACTGTCCCTTCTAATCCTGTCTATAACTATCCAGATATATATTATTTAAATGTATTTATCATCATCTTCTATTTCCTCTTGATGTTTGAGTTGAAATGGACTTATCCTTCTCGTTATCTGACTGTATAGCCAATGTTAAAATAAGCATAGATGTAGCAAGCACTCATACCAAGGAATTTGGAGATTGGCTCTCCCCTTATTTCAATAGATAAGGGATCAGCCACATGTACATTTCTCCCAGAGCTCAATGCCTACCTATATGCCTTGAATTCTAAAACCTCTCCACTTGAGGATCTAATTCTAGCTTTTTAGTCTGTGTTTAAGATGACAGGGTTACTTTCTTCAGTATCTCCTTTTCTTTTTTCTTTTCGTTTCCTTTTTCTCTCCTCTCCTCTCCTCTCCTTCCTTCCTTCCTTTTTGTATTTTCTTTCTGTCTTTATTTTTCCTTTCATTTCTTTCTTCCAAGCTATTTCTTTTCTCACTTCTTTTCTTTAACAACAAACCAACCAACCTTCCTCCCTCCCCTGCCAATCTTCCTCCTTCCCTTCCTTCCTTCCTTCCTTCCTTCCTTCCTTCCTTCCTTCCCTATGTGTTTCTTTCTTCAACAAATGTTTACTAGGTTACTTACACATCAGACTTTCTTCCAGTTCTTGAGTAAACAACATTGAACAAAACTGAGTAGACCGTGCTTCATTGAGTTTATATTCAAGTGAGAAGAAAAAGAGAACAAGCAAATAAACAAAAACCTGATGGTAGCAAGGACTGTGCTGAATATTAAAACAGACTGTGTGATATATGGGTGACTACCTTTGTTTGGAAGGACAGGAAGGCCTCTTTGAGGAGGTAAAATTTAAACTGAGACCTAAACATGGAAGAAGGCAGCTATGCTAAGATGGAATAGAGAGCATATCAGATAAAGAAAATAGCCAGAAGGAATTTGAATTTTACTCGAGAAAAGGAAAACCCAGTGTGCTGCTGTTCAGTGGACAAGGAGGAGAGGGATGGAAATGAGGTGGGAAATTGGTGGAAACCACAGATCATGTAGGCTCAGGGGCCCAGATAGAGAATTTTATATTAATAGAAATGAGACAGGAGCCATTGGTGGTCTTTAGCAGGGTCTTTAGCAGTGATATTATCTAATGTATGTTTCTTTCAGATGTTATTTCAATAAGAAATTAAAAAAAAAATTAAACAGGAGTAGGCAGATAGATTAGTAATGTATGCAAAGTTGCAAATAACAGTTGATAGAGACTGGGAGACTAAGTTGTAGACTATGGTTCTCAAACTTCCCTGTGAATACAAATCACCTGGCAGTCTTGTTCAAGTGCAGATTGTGATTTGGTGGGATTGGGTGGGATCTGAGATTCTGCACTTCTAACGGGACTACAGGTTATGTTGATGTGCTGAATAGCAAGAATTTACATGAGGATGATTAAGATGGAGAGAGCAACACATACCAATCAGTACCTGCTCTCTGTCCACTCTTCAAGATATCTTCTCCACTTGACATGTTTCCAACATTGATAAGCTATCTCAGATGATATAGGGAAAGCCCAATTTTAATGCTGTAAGAATGACTTTAATGGGGGGAAATTCATGAGTGGAGAGAATATTTTAGGGCAGATGGGTTTTCTGAATCAACTTGATGACAATCATTAACTCTGTCAATTCTTACAATGACTGAGCCGATCATGTTAGTTATGATTTCACTGGAAAGATCAATAAACGTATGGATAAATGATGAAAGCATTTGCATGTCAAAGTTTAACTCATTTATTACTTTTAATTTTTGTCCTAAATTTTATACCTTGACAAGATATTTTAAAATGCGTTATTAATAACAGAAAAACCATAAAGTTTAGTTTCCCTTTACTTACCATTTTTCATCTCTGAAAGACTAACTGATAGATGGAAGCCAAACAGTGAAAAGAAGGATATAAAATTTGATTACCAAATCAAAAATTGTCATGAGTGAATACTGAATAATTAAGCATTCTTCTATTTTAATAAATGGCAAAATTGCATTTCTCCGCTTGAATTCCCAGGTCCTTCATGAAACTAAGTGACGTATTGATTTCCATGAATGTTTAACGTAAATAATAACAGAACAGAGAGTTTATAACTTTTTAAAAATTATCTGGTTACATATGATCCTTGTAAGATGCTTTCATGTATTATATTCATTATTTTTTTTTAATGGAAGTACTTTGATATTGGTCAAGTAGGTGTACATGTTTAACATATAGGGAATTACTAACATTTAGGTTAGTGTACTACATATAAATATTGACTATTGCTTGCTTTATCAATATCTTGTCATTTTTTTCATTGTTCTCTTGAATTTCTCCTAATTATATTATTTTGTGGAAAGTTTTTTTCAGTATTGATGTTTGTAGCAATTTAAAAATCCATGTCTAGAAATGTACCAATCTATTATTTAAATACATAATTATTTATTGAATATCATCCTCATTTTCTATTCCATTACCACATTTCATTACATTTGTAAGTGTCAAAACTATGTCATTCATACCAGTAAATATATTTTTATATTTCTAATTATTTTATATTTTGTTAAGTTGCTCTTAGAGAGAAAGAAGAGAAAAAACAAAATGTTAGAATTTACTTGATAACAGGTTTATGTATTTTAAAAAGGTGTTAGATAAAAATACCCTGAATGCCTGAGGACCTTTATGACAATATGAAACAATGACAATTTTTGTTTTCCACAAATGACAGATTTGCAAGTAACCATTTTAACATTTTTATCCAATGCTACTCCTCAAGCCATGATTTTGAGTTATTCCTTTGCAGAGATTGTAAGATTTTCTGATGACCCTGTGTTTTTATATTCCTTTGAGCATATCTTAGGAGGCATTTTTCTTTCCATGTTAATTGGAACTATCACCTCAAAACAATGGTCTTCAGAAATGCTATTTTTTTTCAGATTTCAACCCCATTGTTATGCTCACCAGTAATAGTTAATCACGTACCTTGGTAGATTATTATTTATAACATACTATTTCTCACTTTTATAGAATGGGCAAACGAAGGTAGATGATATGGCCTACACTGGTTAAAAAGGAAAGCTTAACTTTAAAGACTGAAGATGAAAATGGTTTGTGTGTAACTGATTTCCCCAAATGGTTACCAGAGTTCATTATTTTACCTGTGAATGATGGTCACAGTAAATTTGAGGGTTGTGACTTAAAAAAAAAATATTAATGTTTATTCTTGAGGAAGAGAGAGAGAGAGCATGAGTGGGGTGAGTGGGGGAGGGGCAGAGAGAGAGGGAGACACAGAATCCTAAGCAGGCTCCAGGCTCTGAGCTGTCAGCACAGAGCCTGACATGGGACTTGAACCCACAAACTGGGAGATCATGACCTGAGCCAAAGTCAGACACTCAACCAACTGAGCTACCCAGGCACCCCAAGATCTTTGTGACTTTTAAATCTTCTCCCTCATTACAATATTTTGAAGGGGCTAGACTTTCTATTTGTGCTCAAAGTTGGTGCCAAAGTGAACTCCTCTGTCTTTTGGAGTATGAAGAAATGGTCCTATGTTAGAGACATTTTTATCTTGTTCAGAATTATTTCAGGGCATTTTCACCCACTTTTGCAACAAGCTGCTTCCCTTGCATGTAGTTTTCTAGAGCATATGGTGGCCCTGCTGTGCACAGAGTGAAATCACACAATTAAGTTTTACAATTTTAGGAAGAGCAGAACCTTCATATATGGCAGAACAGCGTGGTATTAGGTTTGGGGTGCATTGCATAGAATATTTTTCTCTTCACAATTACATCATTTGTATTCTAAATCATGGACTATTGCTTTTCAGTGTTGATGCTTGATTTTTCTTTGTTTAAAATATTCTTCAGATGGCATTTCTTTTTCAATCAAAATGGTGTTAAAGTGACAAATTTCTAGATTGATTTTTATCTAGATCTCAGAGAGGTTAGAAATTCTTCATTTATAAGGCATGCATTAAGAAAAAAAAAAAGTTTATCAACTCTCCTGAACTTTCCATTAGAAAGGAATTCAGCCAAAGATGGTTTTTACTAAAAAGATGACATGATGATTTGAATCTCATATAGCAGTTGGCTTGTGATACACCTTTTTTATTCATCTGTTCACATCTTTAAAATAAAGTATTAAGAGCCTTGAAGCCATAGAATTAAACTTGGCACTCTCAGGGGCGCCTGGGTGGCTCAGTCGGTTGAGCGCCGACTTCGGCTCAGGTCACGATCTCGCGGTCTGTGAGTTCGAGCCCCGCATCGGGCCCCTGTGCTGACAGCTCAGAGCCCGGAGCCTGTTTCAGATTCTGTGTCTCCCTCTCTCTGACCCTCCCCCATTCATGCTCTGTCTCTCTCTGTCTCAAAAATAAATAAACGTTAAAAAAAAAAAAAAATTTTAAACTTGGCACTCTCAGTAAATAATCAATATCTTTATTCAATTTTAAGTTAATGAATCCAGTTCTACTTTATATTAAAGTAAAACATACTTAAAGTAAGATATTCTTGACGACTTAAGTATTTTATTATATGCTTTGCATTAAAAAATAAATGAGTATAGGATGCACTCTCCCCATCTATTGTGGTGTTCTGGGATATACACTTGAGAGTTCTGATTTAATATATGGAATGGTGTTATTCATAGTGGTGGTATAGATGCTAGGACTAATGCATCAGAGTCAAATGAATGAACGTTTTGAACTAACATATGTATGACCTTGGGCAATCTGCTTAGTGCTTCCCCATTTTTAACACCTGTGGAAAGGAGGAAAAGAATCCCATTTTGAATGGATATTTTGGGGTTTAAAAAACAGTAGGCATAGAGTGTCTGTGCTTTAGATATACAAGCAATAAATGACACTGCCCACTTCTGGAGCCTGTATAGGAAGAAAATATGCTCTAATACTATAAAAAATTTACAAGGTAAAAACAGGTGAACAAATTAAGTAAATAATTAGCACAGAGTTTTAAATTTCTTAGGTTATTTCCTTAGAAATAAATATATATGGTTTAATGGAATATTGATAGAGAATTATGGAAACAGCTAATATATACAGCTCTATTTAACACTATTCATACTGATCTCATATATAAATTATGCCAAAGCAATGTGTAGCATTCAGTTCATCTTGTGTTTCTATTTACCTCATATATTTTTGTTTGCCAGTTTACCCTTAATTCAGTTACTCTCTAACTTCAGTACAGCCAACACAGTTATCTTTTTATCTACCTTATCCTTGTGAATTCTCTGTGCTTCTTGAGCAGATAATTGCTAGAAGAGAGTAGATATGTGATCTAGATCTTTTAAAAATTCCCTAGAAATTAAGTAAGCAACTAATGGTAGAGTTATGAGCAACAGCCACTCATATTTTTACTCAAATGTTACCTTTTGAAGTGTAAGAGTGGTTATAAGCATGGTACGCGATGGTTGAGAGAAATCTCTAATGATTTCCATGTACCGGTGGCGTATCCATCAGAGTCCATTGAGAAACAGTGGAACGTGGGATAATTCAAGGAAGGTTTTTTTACAAAAGGATTATTTCTAAGAAACCACAAGGGATGATGCTTTAATACAGAATAGCCATGGTTAGGCTTCACCATTGCTGACCCACTGGGATGACTGGAGGGAGATGTTGGACAGAGATACATATATCAGACTAGCATTAAACAAAAAACTAGTGACCTTCAGTTAAGGATCCTAGTCAACTCCAATCAAATTAATGGTGAGAGACCCTGCAGAATAAACCTGATCTAACTTTCCTCCGTCCCTCCATCCTGCTGGAATACTCCAGAAGATAAGAGCATCTGTTGATGCAATCCAGTGCGTCACAAAGTTAAACGCGTGTAAGGGTCATCGGGGAATCTTATTAAACCGTAAATTCTAATTCAGTAGGTCAAGGGTAAGGCTGGGTAATTTGCTTTTGTAATAAGGCTCTAGTTAATGCCAGCACTGCTAGACGATGCCCCAATTTGTGTGGCAGTATGTAGCCTATTCAGATCGATCTTTGGCACAAAAAACAAGGAAGAGGATAGAGCTGGAAAGGCATGTAGATAATATACAACATAGATGGGTGATGACCAGTTGTTTGCTTCCTTAACATCATTTCTTTAGCAGAATAACTCTGCATCAAATACAACTCCTCCAGCCCATCTTTGCTTGTTTTAGGCAGATTCCAGGTAGCGATACCAAGGCTTCCAGTAATATAATAATCTGAAATCAGAGAGATGAGGAAATATTGTTACCGATTAAAGTAATATTGTTACCGGTTTCAAATACTGGATTTTTTACTTGAAATTATTCACTGCACTAGTGATATTTGTAGTGGAAGAATATATACCACTGCTTCAGTCTGAAGATATTCATTATTATTCAAACAGTTGCTTTATCCCAATTAGTTTCTTATTGGAAGGCATTGTAGTATATATAAGTGATCTGTGCTGTTAAGTGTAAAACAAATATGGGACACAAAATTACTTTATTTTGCATAAGAAAAAGTTTTTTTATAAACCTGCAGATATATATATATGTGTATATATATATATATACACATATATATATATACATATGTGTATATATATATATACACATATGTATATATATGTGTATATATATATATACACATATATATGTATATATATATATACATACGTGTATATATATATATATACACGTATGTATATATATGTATATATATGTTTTTGTTGATATTATTTGAGAAGTTTTGCCTAATCTTTGTATTTCCTAAGGCATCCCTTCGCAAACCAGGGCTATCCTAACCGTCCCACTAAAAAAAAAAAAAAAAAGTTGTTTTTTTAATGTTAATACTTTTAGCTATATTATCCTTAATAAAATGAATTTATGAAAAGAGAACAGAAATTACAAACCAAACAACTAGAAAATCATTTCTATTCAAAGAATATATCCAAAAAAAAGGGGGGGGCTAGTTAAATGAATGGAGTGGATCTTAATATTTAATTGTAGGACTAAAGATAATAAAAATTTCATTTGAAACTATCAAAAAAAAAAGATGAAAACAAAGGTTGAGACAGTTTTAAAAGTGTTAAAAATGTCTGTGAACTCACCATTGGTGAGTCTTCTCATATGGTGACTTTTATTATGCCAGTTATAAGAATCCCTAAAGAGAATATAAAAAATTCCACATTTCTTTTATAATGCTGACATTTTACAGCATACCATAACTGTAAGACCTGTTACGCCAGGCAATGCAGATGCGTCTTCTGGTATCTATACCAGTGTTTTGGATTCCTGAATTTGTTCCATTTCTGGGAGAGAAGAAAGCCCATATCAAATTTTAGAGTCCTTATCCAGTAATTAGTTGTGTGATTTTCTTCAACCAATTATTTAGTCCATCCAGTGTATCAAGTAAAAAGCAACAAAACTAATTTAAGTCAGAAGACCTGTGAAAATTAGCAAATTGCTTTTATAAAGTATGATGTGTCTTTTCTACTCTGGTCACTCTGTTTAATTTTCCAAGTTAAAAAAAATTATACTTTTTTTCTCAATCTGAAATGACTGAAAAATAAGATTTCAAATATCTAAGGTCTAGGTTGATCTCATTAAAACTTTTAGACCTATAGCTTAAGAATCTTTTTTTTTTTTGTAAAAGTGAAAATGAAATGGGCCTGTCACAAGGATGCCTTAAATATGCTGAATTAGTATACCTGTGTTTATAAAAACGAGTATGATCATATATCTAGGGATGTGTCTATATATTTTTTATTAAATTTACTCTTTTGGTTAAAGGATGTAGGGAGATACACATCTAACAATTTAAGTTAGAAATCCAGGGAAAGTAGATGATTTAACATAAACTTATGTACCTACCATGTCCGTACAGTGAAAAAGACATAACACAGAATAGTTAATTTATTTATTTTTTTAGAATATTGCAGCCCCAATTGTATTAGCCTCTGAAACTGATTAGTTCTTAGCATTATAACTGGCAATAACAATAATAAAAATAAGTAACATTTGTTAAACTCTTGCTATGTCCCAATACTTGAAATTTGTTGTAGAATTTAAGCATAGTGGTACAATATATAATTGTAAATTTTCTTTCAACTAAAAATTGGGCAACACATAAATTTATATTTATACACTTTATATGCAGGATAAAGTGCTAGCCATAAGTTAGCGGAGTAGCAAAAATCAAAGTTTAGGGATTTAGAAAATTGGAGTGTCTGAACCATATTTATTCCTAGTAATTTTAAAAGGGATAATATGGTAGGTTTACAGAATAAGATATATGTATAGTTTCTTACTAAATTTAATCCAGATCCATCACTTTAAATTTGAGAATAGTTTGAATCTTGCATATGCTTAATACATAAGTCTCTATAAATGAGTTTTTAAGTGCTTTTGAACACACTTAGTTACATCACTGCCTTTTTCATCAAATGGTGGCCAGTATTATTTCTCTTCTTTTAAATTATTGTGAAGTAAAATCCTTTTTACAAAGATTCATAAGCAACTTACTAATGTGTTACTGAATTTTCTATTATGCCTTTATAGTGTATAATCCAGAAACATGACCTAATTGCAAAATACCTCTAATTTCTATAGAAATATTTATAATGCAAAATTATTTTTGCAGAAATTTGTATCCAGTTGTAAGTCTTACATGAAAGATGGTAAAGGAGACACTGCAAGAATACTACCTGGTGTCAGTATAGTGTCCCCATCTTTCTTCTTCCAAGGATAAAGTGGAAGGAATGACCAATTAGCAGCCGTCATGCTAAATAAGTTGACACTAGAGGATTTAGAAAAAAAGGTGTTAAATTTCAATGTTGCATGGAGCCACCATTCACTTTTATTTTATTTTATTTTTTTTTATTTTTTTATTTTTTTTATTTTTTTTATTTTTTAATATATGAAATTTACTGTCAAATTGGTTTCCATACAACACCCAGTGCTCATCCCAAAAGGTGCCCTCCTCAATACCCATCACCCACCCTGCCCTCCCTCCCACCCTGCCCTCCCTCCCACCCCCCATCAACCCTCAGTTTGTTCTCAGTTTTTAACAGTCTCTAATGCTTTGGCTCTCTCCCACTCTAACCTCTTTTTTTTTTTTTTTTTTTTTTTTCCTTCCCCTCCCCCATGGGTTTCTGTCACTTTTAAACAAACAATGTATTCTCTTAACGTAGTTCAGTACTTGTATAATCTCTGAATATATTTTGAATTTGGGGATAGAATTGAGAATACATCAGTCTTTCCTTCTCCCTTTGGTCCAAATTCTTCACCTAGATAAATGAATGAATCTCTTAAAAATGAATAGAGAAGTTAAACCACTTGTCCCCTGTGTTTTGGGACTAGAACACAGGTCTCCCAACACCTAGCCGCATGGGAGAAATGCCACAAATACCACACCATTCTTTAACGTTCAGTTGATCTGTAATTAAATTCCTAGCCGATGATTGGTTATATTTCTTAGTACTGATGGAAATGAATCTACTGTCAATAGTGATATGTGCTATATTCTCTAAATCAGACACCCCATACATATTAGGATGTTTTTTAATGTTTTTATTTATTTTTGCGAGAGAGCAGGGGAGGGGCAGAGAGAGAAGGAGACTAAGAATTTGAAGCAGGCTCCAGGCTCTGAGCTGTCAGCACAGAGCCCACCATAGGGCTTGAATCCATGAACCAAGAGATCATGACCTGAGCCAAAGTCGGATGTGTGATGGACTGAGCCACCTAGGCACCCCTTAATAACCAAAATAAAACCCAAAGGAATTTTATTAGTGTAGTTTATTTATTGAGTGTAAAGATAAAAATAGGATCGTAATTAATTCAAGATAAAGAATTAAAATTTTATACCCCATATAGAAACCATGATATCAAACACAGAACAAAAGCAGACAAAGGTATTATCGTACATTTGAAAAGTTAAGATGAAACAAAAGTAACTCCCCCTTCCCTCCACCCCCACCCCACCAAATCAATAAGATAAAAATACCTTACTTTCTCAAAAGAGTGCTTTACTTTCTGGAAGCATTGTAATCTGACTTAATCATCAATTTATAATACAGCTACGGACACTTGCAAGATAAATTATTATAAAATAAACGCTACAAATTTGGATGTTTACAATAATAAACAATATTGCATTGTTTCATTTTTATTATTGTGTTAGAATATAACCTCGGTAGAAAATGAAAGATAACACTTAATAAGTAATGCAATTGTTATTTTACTAGAATCCCATAGAAATCTGGAATAGATTTTTCCAATGAAAAACTGTTCTCCATAATACTAAACATGTCTGTTTTTTCTTTTTCAAAGGTAAAAAAGTTCTGCAAAATTACATATTGTCTATATGTAGCAATGAAATAGAATTTAAAAATATGGTTATAAAATTATAGGTATATGACTCTTGAGATTATGTAGTGAGGAGTTTATTAATTTTCAGTTAAGAAATTTGAGGCCAGGAGATGTTTTATGATTATAAGTTTTAGAAGCATAGTGACAGAACAGTTAAAGATCATCTTTTCCAAACCTCCAACTAATGGTTGAATTCCCTCTATCACATCTGTGTGATATGGTGAATTTTCTAACATTAAACACTGGCACCAGCGTGAAATCTACTACCTTCCAATTGATTTTCTGCTAGTAATACCACATGTTCTCAGGTTACACTAGTAAAGATTCTCTAACATAAAAATAAAGTCATAGGCTGCCTGTTCCAAACACGCACGCGCGCGCACACACACAAACACGCACACACACACATTAATGTTTGAACAAAATCAAATTCTTTATCCATGTATGTGTATATATGGTTAATGTTAATAATAGGCATTGAAATCTAAATTAATGAAATAATTTCAAATAAGTAACTTCAACTGATTAACATGGACGTTACATGAATTTTAAGAAACATCAATCACCATTTTTAGGTAATTTTTAAAATGCGTTTTAGAATTCAAATTGATTTTGAAGATGATAGAACAGTAATAGATCTTAAAAATACTGCAGTGTTAATCCCCTACAGTGGTTTATATAACAAAGATTTACAGACTCACAAAATGATTTTTCTTGTGTTCAGAGCTTACAACTTAAAAGTGAATTTGATTGTTGCCCTAATATCTTCCTTTCTGCCAGAGTTTGTTTATATTTTAGAATATTTCCATGATGCTTAAGTCAAACCAAAAAAGCAATAAATAAAAATGACCCAAAATTGCTTAGCATGTGAAGACAGAAGAAAACAAAGGAAATAGATATTTGTGCACATGTCTACATGTCTTGCATTTAGTGACATTTTTAATAAAAGTATTAGAACATACATAGTTATTATGGATTTAAAAATAGCTTTATACATGAACATACTTCTACTTGAATATTCATTCATTTTTCACTTTCCCCCTTCTCATTTATGATTAATAAAAGAAATACTCTCGACAAAATGTCTTTGGTTAAATGAGCCAGGATTGGCAACACTGCAGGTATTCATTCAATCACACACTCATAGAAGTTCCACGTTTCAGCCTTTGAGAAGCTCAGAGTACAGTGAAAGGAATGGCCACAAACAACATACCATCATTTAACATTTTCTTAACTTGCATAAAAGCCCACAACATATTTTAATTTATCTCTATGATAAAATAAATTTTAAGTGCTCATTACTGAAATACACCTGTTGAAAAGATCAGGTCAATTTCGTGATAAGTTGTATTTACTTAGAAGCACTCATTGCTTAATGGTATGTTATTTCATACATATACCTGGGAATGCATAATAAAATGCACATTTTATGGCATATACTTGAGATTTACCATTTCATCAATATGCAATTTAGAAGAGGGTTTTTGCAGTTGGTACTTGAAATATTTGTCCTTTCAGTTTATTTATAAAGTGATATATATATTATATTCTTGAAATCATAAAAAAAAAAAACAACAAAGTATGTGTTTGCTGTTTAACTTTAAATTTTTTTGGTGGGTTTAAATTTTCTGTTATTTTCCATTCTTTTTTTCTTCTAAAACAGATATTCTCCTGGCCTTCCATCTTCTGCATCTGTATTACATTGTAATATGTTTTAAAAAGATGGACTGTTTTCTTCAATTTAAAATGAAAAATGAGTTTTTTTTAAAAAAATAGTAATAAAGCTAGGTCCCTTTAGAACCAGAAAACTAGAACTCCTTGGTCTGAGGTGATGCTTTCTTAGATACACATTGTTCCTGACTTCACCCAACCGAATAATCACCTTAAGCACCCCTCATAAACCTTCACACACACACACACACACACACACACACACACACACACACACACACACACACAAACACACACACACTCTACCACTGTAGTTTTCAAAGTTCTTCAGTCCCAGTTACACGTTATAGAAGTGATCTTTTTTCATCCTCTGAACTGTCTTCAATTTTCGCCTCTGGGTTTACAATTGTTTCATTTATTTATCTTTATTTCTCAAAGAATTCCAGATTTTGTGTGAAAATTCTCATGAAATCTTCAGACTCACCTGCAGTTGTTGAAGTCAAATGTTACAGTGCAGAGGAAGGTAGAGTTAGAATTCCTACTTACAATTCGTGTTTGGATTGGGATTATCCAGAAATATGCCTCAAAACACAAAATGCCCATTTTATTAGGAAGAATTTTAAGAAAGCAGGAAAATTCACAAGTGGGAGAGCTAAATTTAGAGCAGTTGAATACTCCAGTAGAATTAACCTCTGGCTCACCATGGGGATGGAGATGTAGAAGAGAATTATAACAGAAGCACGATTTGAGAGACAGAGGTGGTTATTTCTTTTGTCTGATAAGAATCTCAGAACTGTCAAATGGCTGAGCTGTCATCTACCCCTAGCTTCTTATTGTAAGAGAAGAGACTGAGGTAAAAAGATTCTTGTCCAAAATCATACAACTAATAATTTGCTAAGAATCAGGTCTCAAATCTTGCTTTACTGGTCATTTCCTTATTTTTTATAACAGTGTGTATAGATAGTCCATAACTATATATTCCAGTAACTCATCAGACCCTATCTCTACCTTTCTAATTTTGAGGAAATAAATCACCTTAAAATGTTTAAAAACCAATAAAATACTCATGATTTGAACTAAGTGGGTAAAATAGCAGATAAGATTTTGTGAAATGGTTGTTTTAAACCATCTAACAAAAGTCAGTTTTCCTTCTTTTCAATTCATGGCATGAACAAAACCTAGTTGCCTGATGTAATAATCCCTAGCCTATAAATCTTATAAAAAGCAATATGTAAAAATTTCTAAATTATAATTGAAGAAGTTAAATATATACCTTGCATTCTTATTCATGCTGTTTTTTTAAAAAGAATTGATATTTAAATATTAGATCAGGTTGCGTAACTTTTTTTTCATGGGTGGGGTTTCAATTAAATAGATTTCCTTTATTTCACTTGGTGTCATTGTTTATGACTTAAAAAGTACATAGAAACTGTAGTGAATCTAGTAATTTATTCTTAAAAGACTAATACTTCTTTTCCTTCATTCAAATACTTGAAAAAATATTTTTAAAATATATCAGTTACTTGATTGAATTTATCTTTTAAGTAAATCTAGTCATGTCTATTTTAGTACAAAACACAGGAAATATACCAGCCTCCTATGATATTGGCTTTCAATATCATAATATCAAAAACAATAGCAATATTTCAGATGAACTCCAAATAGAGGTAGTTCACGTTTATAAATTTTATAGATTGTGGATGGGCATCAATCATAATGTTAAGGCAATGATTATGAAAGAAAATGGTTATTGGCAGAAATACTATAATATATTTTAAATTTTTTCAATTATACCATTTTCTTAAATGTATCCTAATATTCCACTTAAGCTAAATTACCTAAAAACTATATTAGTTTAAGAACCAAGTTCATTAAATCTTTCAAACTTTTATAATATCTCAGTATTTTTATTTTCCTAGTTTAATTTTTCCATACAATTTGATGGATTGAAGTTATAATAAACTGGTAGTATTTTGCTCTCCTATAAAAACTTGCATAGTATTTAAAAACCTCTCTACCCATATATCCAGGATTTTCCCTACAGAACACTTAAACTCTTTCTGTACTGCTTGGTATTTTACTACTCAGTGATTATATTGCTGTATTTTCTTTTTTTTTTTTTTATTTTTTTTTTTTTTTTATTTTCTTCTGGGTACCCTATGTCAGGCTTAAGAAAGCAGTTTCTTTAACTTGGATAATTCAATGCTAACAAAATTTGTTAACTTGAATTTTATTTTAAAATTGTATATCCTGATACATGTTTTTGTTTGTTTTCTTAACTAGTGAAAAAGGCCATAGATTTTAAATCTAGAGGATTTAAATTGTTTCCAGGGAAAGACAACAGCAACAAGTTTTCTATCTGTGAGTGTACTCCTTTTTTGTTACTTTCTCTAGTGCAAGAGTGAAGTTTGTGGTGTCTGTGTTGTTTGTGTGTGTTCTTTTAAAATGTTTGTGTATTTACCAAATTAACTTGCATTAATACCTATATAACATGCATGATTATTATTCAATATTTTCTTGTATTTAAATGTGTATTGAGTTAATGGATTGATGTGGGGAGCTCCCAAGCTGACGCTGTTTCAGACGTAAAAAAATTCTTTGAGCTAGTATGTTGATAGCATTCTAGTTTTGTAATTCTAGGATGTGAGATTAAAAAAAAAAATAGTGAAAGTTTTTAAATTGGTGATTTCTTATAAGGATTTTTGTTTGACGTAATTATTTTTCTAGGGAAAAAATTTCTTTTAATGGTAATTTTTCATTTAAGAGAAAAATATATTCTCAGTTTAAATTAAGTTATCCACACCCTTTAAGTCAACTCTTTTGTAAATTAATTAGTTGACTATAGAATTAACTTTTGCTTTCTCTTGAAAATAACAAGGTGGCCTGAAATACACTTATTTATGTGTTGCCTTATACACAATTTTGCTTAACATTCAGAGATTTAGGGGTGGCTAGGTGGCTCAGTCACTTAAGAGTTGGGCTTTTGACTTCAGCTCAGGTCATGATCTCACGGTTAGCGAGCTCTAGCCCCACATCAGGCTCTGTGTGGAGGGTGCAGAGACTGCTTGGGATTCCTTCTTCCTCTCTTTCTGCCCCTCCCCAACTTGCTTCTCTATCACTCTCTCAAAATAAATAAAAATAAACTTAAAAAAAATTCATGGATTTATAGATCATCTGAAGTTCATCCTTGAATCTCAAATTAGGAATCACTGAATTAGGGCAATCATATATATTACTATAAACAAAAATTTTTTTTTGGATTTGTATTATAAATCAATAGCAGTTTGAAAAAATTTTCTACCTTATCGTGCATATATATATATATATATATATATATATATGTGTGTGTGTGTGTGTGTGTGTGTATACACACACACACACACACATATATAATTTTGAAAGAAACCATTCATGACACATCTGACTTCTCTAATGATACATTGATAGTTAATAAGATTATTAAAATAGCATATGTTATATTTTAACAGGAATATATTTTAGCATTATTATTTTATTCAGTTCCAATTAATCTGATGAAATGAGTTTATAGCTATTTCTTTAACAATGATTATTCATTATGGTTATTTCAGAAAAGGATTTTATCTTCATGTTTAGTGACTTGTATGTATAACGGTAAATGACAGAATTTGAGCAATTACATCAATTATCAAAAAAACTCAGAGCCTGTATGTGATCAAACACTTTAAAGTGTAATAATTTTAAAATGTGATTTTACATTTTGTTAGATTTGAGAATACTAAGCCAAAAATAGCAGATATAAGTAGGAAATCATTGATCAAATTAGATTACATTTTACAAAGCACTAAATAATTCATTACAAAGTATTTAGCTATATAATTATAATTTCTTATTCTATTTTTGGGGGTTAAAAACATATCTACCCATTTCAGGGAAATAAATAGTGTTAGAGTAATTTTTCATATATTAATTGTTAAAAACATTTTGGAAAGGCATTTTTCCTACAATAGGACATATACATGGAAAGAAGTTATTAGATGAATATTCTGACCTACCAAATTTCATCATGTCAATATGAAATAAAAGTTAAGTCTTTGCAGACTTAAACAGTAGGTTTACTACCTTTTTTCTAATGTTTTGGCCAGTATATTTGTTTTGGAATTCTAAGTAGAATTATAAATTCTGCTGGTTCACCCTTTCTTTCTTTTGGCTATACAAATGTTATGTGCTGCATACTCTGAGCTTTCAGATGTCCTGGGAAATTCAGACAGGGTAGGGGAAGAGAGAAGGAAGGTGAGAGAATTCAAAGCAGACTCTGTGCTGTCAGTGTGGAGTCTGACACGGGGCTCCAATCCACAGACCATGAGATCATGGCCTGAACTGAAATCCAGTCAGATGCCCGGCCAGCTGCACCACAAAGGTACCCCAGAGAAAAAACCTAATTCTTTTAAAAATATTTTATTTAAAGAATATTGGTTTTAAAATTGGGGGAAGAAAAGTTAATGAGGAAAAAAAAAGTTAATTGTGAATCAATAAATGTTAATTTCTTTCATAATTTTAAAGCATAATTTGCATTTATCTATTACATTTTGTGTAAAAGATAAAAAATATTGTGATTTTTTTACATTTTTTTAAATCACAATTAAATAAAAACAAATTATGTATTGCCAATTTCCTATAGTCACAAAATAATACATCAGCATTATATGACATTTCATTTCAGTGCATTTTTTTCAAATAACTCCTAACTAATATCAAAACTACATTCTCTATGGTTGTTTATAGAAAAGGATTGTATTGTTTTAATTTTTGTCATTATTATTTAGTGGTTAACAAGTAAGCATTTGGGTCTTCATCTCTCTGATATCATTTATTCAACACAGGGCCAAATAATTTAAAAAAATTTTTTTTACATTCATTTTTGAGAGACAGAGAAAGGCAGAGCGCAAGCAGGGGAGGAGCAGAGAGAGAGGGAGACACAGAATGAGAAGCAGGTATTCATATAAGTATTGAAATTATCTGTCACTCTGACTGTCTTCTCTGGAAGAGCAACACCTCAGGGAAGGGAGCATATCAGTTTCATCTTTTTTTTTTTTTTAATATTTTTTTTTGAGAGAGGGGAGGGGAGGGGAAGAGAGAGAGGGAAACACAGACTCCGAAGCAGGCTTCAGGCTCTGAGGTGTCAGCACAGAACCCGACACAGGGCTCAAACTCATGAGCTGTGAGATCATGACCTGAGCCGAAGTCAGACACCTAACTGACTGAGCCACCCAGACACCCCATGGGCCAAATAATTTTTAAAGGAGACAATTTTTATCTCCTATAAGCCTTTCAAATGAAAAAAAATAACAAAAAAGCTTGTGTGTATGTGTGTTTTTTTTTTTTTTTAAACAGTCCATTCTATTACTGGAACTGCCAAAAGTGAGCATAAGCGAGGAGGACTGATCTATACACATTGCCAAAGCACGTCTTCCCACAGTAGTGCCTTTAAAATTTAACTAAGAAACAAATTAATAACAGATTCAGAAAATGGCAGTAGTTTTCATGGGGAGCATTTGGGTGTTTGAATGCTAACTTAGATTCTTATTCCAAATTAATATCCAAACTCCAAAACCTCTATCCATCCCTTGTTGTTTCCCTTGTTTTTTCACCCAAAAGGGTAGGTTTGTCAGCAAATGGAAAACAAATTGATTTTTTTTTTAATTTTAAAGGTAAAGACATGTTTTTGTATTTTAAAATGTTGAACTTAATGAACTAGTAGTGTTACTAACTTTTCTACTAGTTCTTCTAAAGTATTAAGATGGAATTATGAAAAGACTCTAAGCTTCTCAAAATGTATAATTATTTTATTTTATCTTCAAATCCATACTATCATTCATTTCATGTTATTTATTCATTCTACAATTCTGTGTGAGCTATTTCTCCAAGGTAGCACCATGCTATACTAAGAAGATAAAAGAGTGAATAAAATATAGTCTCAGCTGGCAAGGATCCAACATTTTATTGGGAAGCTAAATGAGTTAAGAGTCAACTCTTTGTAGGTTATATAGTAGTATAAACTAACATTCTGTCAACGTCCATGATGGTTGATTTCAGAACAAGATCTAAAATGCTGTATTTTACAAGGTAGAATAAAATTTTAAAATCTAATATAAAAAAAAGAGTCTAAGAAAAGTGGCAATGTAACCAGCTGTGTGAGGTGACATAGAGGTAACTTCTATATAGAATCTATTTGTTTTTATTTTTGGAGTAAATTCTGTGTGATATAAAATCAGAATCTCAGAAATAAATTGCTTATAAAAAATTACCCTAAAGATTGTAGGGAAGAGTAAATGAGTTGATACATGTAAAAGATGTAGAATATTTCGTGACATGCTGGCTATTATAATTTTATGTTGGCTAAGTTTATGTTTTTAAGTTCAAACATGGAATATTGTGGTAAATTAATTAAGACTACTGTAGCCTATTTATAAACCCATATAAACCTGTAAACCCATAACTTCAGTATTATAAGAAATTACAAATCCATTTGTTTTTTTTTAATCTGTAAAACTTGCCCTCTCCTCCTTTGTCCACTTTTGTGTGTGAGAAACAACTCATGTTGCATTAATAATAATAATAATAATAATAATAATAGGTATAATAAATATTCTTAAAGTTCAGAGAAAAAAGAATACTCCCTATAGCGATACTCTTTTCAAGAGGCAACACCCTGTCCATGTAATTAAACTATTTAAAAATGTTTATTTATTTATATTTGAGAGAGAGTGAGAGAAAGAGTGCGAGCAGGGAAGGGGCACAGAGAGAGGGAGAGAGAATCCTAAGCAGGCTTAGTGCTCTCAGTGCAGAGCCTGACACGGGGCTCAGTCCCAAGAACCGTGAGATCATGACCTGAGCTGAAATCGAGAGATGGATGCTCAACCGACTGAGCCACCCAGGTGCCCCATACTTAAACTCTTAAAGAGCACTCCTGTTCTTACCATTCTGTGAATTACTGCTCACATTTAAAGAAGTAAACAGGATAGATCTGTCCAATTGCTTAAATAGCATTGTGTAGAAAAAGCAACTTTTGAATAAAAACTACTACATTTGAATGTCTTGGTATAACTAACTGTGGGCAATTATGAAATATCTATACTTCAGAGAAATAAGATGTTATACACTTTGTTCTTTATTTTTTAGTTTAAATGTTTTAAAGAGTATTAAATACACGTATCATGCAGAAGCTCTCCCGTTATCTTTACATTTTAAATTGGAAAGTCTTTCCCCTATTGCAGATAATCAAAAACTGGTTTAAAGGATACTTCCAAATAAACTGAATAAATAAATAAATAAATAAATACATGAATTAATTAAGTGAAATGGTAAAAAAGTATGTATGTGCACTGCATCTTAAGATAAAACATTTGGTAAAGAGGATTGAATTTAATTAGTGATGCCATTTTGCCTTAGTGAGATTTCTGGACAGGATGGAGGGCTTCGGGTTTAACAATAGAAGTTTTTGAATGAATATGCCAAGGTTTAAACCTAGATTAAGGCACTAACTAACAGATATGACTTTGGAAACATTTTTAACCTCTCCCTGCCATAGTTTCCTCACCTGTAGGAAGTGTGTAATAATAGTAACTACCCTTTAGATTGTTGTGAATATTAAATGAGTTGATGAATGATGTAGAATAGTTCCTGACACAGTACCCTGTTAAGCATTAGCTACTATTTAAATTTATATTAACACAGGCTTATATTTTGAGGTAATGATGAAATGGAAAAAATGAATTAAAAAAATTTTATTTTCTAATAATGTATTCATAGATCACTTCTAAATTAACTTGTAATCTGTGTTATACATTGGATTGTAATAAAGTAGGTAAGCCCAGTTCATGCCATTCCTTTCTTTATATCTATTCCATGTCAAAAAGCCACATTTAAATAACATAAACCCCAACCTTTTCAAAAGCTATTTTAAGATAAGAGAGTGCTTCCAATAGAAAATACTTGATTCATTGAAAACAATACACCAGATATTGTTGTTAATTAAACTACTAGGGCATATTTACTCAGAGGTTATTAACACCTATCCAGGCATTTTGGGTGTATTTAAAATAATTGTTTTCCCCTTATCTTTATCAAGTATATAATCTCTTTGTATGTATGACTAAGGAATGGGAAACTACTAATCTATAACACGATAAATCATTTAAAAACTAAACATAAAATTTCCGATGTTATATAATTTGAAGGACTAGAATAATCTGGAAAAATTAAGGATTGTATTTTGCAAAAAGTGGGAATTGGGCTGAGTCTAAAAACTAGATATAATTTTGATAGCTAAGGAGGAAGAAAGGAAAAACATGGAGACTTGGAGAAAATATAAATAAAGCATGGGGTGAACATGGCTAACTAGTAAAATTGCAGAATGATTTAGAAACCTTTGGATTGAGTTATGGAAGCATCTTGGTGACTAGTGGGAAATAAAACTGATATAGTAGAAATCTCAAATCATAGGAGATTAGAACATTAATAAAAACTGTGTTTGAGGAAGTTTAGTCCTCCTCTAGTACTCAAGGTGGATTGGAGGTGAATTATAATGGAATGTACAAAAGCATCAGTGATTAGATTGGATCTGAGCATGCACAAGAGGTAACGCTGGATATTTCGGTGGAGTCACTTAGGAGATCATTGAAGGAGGAAGAATGAGCTTGGGGAAAAAATGATGAAACCATGTATTGGAACTCGTTAGCAAAGAGGTAATTTTTTCAAGCCATGAGTGAAATATAAAATATAGAGAACCATGGTCAATGCCTTTGAATTTGTCCACTAGAAAAAAAGTAAGAGAGTCGTCTAAAGTAAGAGAGTGATCAAAAATAAGGGAATGATTAAAAAAAAAGAGATAAAAGGGAATGAAATAGCAAGTAAGCAGACCAAAAAAAGTAAAACTATCACATATTTTGCAGGGATCAGTGAATATGTAATAAAGTTGTCAATAAGGATATTGGCTGGGGATATTTAGGAAAGTGATTTTTACAGAATGAAAGACACAAATGGAAAATTTCCTATCTAATTGAGAATATGACAATTTTACCAGAGCTATGACTGTTGGGACATTACCTGATAGTTATCTTGTTATCTGATAAATCAGTTTGAACATATTGATCAATCTGAACTAAATTATGCCGGAGACCAGTAGGTCTCAACATTGACTTTACATTAGAATCACCTTAAGGATTACTGAAAACCAAACCAGGGAAAAAACTGATGCCCAGGGTCCTACCCTAGAGTAATTGTGTTAGAATATCTAAAGGTAGAAATAAGCATCTTCATCCCTAAAGAAATGTCCACAAGTGGTTTGGATCCACAGTGTAGGTCGAGAACCATTGTAAAATTTTGCTTTTTTTTTTTTTTTCTGTGGAATCTCCACTCAGGTCCTATTCTTTCCTCAAAATGCAGAGAAGTTGATAAAGAACAAAGTAGCAGTTATTCTCTAGTTCATTACAAGATTGAATTTATGAAACAATATCACTCGCATATTTCAAAACTATCAGGTTTAAAACTCGTTTGCATTAAAATATCTGTCTTGGGGATTTGGTTACCCCTTGTGATCACACTCATTGAAAATATTAAGAAATCTTTCAATAATTGAGTGTTCTGGATAAAGTGCTGAGAATGTGTATGATGGCTAGTGAAACATAATCATGTAAATGGCTAGAGGGTAAAGCCATTATTTGGTTTTCAGCAGTATGTCATAATTTAGGGACATGCCTGGTAATTAGAACCACAGTTTTACTTTAACATTGGCAGGACACACTGCTTTGGTATATATCAGATAAGAAGTGCTAATAATCTTCAACTTTTCCCATAGGGTCTTATTTTCCTATTGCAACTTAAAAATAGTAGGTACCCAAATGACACAATTATAAGTGTTAGTGACTTCTTTGCTGCCAATAATTAGTGGAAACTCTGGCACTAACACCCTGGGAATGAATTCCCAGAGACTTCACAATTTGATAGTAATTAAAAATAAAGTGTTAACTATTAATGTGTTACTATTCAGAATAGTATGCCATTGAAGTTGAACATAAAACTTATAGGTCCACTAAGAGAAAAAATGCTTTGTCTTTATTACTAGGTTATAAATTTATATTTCACCTTTATATATTTAAACTACAGTGATATTTAAAAAATAAGAATATGTTTTATGTAAATTTTTCAATTAACATTTTTCTTGATTTTCTATTCATAAGTGTTTTGATTCTTTTGTTTTCTTCTGTTGTTACAGTAAATGAGGGAGGTATCAAAACAGCTTCCAATTTATGCCCAGATCCAGGAGAACCAGAAAATGGGAAGAGAGTTGGATCAGATTTTAGGTAATATTTTATGTTATTTATTTCATTATTTTGTTGAAGTTTGTTTAATTTAAAATTAAAGAATAATACTATGGAGTTGAAGACTGGGTGATTGAAAACAATGGTAGCTGGATCTTATTTGTTACTATTAATATTCCATTACTTTAAAGTGTCTAATTACACACCAACTTTATTAGGGTACTTTCCTGGAGTTAAACAGTTAATTTCTTGTCATGTAGTAAGTGAACAATCATGGGCTTTGGATTTGAAAGACATGAGTTAGAATTCAAATTCTGCTTAATGGCTGTCTGATCTTGAGTAAGTCATTGAATTCTGTCTGCCTGAGTTTCCTGTTCTGTAACATGTAAATTGAACTTACCACATATACTGGTGAGTTTCAGATGAGGTATTGCCAGGCTGTCGTGGTTTGTGAGTTCAAGCCTCACAATGGGCTCGCTGCTGTCAGTGCAGAGACCACTCTGGGTCCTCTGTCCTCTTCTCTCTCTGTTTTCCTCCTCACTGTAGCACACTCTTTCTACTTCTTTCTCAAAAATAAACATTAAAAAAAATGAGGTACTGTCTATGAAATCTTCCTGCAAATATTCTATAAACATAAGTATTTTTCAGAAGTATACATAAATGAATATGTTTTATCTCCGTCTTAAAATTAGTATTTATTTTACTAATTCAAAATTAAGTTACTAACAACCAAGAGAATGAAAGTAGTATACTGTGGTAGACATTAATTTGCATAACTATCAAATAATATTTTTTAAAAATCTTGAAATTTTAGTAGTCCTCTGATTGTAGCATTTTATAAATAAAAGATACCAAAAATCCTGTAAAACATTAAATGATAATTTAACTAACATTCGCAAATACTTATTTTTACAAAATATCCATGAGACATATGGGGGAAAGGAAGGAGAAAAAAATAGTTTCAAACATAGAGGGAGGCAAACCGTAAGAAACTTAGAACAAACGTAGAGTTGAGGGGGCTTGGGGGGTGAAAAGAATGGGTAACGGGCATTGAGGAGGGCACTTGTTGGGTTGAGCCCTGGGTGTTGTATGTAAGTGATGAAACATGGGAATCTACTCCCCAAAATAATTTATTGTCAAATCATCTAACATACAGTATATACAGTATACTCAGTATATACAAGACTACACTGTATATACTGTATGTTAGCTGATTTGACAATAAATTATATTTAGTAAAAAAATATTGGTAATGACCATAATTATACCTACCACACACACTTCTGTATATTATTTGTATAAAGGACAAATGATACTCTAAAGAATATCCCTGCAGGAGGTTGTGGGGGAGATCATTCTTAGAATAGAGATTTGTGGAAATTTTGTCCCTGTGGATCTTTCAAGATGACTTAAAATTACATTTTGCTATACATGTAGAAGAAAAGATAATATATGATTTCACATTAATACAATTGTAATTTTCTAAAAGAAATACAGAACTTAATTTACTCAGCCCCATAATTAATATAAATGATAATGTTTGAAGAAAAACATGAGATAAATTTAAAAGATCTGAGATCTAGTCAAACTCTAATCTTAATAAATTGATTTTATTAAAAATCAACTGAATTTCTCAGCCTCAATAATTAAAAGTGATATTTTATAGACTACAAAATGGTAAGCAACTTTCTGTTTTTACATGTCTTCTTTATTTATTATAAAATCTTATATGGTATTTATTATTTTATCCCCACTTTACAAATGAGAAAACTAAAGCCCTGTTTACACAGCAGATAATTTGTGGAACTGAAATTTGAACTTAGTATTTCCTGATTCCAGAGTCTGACCATTTAGTCCATATATTACTTTAGGCTTTGAAGTCAAACTAACTTCATTTGAATTCCATTCTTGCCACAAACTACTTGTGTTCTCTAAGAGCTTATTTCCAAAAATCTAAAAATGAGAATAGTACTTATTTCATTGGTTGAGGAAATTACATGAGAGGATTTATGCATGTAGTAATTATGCAGCTTGAGACAAAATAAGTATTCAATTGGGGCACTTGGGTAGCTGAGTTGTTTGTGTCTGACTCTTGTTTTAGGCTTACGTCATGATCTCACAGTCTTGAGTTGGAGACCCTTGTATGACTCTACACTGAGTGTGGAGCCTGCTTGGGATTCTCTTTCTCCTCCTCTCTCTGCCCCTCCCCTGCGTGCTCTTTCTCTCTCTCTCAAAATAAATAAACAAACATTTAGAAAAATAAGTATTCAGGGGCGACTGGGTGGCTCAGTCAGTTAAGTGGCTGACTTTGGCTCGGGTAATGATCTCAGTTTGTTGAGTTCGAGACCCACGTAGGGCTCTGTGCTGACAGCTCAGAGCCTGGAGCCTGCTTTGGATTGTGTGTGTCTCTCTTTCTCTGCCCCATGCTGCTCACACTCTGTGTGTGTCTCTCTCTCTCAAAAATAAATAAACATTAAAAGTTTTTAAAAGAATAAGTATTCAATTAATGCTAGTGACTATTATAGTATGATATGATTTGCAGAATAATTATTAATATGAATATTTACTTGGTCCCACTTTTTGCAAAAATTTCTGGTTTTATTGGAAATAGACTAATATAGTGATTTAAATTACCTTCAAGTGTAGAGGATTACAGTTATAAGATTACTTTGTAATCATATTTTAAGCACCATGATAGATGTTAGGCATCAAGAGGTCCACAGTCAGACTAAAATATAGTATAATCATTATAATTTAAGAATGTGTGGTAGCTGGAACTAGAGGGTATTACACTAAATGAAATAGTCAGAGAAAGACAAATATATGATTTCACTCACGTGGAATTTAAGAAACATGGTAGACGAAGATAGGGGAAATGAAGCAAAAGTAAGATTAAAAAAAAACCAGAGAGGGAAACAAAACATGAGAGACTCTTTAATACAGAGAACAAACTGAGGGTGGCTGGTGGGGTGTTGGGTGGTGGGATGGGCTAAATGAGTGATGGGCATTAAAGAGGGCACTTGTTGGGATGAGCACTAGGTGTTATATGTTACTGATGAATCACTAAATTCTATTCCTGGAATCATTATTATACTATATGTTAACTAACTTGGATTTAAATTAAAAAAAAAAGAATGTGTAAAGTGTTAAGGACACACAGAGGAGGTATGACATTTTTGGAGGCTAGGAGATAAGGGTCATAAGAAGTTAACATTGAGTTTGGTCTTGCAGGATGATTAGAATGTGATACATAGAGAAAAAGAAGTCCAGTGAACATTTATATATTCATTATCTATGTATGTTATTTGCTTATTATGGGTCTGGTCTTGTACTAGGAACAAATAAAACACACAAAAGCAGACATAGTAGATGCCCTCCATAGTTCCTATAATTTAATGGCAGAAAAGACAATAAGCAATTAAATGGCACATGCAGTTGTCATCACAAATTTAGAAAAAAATGTTGTGAAATCATAAAAAACAGAACAAAACAAAAACAAAGCATCTGTAAGAGAGAGTAAAAGTGTCAGGGTGGGAATGCACCCATTTTAAGAAGGTTCTACTCTCATTGATACCAGAATTTTATGCATCTAGACTACAAGTAAGGAAGACTCACATTGAGGACAAGCTATTCCAGGAAAATAAAGATGAGTGAGTCTAAATTATCAAATGTAAATGGGAGAAAAGCATAGAATGAAGCTGAGGAGATAAGGAAAAACCAGATCTCTCCCACAGAGAAAGCAAATTGGCAGCCATTCAGCCTAATCTGGACTTAAGATACGTTTTGTTTTAAGCTCACATTGTTTTTAAAAAATGGGAACCAACATTTATTTATTTTTGTGTGTGGTAACCTCTAGAGTACATTTTATTTATTTTTAATATGAAATTTATTGTCAAATTGGTTTCCATACAACACCCAGTGCTCATCCCAACAGGTGCCCTCCTCAATACTCATCACCCACCATCTCCTCCCTCCCACCCCCCATCAACCCTCAGTTTGTTCTCAGTTTTTAAGAGTTTCTTATGTTTTGGCTCCCTCCCTCTCTAACCTTTTTTTTCCTTCCCCTCCCCCATGGTCTTCTGTTAAGTTTCTCAGGATCCACATAAGAGTGAAACCATATGGTATCTGTCTTTCTCTGTATGACTTATTTCACTTAGCATAACACTCTCCAGTTTCCTCCACGTTGCTACAAAAGGCCATATCTCATTCTTTCTCATTGCCATGTAGTACTCCATTGTGTATATAAACCACAATTTCTTTATCCATTCATCAGTTGATGGACATTTAGGCTCTTTCTATAATTTGGCTATTGTTGAAAGTACTACTGTAAACATTGGGGTACAAGTTCCCCTATGCATCAGCACTGCTGTATCCCTTGGGTAAATTCCTAGCAGTGCTATTGCTGGGTCATAGGGTAGAACTATTTTCAATTTTTTGTGGAACCTCCACACTGTTTTCCAGAGCGGCATTTAAAAATCAGGAGATTACACACATGTACACTCACAAAGATTTTTGCACTTCCTTAGTAGATTCAATGACTGATATAATGTACCTTCATGGAAATATCTACTGAAATCTATTAATAACTATTCCCATTAGGCTGATCAAGGTCTCTCTGGTTCAACATGGTCACTCCTGGGCTACTTTAAGTCACCTATATATAGTAAGAAGATACAAAGAAGTGTAAGAGAGACCTGATCTTATTTATATTTTCAGTATATCATCCCTTATATTTTAGATGGGTGGATTGAAGAAAACAGAAATTTTAACTGGAAGATGACTAAAGTAGTTTGGGTGTAAGATGGTGGAGACTTGGATTATGGCGATATACTGAACTAGACAGATTCAAGATAGCCTTTAAAGATATAATTTTCAGTATCCAATGATAATTTGATGTGGAAAGCAAGAAAAAATAAAAGGTGATTCCTAACTTGGTGGGATTGAATATCATGAGAATGGACTAAATGATAATATTTAATTAAGTGTAGAAGTCCAGAGGTTTGAGGAGGAAAAATGAAGAGTTCAGTTTTGAGATTTTAAAATTTACATGACTTAAGAGATTTCCACATGGATATATTACATTTGTAGTTGAATGTAATTGAAATTCAGAGATAGCTGGGAACCATCAGCGTGTAGGTACTATAAATAATATTAAAGCAACATGAGTAGGTTGCATCACTTAGACTCTATAAAAAGATTAGACCATCTATGACATAGTCCCAAATATCAATGCTATTTGATGATATGATAGAAAACAAGGAGCCATCAAATCATACTCATGAGTGGCGAGAGGAATAGGAGGGAAACAAGAGAAGGAGGTTCTTGAAAAGAGGTTGAGGAGTGGTCAATGTGGTTGAAAAACTGAGAGTGAGAGGCAGAAGACTGTTAAATTTGTCAGCAAGAAGATTATAGATACGAGTGATTTCTTGGCGTGACAGACCTAGAAAAAAATTTGGAATAGCATGAAAGTTGAATAGACACACTTCAGACAGGTAATAGCTCTGGATCATCAAATTACATAAAGCAGAAGAATAATGGGGGTAGTTCTGGAGTCATTATTTTCTTTCATCCGTGTCTTATAGTTTTCAACATACAGGTCTTTCACATCCTTGATTAAATTTGTTTCTCGCTATTTTTTTTTGATGCCATTGTAAATGAAATTGCTTATTGTTATTGTTATTTTTTTCATTCTGATAGTTATTAGTGTATCCTGAAAATTTACTGAGTATGTTTGTTAGTCTAACAGTTGGTTAATAGAGTGTTTGAGTTTCTCTATATAAGATTTCATGTCATCTGCAAATAGTGACAGATTTACTTCTTCCTTTCTAATTCAGTGCCTTTTTTTTTTTTCCTAATTGCTCCGGCTAGGGCTTCCAATACTATGTTGAATAAATGTGGCAAGAGTGGGCATCCTTGTCTTATTCCTGATCTTAGTGGAAACACTTTGAACTTTTCACTGTAGCTTCTGGCTTGTCATATATAGCTTATATAATGTTGAGGTATGTTTTCTCTATACTTGCTTTGTTAGTGTCCACAGCCTGTGTTCTCTGAGAGCAGTTCCATAGGCCAATAGATGTGGGCCACACCTGAAGTCCTCCCCTCAAGCCATAGCTCAAGAAAAAGTAGAGAGTCCTCCTTTACAGAAAGACTAGAGGGTGTGGTTCAGTCCACCATTTGTGCAGCATACTAGGGGTGGTAACCTGCCAAGAAACATCTTTCCGATTGCCACAGTCCTGTGGACCCAGTAATGAAACCCCCAGCCACTAGAGCCAGACAATCAAGGAGTGTACCTTGGGTAGTAGCCCCTAAAACCCAGACCCCAAACATACAACTCAGGGCATCTTTAACAGAAAGACCTAGTTCTATTCTCTCTTGCTTTGCCTTGGGGGTGGTAGCTGTTATAAACCCTTTCTCCATTGCTTATAGTCCTGTGGGACCCACAAGTGTTAAGTCCCACTGGCCACCAGAGCCAGGCAATGTAGAGATGTGCACAATATAGGGGTGTCATACAGGGGTATAAATTTCTTTCTGCCTGGCACCAATTGCTACAGTCTCATGGGAACAGATGGGGCTAAGGGTAAGCTCCCTTAGACTTCAGAGCCAGGCAAATAAGAAGTGTCCCCTAATTATAACCACAAAGGTCAGGGTGCCATATGCTTGTGAGAGCTCCCATATGGGAAATATTAGTGTTCTGGAGCACAGCAAAAGGAGAGTGTGAAGAAGGCACCCGCCAGTCTCCATCTAGGAGAGTATTCCAACAAACTTCTAGGTATGTGTGTTAAATTAGATGCCTGCCCCTCAGACCAACACTTTAATAAAGCAGGTGAGCCTTTTTCACTTTTACACTGGTCACCAGTGGCTGCCTCTGAACTGGGACTTGGGGCAGGTGAATCTGAACACTTGAGACCTTTAACCTCCCTCTCAGATTGCTGTCATCTTGTAGGTCTCAGGATGTGGGCCCCATTGGTTCTCAAAGTTAGACATTTTGGAAGGGCTCATCTCTCAAGTCCATACCATCAGATTGGGATATCTGATGTGAGGTTCAAATTCTTTGATCCTCAGAGAGAAGCTCTAAGTTTTGAGTTTCTTCCTGGTTTTGGGTAACTGCACCAAGGGTAGGATTCATTTTATCCCAGCTTCTCCTACCCTCGTTGATGTGGATTTCTTCAGTTTGCAAGATGTGTAGTGGTCACTTAGCCAGCCTTTAGGTTTGTTGTTTTCTTTTTTTTTTACTTTTAAAAATTATGAGTGTTATTTTTATTGCGTTGAACACCAAAAAAATTGATTTGATGACGTATATAAGTAGCTTTAAGTAATTTTGCAGATGGACAGTTTAAAAGCATGTAAAATTCTTTGGCCTACATACATTTTTCTTTTTTTTTTTTCTTTTTTTTTTTTTTGGTTTTTTTTTGTGTGTTTTTTTCAATATATGAAGTTTATTGTCAAATTGGTTTCCATACAACACCCAGTGCTCATCCCAAAAGTACCCTCCTCAATACCCATCACCCACCCTGCCCTCCCTCCCACCCCCCATCAACCCTCAGTTTGTTCTAGTTTTTAAGAGTCTCTTATGCTTTGGCTCTCTTCCACTCTAACCTCTTTTTTTTTTTCTTCCCCTCCCCCATGGGTTTCTGTTAAGTTTCTCAGGATCCACATAAGAGTGAAAACATATGGTATCTGTCTTTCTCTGTATGGCTTATTTCACTTGGCATCACACTCTCCAGTTCCATCCACGTTGCTACAAAGGGCCATATTTCGTTCTTTCTCATTGCCACGTAGTACTCCATTGTGTATATAAACCACAATTTCTTTATCCATTCATCAGTTGATGGACATTTAGGCTCTTGCCATAATTTGGCTATTGTTGAGAGTGCTGCTATAAACATTGGGGTACAAGTGCCCCTATGCATCAGTACTCCTGTATCCCTTGGGTAAATTCCTAGCAGTGCTATTGCTGGGTCACAGGGTAGGTCTATTTTTAATTTTTTGAGGAAACTCCACACTGTTTTCCAGAGCGGCTGCACCAATTTGCATTCCCACCAACAGTGCAAGAGGGTTCCCGTTTCTCCACATCCTCTCCAGCATCTGTAGTCTCCTCATTTGTTCATTTTCGCCACTCTGACTGGTGTGAGGTGATATCTGAGTGTGGTTTTGATTTGTATTTCCCTGATGAGGAGCGACGTTGAGCATCTTTTCATGTGCCTGTTGGCCATCCAGATGTCTTCTTTAGAGAAGTGTCTATTCATGTTTTCTGCCCATTTCTTCACTGGGTTATTTGTTTTTCAGGTGTGGAGTTTGGTGAGCTCTTTATAGATTTTGGATCCTAGTCCTTTGTCCGATATGTCATTTGCAAATATCTTTTCCCATTCCGTTGGTTGCCTTTTAGTTTTGTTGGTTGTTTCCTTTGCTGTGCAGAAGCTTTTTATCTTCATAAGGTCCCAGTAGTTCATGTTTGCTTTTAATTCCCTTGCCTTTGGGGATGCATCAAGTAAGAAATTGCTGTGGCTGAGGTCAGAGAAGTCTTTTCCTGCTTTCCCCTCTAGGGTTGGATGGTTTCCTGTCTCACATTAAGGTCCTTTATCCATTTTGAGTTTGTTATTGTGAATGGTGTGAGAAAGTGGTCTAGTTTCAACCTTCTGCATGTTGCTGTCCAGTTCTCCCAGCACCATTTGTTAAAGAGACTGTCTTTTTTCCATTGGATGTTCTTTCCTGCTTTGTCAAAGATTAGTTGGCCATACGTTTCTGGGTCTAGTTCTGGGGTTTCTATTCTATTCCCTTGGTCTATGTGTCTGTTTTTGTGCCAATACCATGCTGTCTTGATGATGACAGCTTTGTAGTAGAGGCTAAAGTCTGGGATTGTGATGCCTCCTGCTTTGGTCTTCTTCTTCAAAATTACTTTGGCTATTCGGGGCCTTTTGTGCTTCCATATGAATTTTAGGATTGCTTGTTCTAGTTTTGAGAAGAATGCTGGTGCAATTTTGATTGGGATTGCGTTGAATGTGTAGATAGCTTTGGGTAGTATTGACATTTTGACAATATTTATTCTTCCAATCCATCAGCATGGAATGTTTTTCCATTTCTTTATATCTTCTTCAAATTCCTTCATAAGCTTTCTATAGTTTTCAGCATACAGATCTTTTACATCTTTGGTTAGATATTGCTAGGTATTTGATGCTTCTTGGTGCAATTGTGAATGGGATCAGTTTCTTTATTTGTCTTTCTGTTGCTTCATTATTAGTGTATAAGAATGCAACTGATATCTGTACATTGATTTTGTATCCTGCAACTTTGCTAAATTCATGTATCAGTTCTAGCAGACTTCTGGTGGAGTCTATCAGATTTTCCATGTATAATATCATGTCATCTGCAAAAAGTGAAAGCTTAACTTCATCTTTGATGCCTTTGATTTCCTTTTGTTGTCTGATTGCTGACGCTAGAACTTCCAACACTATGTTAAACAACAGCGGTGAGAGTGGACATCCCTGTCGTGTTCCTGATCTCAGGGAAAAAGCTCTCAGTTTTTCCCCGTTGAGGATAATGTAAGCTGTGGGCTTTTCATAAATGGCTTTTATGATGTTTAAGTATGTTCCTTCTGTCCCGACTTTCTTGAGGGTTTTTATTAAGAAAGGTGGCTGAATTCTGTCAAAGGCCTTTTCTGCATCGATTGACAGGATCATATGGTTATCTTTTCTTTTATTAATGTGATGTATCACGTTGATTGATTTGCGAATGTTGAACCAGCCCTGCATCCCAGGAATGAATCCCACTTGATCATGGTGAATAATTCTTTTTATATGCTGTTGAATTCGATTTGCTAGTATCTTATTGAGAATTTTTGCATCCATGTTCATCAGGGATATTGGCCTGTAGTTCTCTTTTTTTCCTGGGTCTCTGTCTGGTTTAGGAATCAAAGTAATACTGGATTCATAGAATGAGTCTGGAAATTTGCCTTCCCTTTCTATTTTTTGGAATAGCTTGAGAAGGATAGGTATTCTCTCTGCTTTAAACGTCTGGTAGAACTCCCCTGGGAAGCCATCTGGTCCTGGACTCTTATTTGTTGGGAGATTTTTGATGATTGATTGAATTTCTTTTCTGGTTATGGGTCTGGTCAAGCTTTGTATTTCCTCTGATTGAGTTTTGGAAGCGTGTGGGTTTTTAGGAATTTGTCTAATTCTTCCAGGTTGTCCAGTTTGATGGCATAAATTTTTCATAGTATTCCCTGATAATTGCTTGTATCTCTGAGGGATTGGTTGTAATAATTCCATTTTCATTCATGATTTTATCTATTTGGGTCATCTCCCTTTTCTTTTTGAGAAGCCTGGCTAGAGGTTTATCAAATTGTTTATTTTTTCAAAAAACCAACTCTTGGTTTCGTTGATCTGCTCTACAGTTTTCTTAGATTCTATATTGTTTATTTCTGCTCTGATCTGTATTATTTCTCTTCTTCTGCTGGATTTAGGCTGTCTTTGCTGTTATGCTTCTATTTCCTTCAGGTGTGCTGTTAGATTTTGTATTTGGGATTTTTCTTGTTTCTGGAGATAGGCCTGGATTGCAATGTATTTTTCTCTCAGGACTGCCTTCGCTGCATCTCAAAGCGTTTGGATTGTTGTATTTTCATTTTCATTTGTTTCCATATATTTTTAAATTTCTTCTCTAATTGCCTGGTTGACCCATTCATTCTTTAGTAGGGTGTTCTTTAACCTCCATGCTTTTGGAGGTTTTCCAGACTATTTCCTGTGGTTGATTTCAAGCTTCATAGCATTGTGGTCTGAAAGTATGCATGGTATGATCTCAATTCTTGTATACTTATGAAGGGCTGTTTTGTGACCCAGTATGTGATCTATCTTGGAGAATGTTCCATGTGCACTTGAGAAGAAAGTATATTCTGTTGCTTTGGGATGCAGAGTTCTAAACATATCTGTCAAGTCCATCTGACCCAATGTATCATTCAGGGCCCTTGTTTCTTTTTTTCTTTTTTTTTAATTTTTTTTTTTTAACATTGTGTTTATTTTTGAGACAGGGAGAGAGAGAGCATGAACAGGGGAGAGTCAGACAGAGAGAGACACAGAATCAGAAACAGGCTCCAGGCTCTGAGCTGTCAGCACAGAGCAGGGCCCTTGTTTCTTTATTGACCGTGTGTCTAGATGATCTATCCATTTCTGTAAGTGGAGTGTTAAAGTCCCCTGCAATTACCACATTCTTATCCATAAGGTTGCTTATGTTTGTGAGTAATTGTTTTATATATTTGGGGGCTCCCGTATTTGGCGCATAGACATTTATAATTGTTAGCTCTTCCTGATGGATAGACCCTGTAATTGTTATATAATGCCCTTCTTCATCTCTCGTTACAGCCTTTAATTTAAAGTCTAGTGTGTCCGATATAAGTATGGCTATTCCAGCTTTCTTTTGACTTCCAGTGGCATGATAAATAGTTCTCCATCCCCTCACTCTCAATCTGAAGGTGTCCTCAGGTCTAAAATGAGTCTCTTGTAGACAGCAAATAGATGGGTATTGTTTTTTTATCCATTCTGATACCCTATGTGTTTTGGTTGGCGCATTTAGTCCATTTACATTCAGTGTTATCGTAGATAGATATGGGTTTAGAGTCATTGTGATGTCCATAGGTTTCATGCTTGTAGCGATGTCTCTGGTACTTTGTCTCACAGGATCCCCCTTAGGATCTCTTGTAGGGCTGGTTTAGTGGTGACAAATTCCTTCAGTTTTTGTTTGTTTGGGAAGACCTTTTTCTCTCCTTCTATTCTAAATGACAGACTTGCTGGATAAAGGATTCTCGGCTGCATTTTTTTTCTGTTCATCACATTGAAGATCTCCTGCCATTCCTTTCTGGCCTGCCATGTTTCAGTAGAGATCTTTCATGAGTCTTACAGGTCTTCCATTATTATAGAGCACGTTTATCTCTAGCTGCTTTCAGAATTTTCTCTTTATCCTTGTATTTTGCCAGTTTCACTATGATATGTCATGCAGAAGATCGATTCAAGTTATGTCTGAAGGGAGTTCTCTGTGCCTCTTGGATTTCAGTGCCTTTTTCCTTCCCCATATCCGGGAATTATTAAAGATTATTTCTTTAAGTACACCTTCAGCACCTTTCCCTCTCTCTTCCTCCTCTGGAATACCAATTATGCGTAGATTATTTCTCTTTAGTGCATCACTTAGTTCTCTAATTTTCCCCTTATACTCCTAGATTTTTTTATCTCTCTTTTTCTCAGCTTCTTCTTTTTCCATAACTTTATCTTCTAGTTCACCTATTCTCTCCTCTGCCTCTTCAATCCGAGCCGTAGTTGCATTTTATTTTGCAACTCATTAAGAGCATTTTTTAGCTCCTCCTGGCTGTTCCTAGTCCCTTGATCTCTGTAGCAAGAGATTCTCTGCTGTCCTTTATACTGTTTTCAAGCCCAGCGATTAATTTTATGACTATTATTCTAAATTCACTTTCTGTTATATTGTTTAAATCATTTTTGATCAGTTTCGTTAGCTGTTGTTATTTCCTGGACATTTTTCTGAGGAGAATTCTTCTGTTTCGTCATTTTTGATAGTCCCTGGAGTGGTGCAGGACTGCGGAGCACTTCCTCTGTGCTGTCTTGAATAACTTGAGTTGGTGGGCGGGGCCGCAGTCAGATCTGATGTCTGCTTTCAGCCCACCACTGGGGCCACAGTCAGACTGGTGTGTGCCCTCTCTTCCCCTCTCTTAGGGGCAGGGTTCACTGCTGGGTGGTGGGGCCCGTCTGAGCTACTTGCACACTGCCAGGCTTGTGGTGCTGGGGATCTGGCGTATTAGCTGGGATGGATCGGCAGGGTGCACAGGGGCAATAGAGGCAGGCTCAGCTCACTTTTCCTTTGGAGATCTGCTTCGGGAGGGGCCCTGCGGCACCGGGAGGGAGCCATACCTGCTGTAGGGATCCAATGTCAGAAGCACAGCGTTGGATGTTTGCGAGGTGCAAGCAAGTTCCCTGGGAGGAACTGGTTCCCTTTGGGATTTTGGCTGGGGGATGGGCGAGGGAGATGGTGCTGGTGAGCGCCTTTGTTCCCGGACAAGCTGAGCTCTATAGTCTGGGGCTCAACAACTCTCTCTCCAGTTGTCCTCCAGCCCTCCCGTTCTCCGAGCAGAGCTGTTAGCTTATAACCTTCCAGATGTCAAGTCCCTCTTGCTGTCAGAACACACTCCATCAGGCCCCTCCGCTTTTGCCAGCCAAACTCGGGGGCTCTGCTTTGCTGGCGGGCTGCCCCTCGGCCCCGGCTCCCTCCCGCCAGTCCTTGGAGCGTGCACTGCCTCTCCACCCTTCCTACCCTCTTCCGTGGGCCTCTCTTCTGCGCTTGGCTCCGGAGACTCCATTCTGCTAGTCTTCTGGCAGTTTTTTGGGTTATTTAGGCAGGTGTAGGTGGAATCTAAGTGATCAGCAGGACGCGAGGTGAGCCCAGCGTCCTCCTACGCCGCCATCTTCCCAGGATCCCCCAGGTTTGTTGTTTTGTTAAAGAGGAAATTGTTGCCTAGGTAGCTGTTTACCCAGTGTGTCCTTGGGAGGAGGTGAGTTAAGGATCTTCCTACTTCACAATTTTGAACTGAAACTCTCAAGGAACTTCTTTATGGATTGAATATGAAGTAATACAATTAGGAATAGTTAATAATTCTACAAAAAACCTTTTATAAAGAAAATGCTAATTTAGTCTGCAGCATATACAAGTCCTTTCTTCTATTTCTACCTTTGATTTATCAGTGATTTGATAGATCTTTTCCTTCTTTCTCCTACCCCAAATTACTTGCCTCTCCTTTAGGTTACCCATATTGTTTAAACAAAAAAGCTCATTATTCAGATATTTCTTCTTGTGTTTTATTTCTTATTTTTTCCTCTTATTCCCATTTTACTACATTACTATGATCCATCTCCTGTTACATAATTAAGGTCACATCACTTGTTCCACTTTGTCTAGGTCACATAGCATTTCCATGATAACAATGGAAATTTCTTTAATAAAAATCCATATACTCAGTAAAACATTGTTTTTATATGGAAGTTATAGAATACTATATCTGAGTAACTATCCAAATGCAGCATGGAAAAATATGACAGATCTGACATTGAATTTTGCTTTTATGTTATGTTATTTTTATCATTTATATATTACTAGAAGATACATCACTAGAAGACATTCTTAATATTCTTCTTTATAATTTGATATTTCAAAAACTTGTCATTTAATAATATGTGGCATCAAATACATAAAATAACCTCATTTTTATAGATTTGGAAAGTAGTATACATAAAATATTCCCACATTACACAAGCCAAAATGCTTGCCTTATTCATAAATAGTTTTATTCATCAAAAATTATTTTCTAGTTGCAATATTTTAATATATTTCAAAATATGTGTATTTTAAACTGTATTTCAGTGAAAGATTACCACAATTTAAATTATTTGCGGCCTCTAACTATTCCTTGAATCACCATTTCTTGTTTATATTTTTATCATAACAGTGCAATAGCAGCTTGTATTTTCCTCTCTAGCAATAAGGAGTCCATGAGAAAATAGTTGATAAAGTATAGATAAAGTGCTAAGTTCCTCAGAAAGTATGCATAGTATGAGTACTAAGCCTTGTTATTTATTTATTTATTTATTTATTTATTTATTTATTTTTAAGTTTATTTATTTGTTTAGAGAGAGAGAGAGTGAGCATAAGTGGGGGAGTGGCAGACAGAGAGGGAGAGAGAATTCCAGTTAGGATCCGCACTGTCAGCATGGAGACCGACTTGGGGCTCGAACTTATGAACTCTGAGATCATGAGCTGAGCAGAAATCAGGGGTCGGATGCTTAACCAGCTAAGCCACCCAGGTGCCCTATTTTCTCTTTAGATTGCCTATCCATGTTGAATATTTTCATAAATCACATTTTTCTAAATGTCTTATTAGCTTGGATAACACAAATGGAGTAACTTTCAAAAATCTAGCCCCACTGTTTTTCTATATATTTATACAAGTTAAAATAGATTATTTTAAGGGGCTAGTTTTAATATGGTAACATTGTTCTGAGCAATTTGGGCTCCAAGAAATAATGGAACGTTTATGCTTCCATTACTCTTTCAGATCTACGTAATATGTCTTTTAAGGAATCTTTTCAAACATGCCAGAAACACATTTCCATATGGACAACACTGCAAGCCTTAATTGCTTTGGTCTTAAAACATAATACGAGAGGAAGGTTGCAATGGAGGTTTGCTCAAATTCAAGTCAGCAAGCTTTTCTTAAGCATTTTTGGCTTGATGGTGGAAAAAAAAAATGGTGTCTGCCTTCAAGAAATAGAATAAATTCCAGTATGGTGATATGAGAAAGCACACAACTGAATATCATTCAAGTCATATGAGCTAAGAGAGCATGGATTTAAGTTACAGGAAAACAAGGAAGATGAAAATCCATTTGAAGACTGGGTAGGATTCTTGTAGGAAAAGACTGGCAATATCACATTCTAGGAAGAGAGAATAGCATGTGCTATATTGCTGAGCTGATAAAGGGTAGAGGCATTTGGAAGAACAGTTTTCCTCAAGCAACTGGTTATTTTAAGAGAATAGTAGCTTTTTAAAAATCCCTTTTTTAAAAATACACTTCGCACAACTAAAATGATCTATTTTCTGTAAGAGGCACGTCTAGCATTCTGTAACACAATATGGCAGAATTGGAAGTATAATGTCAGAAAGTTCAGTTTCGACTGTATTAAGGAACTTAAATGCTAGAATGCAAATGTATAAACAAAGGGAAAAGAGAACCAAATTGCAAGCCCTGGGTTCAGGCCTACCTTTTTTACTGCTAAGGGCACAAACTTCAGGCCTAGAGGTTTACTCATTAGCAAAATAGGAACCTGGACAGGTATAATCTTTTGATAAGTAACAAAGTAACAGTTTTGAAAGTGTTTTTAAGCTATGGTTTGGTATATGTCTGTGTGTGATAATTGATATTATATAATTTCTTACACCATGAGCTATGAGGAGATACAAGTTTTTTGATTGAGGATAATATAGCAGTAGCTGTGCAATAAAAACCTTTATCTGAAAACTAAGTGTAATACATCTTGTAATAGAAGAGGAAGCCATTGCTGTTGTCCAGATGAGAAATGTTAACAATGTAAAGTAAGATGGAGGCAATGAGAATTGAAAGGGAACAATTGATGAAATTAAAGAATTAGACTCAAAGGGTTGCAGGGTTTGGGGAAAGAATGAAGATTTTAAAATCTTTATTCATTGGAAAAATCATACTAAAATTAGGAAGAGAAAAGTAACTTGGCATTTACTGAACTCTTCTTTAGCCTGAGTACTTTACCAGGAAACGTTGTAACTTTTAGATACCTAGACCTTCACTATAGTGGTACAACCTGATGTTATTCCATTTTTATTAAAAGGGAAACAGATCTTTGGGGAGAATAAATGGCTTCTCCACATCAAGTGAAAAGAATAACAGGACTTAAAATTAAGTTCATCTAATTCCAAATTCCATACTCTTTCATGTGTAATAGTGTATACTTGTTTTAGAAGAAAGACTAGTTCAGTTTTTAAAAGTTAAAAATAAGTGTCCAAATTTCAGAAAAAATGAAAATAATAAAGACCTAAAACAAACAAACAAACAAATGAACATGGAACATCATGATTGTTGAAATCTTCAACAGGTGATGGTATTCCTAAGGCAGAATATATAGTAAAAGAAGACAGTTTTGGAGAAGGAACATGGAGCAGGGCTTATTTTTTAGGTAATGGGAAGAGGAAGTAGATTCAAGAAAAGAGTGGCAAATAGGTGGTAGGGTGACTTAACTAGACTCAGGGAAATCAAGATACTCCTTACATCACTAAAGCCAAAAAAGAGGTTACACTGGTGACAGAAGAGTTGAGGGAAATGGGGATAGAGAATATTAATTTAGGGATGGAGAATCATTGGTAACTTAAGAGATGATGCAAAACAATTAGATTACAAAATATTAGGAAATAGCTGTGTGAAATTCTATTCTTTAGGAAACTTTTGTGTTGGGGTGCCTGCGTGGCTCAGTTAAGCATCCAACTCTTAATTTCAGGTCAGGTCATGATCTCATGGTTCTTGAGATCAAGCCCCATATAGGCCTCTGCACTGACAGCGTGGAGCCTGCTTGGGATGTTTCTTGCCCTCTCTCTGTGCCCCTCCCCTCCTCTCAAAATAAATAAACATTAAAAAATATATATTTGGGGCGCCTGGGTGGCGCAGTCGGTTAAGCGTCCAACTTCAGCCAGGTCACGATCTCGCGGTCGGTGAGTTCGAGCCCCGCGTCGGGCTCTGGGCTGATGGCTCGGAGCCTGGAGCCTGTTTCTGATTCTGTGTCTCCCTCTCTCTCTGCCCCTCCCCCGTTCATGCTCTGTCTCTCTCTGTCCCAAAAATAAATAAAAAACGTTGAAAAAAAATTAAAAAAAAATATATATATATATTAAAAAAAGTTTTTTGAAGGTAGAAGGGACACCTCTGGGAGTTTCTATGTATTAATGATCTCTTTGCAATCACCAAAGTAAGACATATAAGTGATTAGACTAGCATACTTAGAAAGCTTATTTTAGGAGAACAGATGAAGGCAGGTCCACGTTCAAAAGTGTGATGAATTTATATCATGATAGTTTCTCTTGACTATAGTAGTGTTTTAATATTAGCAGATGAGAGGTATGTACCCTGCTATTTCATTACAAGGATATATCAGTGTTTTAATACTGCAAGTAAAAATCCAAATTTTGTAGCCAAAATTGTTCTTTCTTCTCAAGGTGAAGACAAATTCCTATCTTTGTCTAGTGATATATCTTTAAAGGGAAGGCATCAAACAAGAACTTTCCTACAGAAGGAAACTCTGTGTAGGTAAAGATTCCAAAAACTGAGCCTTCTCAGACATTTGGTTATCATTTTAAGGGACATTTAAATTTTTAATTTATTTTTCATCATAGAATTTCCTGGCAGTTTCTATGTCTTTTTGGAAGCATTTCAAATAGGCATTTCAAATTAGAAACCGGGCTTTTAAGATTTCAAAACACAGCTGTTGGGAGTCTCACCTTGGAGATTAGCACACACAATGGTAGGCAAATCATAGTATGTCCCATAAGATATCTTCTCCAGGGATTTTTTCAATAATTTCCTCAGTGATTATAAAAATATTGATTTTATGCATATAAGAATATTTTTATTTTAGCAACTGCTGTCTGTAAATCATTAGTTTTAGGATGAGTTTGAAGTCCTGCTATTAGGTCATGTGATCAGAGAAAGTAATGGAGAAATGCTAAAGGTGTAGTTACACATAAAAAGGTAATATAAATCTCACTGGTAATGTTAAATGTATAGTAATTGTTAGATTTTTCAATATGGTAATATTGGTGCCTAATTCACTTAAACTTTAGTCCTCAAGTTAAAAAAATGAACATAATAAAAGTAACTATAACTAGATTAATCTGTTTTTAGTTGCATAATAATAATTTTTTTAAAACATGCAAATTGTAGCAGCATCAACCTAAAATGTGAGGGGGGAAGTAAATGTGTAGTTTATTAATTCTATTGAATTTTCCAAGTTAAGTTGTTATTGTTTAAAATAAGGTATTATAAGTTTAAGATATATTATGTAAGTCTCATGGTGACCACAAGGGGAAATCCTGCAGTAATTACACAAAAGAACATGATCAAGAAGTCAGAACATATGGATACCAAAAGACATCAAAACACACAAAAAAAGATGGAAGGATAAGAAACAAGTAACAATAGATCCACAAAACAACCAGAAAACAATTTACAAAGTAACAATATTAAGTCCTTGCCTATCAATAATTACATTAAATGTAAATAGATTAAATAGATTAAATTAGATAAGTCACAGAAATAGCTGAACAGATAAAAGCATGAGAGCCAACAATATGCTGCCTATGAGACTCACTTTAACAACAAACATGGATGATAAATGAGTTAGTACATCAAGAATATATAACAATTGTAGGGGGCCATGGGTGGGTCAGTCGGTTAAGCATCTGACTCATGCAGGTCATGATTTCACAGTTGTGAGGTCAAACCTTACGTGGGTCTCCATGCTGGGCGTGGAGCCTTCTTAAGATTTTCTTTCTCTCTCTCTCTCTCTCTCTCTCTCTCTCTCCCTCCCTCCCTCCCTCCCTCCCTCCCTCCTTCTGTCCCTCCCCTGCTGGTGGTCTCGCTCTCTCTCAAAAAGAAAAAAATATATATATATATGAATTATAAATATTTATGTGCCTCAAATTGGACTAACTATATAAAGCAAAATTTAAGACTGGTCAAAGGAAAATAAATTAGTAATACAATAATACAATACAATAATTGGAACTATTATAGTAACACTATTATAGTACTATTACTATAGCGGTACTATTATTACAAAAATAGTAATACAATAGTTGGGATTTGAATGTCTCTCAACAAGGATAGACTGATCATCAAGACAGAGAATCAATAAAGAAACAATGGTTTTGAAAAGACTGTAGAGCAAATGGACCGCATAGACATACATAGAACATTCTATACAACAAAGAAGAATCCATATTTTCTTAAATGCATATGAAGTGTTCTCTAGGATAGGCCATGTGTTAGGCACAAAACAAGTCTTAGCAAATTCAAGAAGATAGAAATCCTGCCAGATGTCTTTGCTGACCACAATGGTGCAAATTGGAAATCAATAACAAGAGGAAAACTGGAAAATTCACAAACACATGGAAATTAAACAACACTCTCCTGAGCAACCAGTGAATCAATAAGAAGTTAAAGGGGGAATTAAAAGCTTTGTGAGAAAAACAAAACTGGAAATACAACATACCAGAACTTACGAGATACAGGGAAACAGTCCTAAGAGGAAAGTTCTTACGATAAATGCCTACATGAAGAATCAAGAAAGATCCCAAATGTACAACAAACCCTCCACCTTAAAAAACTAGAAAAGAAGAGCAAACTTAGCCCAAAGTTAAAAGAAGAAAGGAAATAATAAAGATGAAAGCAAAAATAAATAAAATAGAAAACAGAAAAATAATAGAAAAGATTAACCAAGCTAATAATTAGTTCTTTGAAAAGATAAAATTGGCAAGCCCTTAGCTAGAGTAACCAAGATAAAAATGGAGAAGAGGACCCAACTCAAGAAATCATTCCTGAAAAAAGAGACATTACAGTTGATAACAGAAATTCCAAGGATCAGAAAAACTATTTAATATGAAAAGTTTTATGCCAATAAACCAGAAAACCTAAGAAAAATAGAAAATTCTTAGAAACATTCAACTTACCAATCCTGAATCAGAGAGAACACCCAAGTAGACCTCATATTAAAGAAGATTGAATCAATGATCAAAGATCTCCCAACAACAACAAAAAACACCCAGAACCAGATGGCTTCAATGGTGAATTTGCCAAACCTTTAAAGAAGAATTAACACCAGTATTTCTCAAACTCCTCCAAAAAATTGAAGAGGAGGGGACATACTCAAATTCATTTTACAAGGCCTGCATTATCCTTATACCAAAAACAGGAAAAGACACTGGTAGAAAAGAAAGCCTTTTTAGGTCAATGTCTCTGATGAATGCAGATGCAAAAATTCTCAGTGAAATACTTGCACACAAAATTCTGCAGCACATTAATAGAATAATTTGCCATGATCAAATGGGATTTATCCCTGGATGCAAGGATGCTGAAACATATGAAAATCAATGAATATGATGATATCACACTAGCACAATCAAAGGAAAGAATCAAAAGGTGCAGAAAACACATCAAAATTCAACATCCATTCATGATAAAAACTAGATTTAGAAAGAACATGCCTCAACATAATAAAGGCCATATATGAAAAACACACAGCTAATATGATACTCAGTGGTAAAAACCAGAGCTTTTCCTCTGACATCAGGAACAAGACCGGGATTTCCATTCTCATCATTTCTATTCAACATAGCACTAGAAGTCCTGGCCCCACCAATCAGACAAGAAAAAGAAATACAAGGCATCTATATTGGTAAGGAAGTAGTTAAACTGTTACCATTTGCAGATAACATGATACTATACACAGAAAACTTTAAGACTCCACCAAAACACTATTAGAAGCAATGAATGAATTAAATTGCAGGATACAAAACTAATACACAGACATTAGTTGCATTTCTATAAACTAATAAAGAAGTATCAGAAAGAAAAATTAAGAAAGCAATTCCATTTGCAGTTTTACCAAAAAGAATACAATACCTAGGAATAAACTTAACCAAGAAGGTGGAAGATCTGTACTCTGAAAACTGTGAAACACTGATGAAAGAAATTAAAGATAATACAAGCAAATGGGAAAATAGTCCATGTTCATGGACTGGAAAAATTGATATAGCTAAAAGGTCCATTCTGCCTATAGCAATCTATACATTCAATGCAATCCCTACTAAAATACCAACAACAGTTTTTACAGAATTAGAACAAATGATACTAAAATTTGTATGGAATCACAAATGACCCTGAATAACCAAAGCAATCTTAGGAAAGAGAAACAAAGCTGGAAGTATCACAATTCCAGATTTCAAGATTAACTACAAGGCTGTAGTAATCAAAACAGTATGGTACTGGCACAAAATAGACACATGGATTGATGGAACAAAATAGCCCAGACATAAACTCACACTTTTGTGGTCAATTAATTTATGACAAAAGAGGCAAGAATATACAATGGGGAAATGATTATCTCTTCAGTAAATGGTTCTGGGAAAACTGGACAACCACACGGAAAAGAAAGAATCTGGACTACTTTCAAACACCGTCCACAAAAATAAATTCAGAATGGCTTAAAGACCTAAATGTGATACCTGAAACCATAAAAATCCTAGAAGAGAACACAGAATAAAATTTCTCTGGTATCAGCTGTAGCAGTGTTTTTCTACATATGTCTCCTAAGGCAAGGAAAGCAAAAGCAAAAATAAGCTATAGGGACTAAATCAAAATAAAAAGCTTCTGCACAGCAAAGGAAACCATCAACAACAAAAAAAGACAACATACTTAACAGAAGAATATATTTGCAAAGGATATATCCAATAAAAGGTTAATATCCAACTATATAAAGAATTTATAGAACTCAGCACCAAAATAATCATCATCTGATTACAAAATGGACAGACAACCTGAATGACTTTTTTTCGAAGAAGACATACAAATGGCTAACAGACACATGAAAATATGTTCAACAATAGTAATCATCAGGGAAATGTAAATCAAAATCAGAATGTGATATCACCTTACACCTGTCAGAATGACTGAAATCAAAAAGACGAGAAGTGACAAGCATTGACAAGGACATGGAGAAAAAGTGGGAAAAAAGTTGGTGGGAATATAAATTGATACAGCCACTGTGGGTAATGGTATGGAGTTTCCTCAAAAAAGATAAAAATAGAAATATTGTATGATCCAACAGTTTCACTACTGGGTATTTATCCAAAGAATGTGAAAGCACTAAAAAATATATATGCATCCCTACATTTATTGCAGCATTATTTATATAGCCAAGATGTGGAAGCAATTCATGTGTACATCAATAGAAGAATGGATACAGATGTATATATGTGTGTATACACACACACACAGGAATGTTAAATAGTCATGAAAAAGTATAAGGTTGTGACATTTGCAACAACCCGAACGGACCTAAAGAGTATTAATAAGTCAGGCAAATACAAATAACATATGATATCACTTATAGGTAGAATGAAAACAAAACAAACATACAAACAAAAATAATCAGACTTACAAATACAGAGAATAAACTGGTGGTTGGCAGAGAGGAGAAGGGTGGGAGATGGGAAAATGGGTAAAGAGGAGTGGGAGATAAAGGTTTCCAGTTAAAGAATGAGTAAGTCAGTGGAATAAAATTTACAACATAGGGAATATATTTAATGATGTTGTATTAATGTTATATGATGACAGTAGCTATGCTTCTGATGAGCAAAATATAACGTATAGAGTTGTTGAAACTCTATGTTGCACATCTGAAATTAATGTAACATTGTGTGTCAAACTATACTCAAATATAAACAAACAAATAAATATTGTAAGAGTAAGATTTTAAAAACAAGATTCTTGTTTTTTACAGAAGTATAGAAAACACTCCTAAAGTTTATATGGAGCCACGAAAGACCTCGAATAGCCAAAGAAATTTAAAAAAAGAAAAAGCAGGAAGTATCACACTTTATGATTTTAAGCTATGCTATATAGATATAGTCATCAAAACAGTATGGTTCTGGCATAAAAACAGACAATTAGAGCAATGGAACAGAACTGAGGCCCAGAAATAAGCCCAAGCATTTATAATCAAATAATATTTGACAAGGGAGTGAAGAACACTCACTGGGGAAAATGCAGCCTCTTCCGTAAATGGCGCTAGGATAATTGGATAGTCACACAGCAAAGAATGAAAACTGATCTAAATCTTACACCATTTACAAAAATTAACTTGAATTTGATTAAGGACTTAATATTAGACCTGAAACCATGAAACTCCTAGAAGAAATCATAGGAATAAATCTCCTTGACATAGGTCTTGGAGATGATTTTTTAAATCCGGCACCAAAAGAAAAAGAACAAAAGCAAAAACAAGCAAGTGTGACTACATCAAACTAACTACAGCAAAAGAAACCATCAACAAAGTGAAATTATGGGCTATGAAATGGGGAAAAATATTTGCAAATCATGTATCTAATAAGAGGCAAGTAGCCAAAACGTATGAAGAACTCATACAATTGAGTAGCAAAAAAATAATGATAATAGCAATCATTATCCAGAACATAGTGAATTAAAAATATGGGCAAAGGACCTGAATAGACATTTCTTTAAAGAACATATGAGGATGGCTAACACACTCAATATCACTAAACTTTGGGGAAATGCAGTATACAACTGCAATGAAATTTAACCCCGCACCTATTAGAATGGCCATCCTCAAAAAGATAAGAGATAACAAATGCTGCCATGCATGTGGAAAAAAGGGAACCTTTGTGCACTATTGGTTGCATTGTAAATTGGAACAGCCACATGGAAAACATTATGGAGGACAAAAAATTAAAAATGGAGCTACCATATGATTAAGCCGTTCTACTTCTGGAACCTATCCAAAGGAAATGAAAATAATAACTGAAGAGTGATAGCCCCCATCTTCATAGCTGGTTGCTACAGATACAGAGCTGAAAAGGGGGTTTTCAATTGTGTAGGAGGAAATGGAAATAAAAAAAATATATATAATACACTGTGATAAGTACAATTAGATAAATATATCCAATATACAGAGAAATAAATGATTACCTCTTTGGGGAATATAGGGAGGAAGAGCTGCCCCAAAGGAGATGACATCTTCACTATGTTCTGAAAATGGATAGAAGTTTTCCAGATGGACAAGAAGTTTAGGAGAGAATTTCAGGATGAGTGTTGAGCATGTGCACTGACCCAGAACAGTATACCATGCAGCATATCTGAGGGCAGTTTGTATTGCTGAGTATCAAGTACAAAGTGGGGTAGAAATATGGTTTCACTCTTATGTGGATCCTGAGAAACATAACAGAAACCCATGGGGGAGGGGAAGGAAAAAAAAAAAAAGAGGTTAGAGTGGGAGAGAGCCAAAGCATAAGAGACTGTTAAAAACTGAGAACAAACTGAGGGTTGATGGGGGGTGGGAGGGAGGGCAGGGTGGGTGATGGGTATTGAGGAGGGCACCTTTTGGGATGAGCACTGGGTGTTGTATGGAAACCAATTTGACAGTAAATTTCATATATTAAAAAATAAAAAATAAAAAAATATAAAAAAAAATAAAAAAAAAAAATAAAAAAAAAAAAAAAAAAAAAAAAAAAAAAAACAAAGTGGGGTAGAAGATAAAGCCCAAGAAAGAGATTGACAAGTAGACAAGGGAATGGAATACATTCCCGATTGATGGATTAGCACCATAATTCATACTTTACTCCACAAACGTGTAATTTTAACAAAACAAAAAGGCAAAGGCAAAGTGGTGTATCATAAGATTACTTCTAAGCTCCTTTAAATAAGCTATTGCAAGTAAGGGAATCCCCAATGGACATTTTACAGATAAAGCTTTATTTTTCCCAAATAACACGAAGTCCAGAAGAAGTACTTACTGTCATACCTTCAGCTTCTTAGTAATACTATTGGATACAGGGCCTCTTTCAGCCTTTTTAAATCTTTTCCACATTCTTAGCAGATTAGTTTTGAGTCTTTAGTGATGGTCTCATGATGGCAGGATGGCTGTTATTATCCTTGTTCCAGATACCAATTCCTCTTTTAAAAAAGGAAGGAGGACTAATGTCAAAGAGTTTTCTCTTTTCGAGACCTTGTATTTTTGTTCAGGAAGAAAAGTCTTAGCCAACTTCCATTTCATTGTCCAGAAATGGTCTTCACGCACATCTTTGAAACAATAGCCTAGCACACGAAACACAAGTCTTGCCTGGGGCTGGCATGAGCATATCCTGAATAAATCAGGGTTCTGTTTAAGGGGTAGGGGGCAATTTTTGAAAGGGAATGGGTAGGGTCTGCCAGGTACAGACAGCATAAGATGGCATTTTATGAATTTTTGTTCTCGAATTTTTGTTCTCAGTTTTGTTCTCGAATCTCATATGTTCCCAATCCTTTATCTCTTATCTACCCCACTCCTTTCAACCTGGACTCACACATGCACGTGTATACACACAGACAGAACAGACTAGCCATATTCAACTACTGTGTTCTTCAGAAACTGTCATGCCTGTAACCCCTATAAATTTTGTACGCTGCGTTTCTTACCTAGAATGTCTGTCTTCTCATTCTTTGTTTGGCTACATCGGCTTAACCTCCAGTATTAAGCTCAGGTTTGAAGCCCAACCAGCCTTTATTAGGCAAATTCCCTTCTTTTTCTACAACAATCTCCATACTTAAAATGTGGTGCTGTAATTTTTTTTTCTCTTGGTCTATCCTTGTGTGTCCTTAAACTTTTTGGGAAAAGGGTCTCATGCCTCCTTTTAATATTATATCCTCTGTATCACCTTTGCATAGAACCTCACATACATCAGTTTCAGAAATCTTGGTCAGCAAGCATCCTATTTTGTTAGACCTGCTTGCATATAAGAAAAAAAATTCTTTTAGAATATAAGTGGCTTTAATCAAGCAGATATTCACCTATTCACGATTAAATTTGGGGCTTTGATTGTGTGTTAGACACCTGAGGTTGTAACTCCTAAGTAAACACTCAGTGAATGTATATTGAATAAATAGATTAATGAATATATGTTTGCAAGCGTAGAAGTTTCTGTCTTGGATGGCAAAAGTGATGGTAGTGTTCTGCACTAAGACTAGAAATAAAGAAGAACGGGTTTCAAGTAGGTCAGCTCATTTTGGGACATTTTGAATTTGTGGCCTTTCTGTGGGACATTCAGATGGTTACCAAAAGAGATCAAAAACAGAGATACAGATTTCTAGAAGGAGGTTGAAGCCATGTGTAGCACATGTAGCAGTTGCCCTTGCGGGGGTATCCCCACCACACTCAAGATTCATGTACCTGTTCACCCAAGGGCTTCCAGCTGTAAACACCTGTGACTCCTATGGGGTGGCCACCTGTGGGGGTGTTATGCCCAGAATTCGTGATCCGCAAAGACCACTAGGGAGCCGAGTCCGATGCAAAAGCAAAAGAACCTTTATTCGAGCTAGCTGGAGCACAATCCCCTACCTGCACAGACGCAGCGGTGAGATACCAGGGAGAGAGAGTGAGTTTCAAAAGCACAAAGGTTTTATAGGGGTCTAGGGGCAGTTGGTGAGGTAATGGCTGTGGCCTCAGCCGATTGGCTGGGGAAGGGGCTGGGGAAGGGTCGGAGTCCTGTTACGCAGGTCACTGGGCGTGTTTTGATCAGGAAGTTTGAACGGGTGAGCGGGAGGTTACTCAAGGGGAGGAGGCGCGGTCTGAGGTTTCTGTGATTTTCCCGGAAAAGGGGTCATGTCGGGGACATAGTCACTCAAGGTGGAGAACACAGAACAAGATGGAGTCAGCCAGCATAGGCCCGCCCTTTCAGGGGTAATGGGGAGTGACTCCTAACAGGTATGGAGTTTCTTTTGGGGGATAATACAAATATTCTGAAATTAGATAGTCATGTTGTATAACTTTGTGAATCTACTAAAACCCAGTAAACTGTACACTTTAAAAGTGAAAACAGTGTTTGCAAGTAAGTGGGTGAATGAATGGGTGTCTGCAAGGGTGTGTGTGGGGGAGGGGTCAGTTAGGTTGCAAGGTGGTGATGGGTGCACACATTGTGGAAGATAAGGTGGAAGAGGCAGGAAGCAACCAGACCAAGGACAACCCTCACTTTCTGTCCCAAAGATCTCACACTTTGGCCGGAAAACAAAATGTGGCATCTGTAGAGCTTTTTATGATACGTAATAGGAGCTAGTATTTATAAACTGTATTCAGACCGAGTGCTCCCTTCATTGCTAGGTCTACTTGACCCATATTCCCAGCTAACCACTAAGTTGTTCACCCTCTTTTTTTCAAGTTTTTATTTAAATTCCAGTTAGCCTACACTTTGATGTCAGTTTCAGGTGTAAATTTTCAATTCTCATCTAAAAATTTCAGTAGAAATATTCAGTTTCCTCAGCTTCACCTTCAGACGCATGAGGTATGGTCGGAACGTCTGAATATATAACAAGACCCAGCCCCCTGGGACTACAACGTCAATGGCTCCAGACACACTTTGACAAACCCTGCTATACAAAAATAAATAGAACTCCAAAGTGGTGTTTAATGTTCTGGCACAGGAAGCTCCCCCTTGTTTTGGATCATGGTGTTGTTAGCGTCTTAGTCATTTTCTTCATGGTTCCAAGGCCCAACGAAATATGCAACACTTCCATTTTGTCTTACAGTTTATGTTCCAACAACCTAGCATCATGGTCCACCGCACTGCTTCTCCAACCTTGGATCAGATGGCGTATCACCACTCTCATTTCCTGTTTTGCGGTGAAATGGTGCGGTAGACTTGCTTTTTATTGCAGCAACCACTGAAAATCCCACTTCACAAAGATATGATGCCATTGACAAAAATCTAGTGATCTAATATTGAAACTGAACTCTCTCATGCTAGTGGTTTGCACCATGTACCATAGATGTCTGTGTTTCCTTCAAAACTTTGAAGTACTCTGCAGACACCCCTGTGGGTCACTGCACCAACCTGATGTGCTCAACCCAGTCTGGGAACTGCAATTGTATCCAGTAAAAAAGGGCAGAGAAAATGTACAATAAAAATGCATGCTGGCATTTTGTTTTGCATTTTAGTAAGAACTGTTGCCCAGGGCGGGTACTTCTCCATCCATTGTTAGAGTCCAGACAAACAATGTGGTGTTTGTAACTATATTACAAAACACCTGCGAATCAGCGTATCTTTTCTGGCTCTGCAACTATCATGCCTTATCCTAGCGTTTCTTTCATTCAGCAAACACTTCTTATGTACTTAAGTAGCAGACACTGGGCCAGACCACAGATGTAGGCGATAAAAGGGAGACTAAGACAGATTTTTTTTTCCCTTTTAGAGTTTACAGGCTTCCGCTTGTATTCCAGTGATTCATAAAAAGTCTCTGCCATTCTGCCCAGCCCTTTATCAGACCTCTGTATACCTGTCTGCTGTTTGTGAGAGTGTCTTTTTGTGTCAAGTAGCAGAGATACAATGAAAACTTTGAACTATTCATTCTATGTCATGCCCCCATAGAATGCTTGGGACTTCTTTTTCTTTTTTCTTTTCTTTTCTTTTCTTTTCTTTTCTTTTCTTTTCTTTTCTTTTCTTTTCTTTTCTTTTCTCTTCTCTTCTTCTTTCTTTTCTTTTCTTTTCTTTTCAAGTTTATTTATTTATCTTGAGTGAGTGAGAGAGAGAGAGAGAGAGAGAGAGAGAGAAAGGGACACGGGAGGAGAAAGAGGGAGAGAGAGAATCCCAAGCAGGTTCAGCACTGTCAGTGCAGAGCCCAATGAGGAGCCGGAACTCATGGACCATGAGATTATGACCTGAGCAGGAATTAAGAGTCAGCCAGTTAACTGATTGAGCTACCCAGGCGCCCCAGGGACTTAATTTTCTTTTAAAGCTAATTCTGTAACCAAATGTTGAATTATGGACGTCCTTTATTGTCACATACTACTTGATAATTTATATAACTTTATATTTTATTACAATATCTGCTTGTACAGTTTTCCTCAATTTTATAGCTGTAAAACAAAAAGCTTAGAGAGATCTGGTATTTTGTGTGTCACTCTACTTTCCACCTCCTATTTTGAACTTCAGAAAGCTGATACTAAGACTTGCTCAATATTTATGAAAGCACAATTTCTTGGTTTTATTTTTGTTTTTCACCAGAAATGTACTTTTCCTGTAAAATGGAAACATTGATTGCAAAGTTATTTCGATCAGGATAATATAAAGTTCATGATATACATATTTGAGGAACTGCATTATAGCACAGTCACTATGTTAAATGGGAATGATTTAAAAGTTAGGCAACTACACCTCACTTCAAAGTTAAACACTCTTTATTCATTAAAGAGGCACAACTACATAAAAACACAATGAAATATTTGAGGTATATTTGTTGTGACATTTTACTTTAACAAAGAGTAGATGGATTCATGGAATGTTACAGCTAGCATGTACCTACAGATAATCTAATCCAATCTGCTCGAAATTTTCCTCAGTGGGCTATAATGTTAGTAAAGCTGAATGTGTAAAATTGACTTTATTTTATAGCATAGGCTTAACATAGGAGTAGTAACTTAAGATGCCAAATTTTCATTGCCGACATTTGCAATAATTAATTATTAATTGTCAGCATCTCGGTGTTGGATTTTAGATACAAACACTAAGTGTGGTTAGTCAGTGCTCAGTCTCAGCGGCCCTCCCTATTTGTAAAACATTAAGTGGTTCACAAACAATGAGGTAGTTACTTTGTGTGTTAGTCTCTGCACTCCAAATATCACCCACAAAGTTCCTTGTAGATTACTCTTGCATCTTTCTTATTTCTTTGGCCAGAGAATAAATGACATGGATAACTGCTACAGGAGTAGATCAAATGGGATTTTATATATAAAAAAAAAGTGATTTGTAAACTAAAATGCCATATTCAAGTATTAATTGCTAATATGCTTTTAAAAATATTCTAGAGTCGCCTGGGTGGCTCAGTCGGTTGAGCATCCGGCTTCGGCTCAGGTCATGATCTCACAGTTTGTGGGTTCCAGCCCCACATAGGGCTCTGTGCTGACAGCTTAGAGCCTGGAGCCTGCTTCGAATTCTGTGTCTCCCTCTCTCTCTGCTCCTCCCCTGCTCATGCTCTGTTTCTCTCTCTCCTTCAAAAATAAATAAATAAAAACATTAAAAATGTTCTAAGATTTTAAAAATTACAAAAACTTGATCACCTTGGATAGTTTAAAACATCATGTATTCCAATTTTAATTTATCTATGCCTCTGAAATGTGTTCTTACTCTGAGATAGATTTTCTTTTATTTAAACCTCCACTTCCGTCAGTTTATTCCTCTATCACAACTATTCTTTTTTTTTTTTTTAATTTTTTTAATGTTTATTTATTTATTATCAAGAGCCCAAAACGGGACTTGAACTCATGAGCTGTGAGATCATGACCTGAGCCGAACGAAGTCAGATGCTTAACTGACTGAGCAACCCAGGCGCCCCTAGGACAACTATTCTTAAACAGAGGGTCATACATAGTCCTTTGGCAGGGAGGTTTGCAATGAATTGGCACCATATATATATACATATATGTATGTATGTACATGTATGTATATATATGTATACATATATACACACACACATATATGTTAGATACTTTATATATATGTCATATACCTCTGTATTTTGATATATGTTATCAAAGTTTGATAACATAACCTCTGAAAAATTAGACAAATAATGTTATTCCTCTAACACAAGTGTTCTTAAACAGAAGGCCATACATAATCCTTTGGGGGGCATTTTGCAATGAGTTGGTTACCAATGCTAAAATACACACACACACATGCATATATATACACATATATATACATATATACATATATATGTATATACACACTTACATATATATAGATATATATACACACAAATATATATATTTATATATCAAAGTTTGATAACGTAAGCTCTGAAAAATTATTCAAAAAGGATTATCTTCATTGCATTACTTAGTTCCCAGCTAATATGAGTGCACGGATGTGGGGAGAGAAGTAGAAAAGCAACAGGTACAGTTAGAGCTACAGTGCCAGAATTATGATGTTAACTTTGCCTTATTTTATGACGATGCCTCTCTGAGGCACATTTTATGGATATGTTTTCATGTGAATTACAAAACAGCATGTGGTAGAAGCCATTAGGAAACTTACCAACTTAACACCACAGCATTAAAGTTTTTTAGACCTTACTTTTGCCACTGATTTCATTTTTCATTGTCAGGGATTATATAATCAGATTCTAATTTCTAAATGCATCAACCACTTTCCTTTATGTTTCTTTTGTATTCTTTTGTATTGTTATAGCAATAAAATTTGTGCCACACCCATTATAGCTTTTCAATTAATACTATTTGAAAAGTTTATTATTTTCATAATTTTAACTTAGTCTCATAAAACATTTTTAACACAGTACACAAGTTTGTGTTCATATTTTTAAATAAATTTTATTTTGTCACTGATTTTTGTGATTTTTCTGAATATTTTGCTCTTTCTAAACCTTTTTGCTACTAACCTTCAAAAACACTGTTTACTAATTTCTTTTCTTTTTTTTTCTGTCAAAGAATATCATTATCCTACCTTGAGCCTTTCTGTTTATAACTCAGTTTTGGATCTGTACGATACTTATAATGTACAAACACTGTGCCTATACAGGATTAAACCTCTATCAAAAAGTCATATTCAATCAAGAAACAAAACCTGATCTAGTGAATGTTGAATAGAAGATGTAAAAAAACAAAGACAATTCAAAACAAACAAGCACACAGTGGCAAGGATTTATCTCATACACGCCAGGAACAAGAAAAGAAAAGAAACAGTATCAGTATAAAAATAAGATTTTTAGTTGTTATTTTTTTCATAATTGCACTGAATTTTGAAATTTTGAAATTTTGAAATCTTATTAGGTGCAATAGCAAGGATTTTCGAGGAGGCAATTTTGAAGAGTTCTGAAGAGATGATGAATTAACTTTGAAAGTTAAGGACAGGGCTCCATGATAATAATCATTATTCTTTTCTCTGAAGGTGTAAAGTTCTAACTCATTTTAATGGCTTTATTTTAGCTTAGTTAGCTTTTTTAACTCATGAAGAGCTGTCCCCATATGAAAACCCACGTTAATGTGCTCACCTAGTGTTCCTTTGTTTCTTTCCGACCAAACTATTTTGTTGGGATTGTTTCTTTTTCCAGGATATTATCCTGATTGGAATTGCCCCATTTCTCAAGCAATTGTGTTGTTTCATGAAAGTATATACATATATTAAATAAAACCATACGAAAGACTGACCCCTAGTGATAAAATTTAGGCTGAAGTGAAATGAAGTATTGGAAGGTTGGGGCAGGTAGCAACATCACCTTCTAGATATTCTGTCAATGCATACAGAAGTCCAAATTTGGGGAGACTGAGAGGGTAGCACTTGGTTTCAGTATTGATTGAGATAGTGAGTGACTTTTAACCTCGCACCACTGAACAAGCCAAGGTACCCAAGGTCAGTATCCAAACTGATCATAGCCAAGAGTGCAACAAAAGGCAGTAGATCAGGAGACTAAATTATAAAAAGGCAGTAGATCAGGAGTGTATGAATGCTGAATTTAATCTTCGTGGCATTTGGCACAGATTGGGTTCTGCTGATACAATCTTTGGAAGGGAATAGCATTAATTTTGTAGGGACAGTGAAATGACAATACATATAAAAAGACCATGGTGTTCTTTTCTCTTTTGAAGGAAAGTTTTGGGATGAGTTAAAAATCTCACTATATTTGAAAAAAAATTATCAATATACTTTAGATTTAAAAAAAATTGAAAAGGTAATTTATTATACCTTAGAATAAATTTTGTGAATATATATATATATATATATATATATATATATATATATATATATATATCTTTATAGTAAGTGGGTTAATACCATCACTTTTGCTTCCAGCTTAAGATGACAGGTTGAATATTTGAGAGAGAGAATAACCCAGGGTACAAAGGAGAGACATATTGAATCCGAAACCAGGTGCAGAAACAGCCCTTTCATAAAAAGATACAAGTGCTCTGTTTTTACAGTAAGAAAGGAGAAGAGAATGAATGTAAGAAAAGAATAAGAGTTTTGGAATTAGATTAAAAACACATTAACAGTATAGAGCTTAAAGGTTTTTTTCACTTATTTTCATAATCTTTATTTTCAAAACATTCTACAACAATCATAAATCACTTGTATAATTCTAAAAGAGAAAAGAAAATCATATGGTAAAAATTTCCTACTCCAAATCCATTTTGGTAAAAGTAACCTCAGATTTTCTAATGTGCAGTTAATCATTTTTGAAATTATTAATTTAAATACATTTAGAGAATCATTTGATTTTCGAAGATATTAAACAGATATGATTGAGGTCATCTTGATGATAGATTAGAATGGGGAAAAGTTACATATTTTGAAAAATTAACATCTTTTTTCACTGACAGCTCTGATATCATAGTGTGTTTTTGCAATAATAGGTATAATTTTTACAAAGATGATAGTGCAAGGGCGCCCAGGTGGCTAAATTGGTTGAGTGTCCGACTTTTGATTTCAGCTCAGGTCATCATCCCAGGGTCCTGGGATTGAGCCCCATATTGGACTGTGCTCAGCATAGAGCCGCTTAAGATTCTCTTTCTCTTCCTCTGCCCCTCTCCCCTGCTTGCGCATGCACTCTCTCTCTCTCTCTCTATCTCAAAAACAATAAAAATTAAAAATTTAAAAATTAAAAAAAAAGATGATAGTACTTCAACAGGGGCCAATATAATCACAGTGAAGACCAACACTTGTTTTTCCAGCTATGTGATTGCATATCATATGCTTGATGACTCCACACTTTGAAATTAAAACTGTGTTCAATCCTTTATTTTGGAATGTTCTATCAGATTGAGTATCCTACTACAGTGAAAGGTTTTATTTAGCTGGGCGAGACAGATGTCTCTTCAGTGGTGACAGAAAGTACAGTTTGTACAGCTTGTCTTCTGTATAACTGAATACTTTCCTAGAAATACATATTTTTAATGAAACTTAGTTGTTTTTTTTTAAGTTTGACTCAAATATTAAAGCAGTTCATAAAATAAGAACACAGTGCATTTGTTCAAGATATCCATTTCTTAGATATTATGGAACCTGGATTCCTCTGAAAAGACTACTTATTTCATTGATTTCCGCCCTCGCTATGTTCTTTTCCTCTTATATTTTTGGTCTAGAATATGTTAACGTGTAGCTGTGATCCGAGATGGAGGTATTTGTAGATGCCCAGTAGAGTCTTTCTTTCAATAGTGGGGTAGAAATTACTGAGTTTCACGGTTATTTCCATGATTGGGGTGCTCAATATGTGTTAGGCGCTCTGTGTACTTTATAAATGGTATTTCATTACATGATCACAACAGCTGAGGAAGCTGAGGCTTTCAGACATTTTTACCTTCTTAAAGCCAAGGAACTGGGAAAGAGAAGAGTTGGATTTGAAAGTTCTGACTTTTTTTTTTCAAATATTTTAGAGGGAGACAGGGAGTAGGGAAAGGGGGCAGAGGGAGAGAGAGAGAATCTCAAGCAGACTTCGTGCTCGGCGTGGAGCCCAACATGGGGCTCAAACCCATGATCCTGGGATGATGACCAGAATGGAAACCAAGAGGCTGACAATCAACATACTTACTCCCCCAGGGGTCCCTGAAAGTTCTCTCTGATTCTTTGGCTTAAACTATTGGCCATAGTCTAAACTACCTCCCCCATTGTACTCAACAGAGAAAAAAAAAATCACTGGAATTGTTAATCATTGAGTGCATACAGGAGTGGGTAGAAACTTTAGGGACTAATTGCTGGTCGTCTTTGTTAAGTAGCAGAGCACTTACGTGTCTGTTATTACAAAGTGCCTATCTCCAAGCTAAGTGTAGTCGTTTGCTATAATCAAAAGAAACAAGCTAAAATACTTGCTATTTAAACAAGATGAAATGTCTTTCTTTCAGCAAGAAGAATCTGGTAAACTAGAATATTGTAACCAAATACAAATACAGTGACGACTATAGTGATCTTGACAGAATTACTAATCACTAAGTGAGAAAATAGTAATTAAAATTACTTCTATGGACCAGCCCCTATACTAAGACCTTTTTTTTTTTAACCATGAATCTCCTCAGTACAGTTACCATCATATCATCTCTGTGAGAGCAAGGATCACTGCAGTAGTTTGTAAACCAAACTCCTTGCTTCCACCTTTGCTCCCCTGAAGTTTTTTCTTCACCTAGCAGCCACTATGACCATTTTAAAACATAACGGACCCTAATGTCATTCTTTTGCCTCCCAGTCCTACAAGAACTGCCCAGTTTTCTCAGAGTAAAGGTAGAAATCCTTACTATGGCCTACAAATTCATAAATGATCTGCCCCTAATCTCTAATCACTTCCTTAATTTCATACCCCAGTATCCATCATTTGCTTTGCTCTAATCACATTACTTTTCTCACTGTTTCTGGAACATAGCAAATGTGTCACATGGTAGGAGTTGAGTACAAGTGGATTATAAGCAGTTTAAATAACCATCAGAGAATATCTTACCCAAGAATAATTTGTCCCATTATAAGAATATGGTATCTTTGGATTAAGCCTTTTTAGATAATAATTATTATTATCTAAATATATACTATTATTTACCATTATACTATTATTTAGATAATAGTAAAGATATCATTTATTCAGTCTCTCTCAAAAATACACACACACACACACACACACACGCACACTTAATAACTTCCTGTATAGTAGACTTATAAGTTGGAAAACAAAACAGATGAGTGCCTGGAGTTTTTCCAGCAGGATGAGAAATGCAGTAAGTAGACAAATACACAATGTATCAGATAGTATATAGGAATTCATAGGAAAGAAGCTGATGGATTAGGAACAGTTGTTTTATAGATAATAGTCAAAGAGAGCCTAATGGATAATTTTACATGTATTAGAAAAAACGGAAGTGAGAATTTGGCACCTGTGGCTTCCTGGAGCAAGCATTTTTCCAGAGTAACACAAAGGCAAAGGTAAAGACCCGGAGACAAGTGTGTGTTTTAATATTTTCAAGCCAGTGTAGCCAAGGAATAGAGATTAGGGAAGAAAGTGATAGGAAAAGAGTTTTGGAAATTAGCATGGACAGATCACATAGGCCATGATAAGGGCATTGCCTTCACTCTCAGTGAAATACGGAAGCATTAGAAGATTTGACACAGAGGAAAGGCATAATATGAGCAATCTTGTAAAAAGATTGCTGCGGACACTAAGGATAGATTTTAAGGAGTCAAGAGCAGAAACAGGAAAGCAGCAACATAGCAGCAGAAGGACTATTGGCAATAAAATAGATGAGAAATTATGATGGCTCAGGTCAAGGTGGTGGCACTGTAGGGGTAAGAAATATCAGGTTCATGATTTTCAAAGTGTTGATAACAGGATTTGCTCAATGAGGTGGATGGGAAACGTAAAAGAGAGGGATGAGGCAAGAATGATTCCCCAGGTTTTTAGTCTTCAACTAGAAGGATAGTTTTTATTGACGAAGGTGAGAGTAAGGAAGGGAGAAGAATTGGCTATTAGATAAACTTGTAAGGCTTCTCAGGCTATCGAGTAGTCTAAATAAATCTTGGGGCCATTAAGAAGTTCACGAAGACCCTAATCATTTATTTCTTGGTTGTATGGGTATTTAATTTGTGATGATTCACTGAGCTGTATATTTTGTTTTGTACACTTTGCTAAGTGCGATTCATATTTAAAAAGAACCACTTTAAAAATGTATTTGAGTGTAGACAATGTTTCATTAGTTTCAGGTGCATGATGGGATACACCTTCTCTATACTTTATGTTGTGCTTACCACAAGTGTAGCTCCCATCTGTCACCATGCATTACTATTACAATGATCACTACTGTATTTCTTATGCTGTGACTTTTATTTTTGTAATTTATTCATTCCCAAAATGGATGCCCGTATCTCCCACTCCCCTGCCCTCTGGCATCCATTAGTTTGTTCTTTGTAGTTGTAAGTCTCATTCCGCTGTTTGCTTGTTTATTCATTTTTCTTATATTCCATATATTAGTGAAATCATATGGTATTTGTCTTTGTCTGACTCATCTCACTTACGTAATACCCTCTAGGTCTATCCCTCTTGTTACGAATAGTAAAATCTCATCTTTTTGTGGCTGTGTAATATTCCATTGTATATATAACACATCTATTTGTCTGTGGATGGACACACAGGTTGCTTCTGTATCTGAACTATTATAAATTATGTTGTGATTATCATAGGAGTGCATATATCTTTTTGAAGGAGTGGTTTTATTTCCTTTGGGTAAATACCCAGTGGAATTATTGGGTCATGTGGTAATTCCATTTTTAATTTTTGAGGAACCTCCATACTGTTCTTCACAGTGACTGTAGCAGTTCACATCCCCAGCTTTTCAAAAAGAAATGGTGAGAGAAGAAAAGAAAATGCCTCCAGAGGAGAGTAGATTCTAATGCCTAGAGACTTTTCCCTGTGCTAAACCTTTGTTCTTTGTCATGCCATCTCTAGTTCAGATTTTTTGTCATCTTTAGCTTAAATCAGAGGTTGGACAACTTTTTCTATAAGGCATCAAATACGAAATATTTTATAGTTTGTAGGCCAAAGTGTCTCCATTGCAACTACTCAACTCTGACATTGTAGCATGAAAACAGCCATAGACAATATGTAAATGAAACTATCCCTGTGCTCTAATAAAACTTTATTTATACACATCGAAATCTGAATTGAGTACAATTTTTACATTTCATAAAATGTTGTTTTTGTGATTTTTTTCAAATGTTTGAAAGTGTAAATGCGATTTTTATGTGTTGGGCTGTACAGAAATAGGCAGGGGACCAAATTTGGCCTGCAGGACATAGTTTGCTGATCATTGGCCTAAACCACTTAAATTATTTTCTAATAAACCCCTATACTCTCATACATGTTCCTTTTAAACTGTCCTCTATGCTGTTTCAGATATATCTTTTTACAATACAAATGTGATCATGCAAGCTGCCTCTATGACAAGCTGAGGTTGCTGAACAGGAGCTGTTCAGACACAGGCTGGGTGAGAGGGTGCAGGCAAGGCCCTCCAGGAAGAGGGGGAAGGGAGGACAGTGCAGACAGAATACAGCATGGCACGTGCAGATAGCCAGCTGCTAGAGGTAGCGTTCATGTGCGGCACTGGGTTAGGGATGGGGTGGAGAAGTTGGCTGCGCTTCTTGCTGGAAGACTTTTTAATGCTACGTAAAGGAAATTGGACTTATTTTTTGTGGTGAGTTGCTGTTCAGGGATTTTAACAAAGAAAATGCATGGTCAGTTTTTCTTTTTTTTATTTCATTCCAGCAAACATCCATTACCCTTAGAAATTAAGGTTTTAAAAAATGATCCTTTTAGTAACTTCGCTTTCAGAGGAAAGAGAAGCAAAATCCAAATTGCAGTAGGTTAAATAATAAATGATGGGTAAATTTTATATGAAGGGCAATAAACACAATTTTGCAGCCCTAAATATGTGTTTGCTTGTTTGTCTATTTATTGGTATACAAGTACCAGTCCAAATAACTGCACATATAAATACCTGCTAGAAAAGTACCACAATGTGGTATGAATACAATGGTTGAGATTCAAGTTAGGAAGACCACTTTTTGCTTCATGGTTACCACCTCGGATTGGAATTTTACTCAGTTATAGAGGTGCCTGGGCGGCTCAGTTGGTTAAATGTCCAACTTCGGAGCAGGTCATGATCTCACGATTCATGAACTTGAGCCCACGTCAGGCTCTGTGCTGCCAGTTCAGACCCTGGAGCCTGTATCAGATTCTGTGTGTCCCTCTCTCTCTCTGCCCCTCCTCTCCTTGCCTTCTGTCCCTCTAAATACATACATACATACATACATACATACATACATAAATAGGGGTGCCTGGGTGGCTCAGTCGGTTGAGCGACCGACTTCGGCTCAGGTCATGATCTCACGGTTTGTGAGTTTGGGCCCCGCGTCGGGCTCTGTGCTGCCAGCTCAAAGCCTGGAGCCTGTTTCAGATTCTGTGTCTCCTCTCTCTCCCTGACCCTCCCCCACTCATGCTCTGTCTCTCTCTGCCTCAGAAATAAATAAACATTAAAAAAAATTATAAAAAAAAATAGTAAATTACTCAGTTACTTAACCTTGGTTTCTACAACTAACAACACGATAATTAAATTTGATGACAGCTTTCTGTAGTTCCTACTAATATCTTCATGTTATTGACTTACAAGAAGTTCGTCTGTTTATAACTTTTATTATATATTTGTACAAATTATATTTTCATATTTTGTTTTCTCATTGGAAAGATACTTTTTGTCACTATGGAACATTTTTGACCCATTGGATATTACCAGTAGAAGTGGAGATGAATCACTGTTACATGCTTCTAATCCTGTTTTTTTTTTTTTTTTTTTTTTCTTATCCTCTGTTCAATTTTAGCCTTGGATCAACCGTGCAGTTCTCTTGTGATGAAGATTATGTCCTACAGGGGGCTAAGAGCATCACTTGTCAGAGGATAGCTGAAGTCTTTGCTGCTTGGAGTGATCACCGCCCTGTATGTAAAGGTAAAGAAAAATCTTTAAATCAAAATGCTCTCTTCACAACATTTTAATAGTTTGAACTTTATTCCACCGAGTATAAGTTTCAATTAAATCTTTAAGGTGTAATGCAGTCTTTAAGGAAGTACTTAACTCATGTATTTAGCAATAGTTGTTGAAAACCTCTAATATGTGAAGCACTGTGTTAGGTTCCCAAGGAGTACCCAATGTAATAATTGGAGTAATATGCAATATAAGACACTGATGACTTTGTTGGCTTTATTTTAAGAAGAAATTACCTTGTGTAGAGATTGATAGGGCCTGATTTTTTAACCACAGTTTTATGTCTGTTTGTATGCTTTGCCATTTTAATTGCATTTGTCTCCAGTAAGCAGCGATACTGGTGTCGGTGGAGATAGAACACAGTTCTGTGATTCGTTAATTTAATCTAAGACAAATCCATGTGGACCCTCTGGCTTCCCATATTACCAGTAACTGCAGATAAGATTTATTACCACCACCTTCTTCAAATTAAATATTTCTATATGAATTAAATACACTCCCGTTTACTAAAATTTATTCAGCTGTGTTTGAAAGTGAACACCTCATCCTACTGGCAGTCGTGATTGCTCCTTTGTTGTTGTTGTTATTTTTTACTAATTGCATCCCTGCATATTTCAGTGTCCTAGTACTCAAAATTTCATTAGGCTTTCTTCACCCTCGGGGAACATTTTCACTGAGTCAACACACTGTAGATTCCCCTCAGGTGTCATAAGGGTGTTATCAGGGGAATAGAGAAGGGGCATATTTGAGAGCTACCATAAAGGAAAAAAGACAAAAGTATTTGACAACTGGCTGGATTTGGAAGGAGAAATTAACAAGAAAGAGTCAAAGATGATGTTCAAGTCCATGAGACCAGAAAAACCTCATGCTGTTAATAAGTACGAAGAAACTGAAAAATGGAGTTTTATGGAAAATTATCCACAGTTACTGCAATATTGTGATCATTGGCACCACTTGTAGGCACTTTGTGCTGGGCATAGAGCTAACCACCATATATACTATGTCTTATTTAATCCTCAAAACAAACCAATGGAGACATTATTATCTCCATTTTAGAAATGAAGAAGGTAAGGCCTAAAGAGATACAGTCACTTTCCCGAGCTCAAATACTTGGAAAATATTTTTCCTTAAGTCCTTAAGTCTATAAGTCCTTAAGACTTATAGAATGGAGAGAAAAGCCAGATTTCAGAACTTTATTGATGGAATAGAAAATGATAAAATGGAAGCAACAAATAGATTCCACTCACTTGGCAATGGCAATGGCAAAGAAGAAGAGAGAATCTAGATGTTTTACAGATTTGAGTAAATTTTTTCTGTTATAGGTAGATGATTATTCATAACCTATCTCATTTGCAAAGGCTTTCAAAGTGACATATAGTGTGATAACATTAAAAGTAAAGTTAAACGGAGATGATACAATAAGGCAAAATAGTTTCATGATCCTAAACAAAAGTTTACATACAAGTGGGTAGACGACTGTTAAGAATGGTTTACATGTAAGACTTAAATATGGTGGCTGCCAAACAATGGGGAAAATGACCATTTTACACAAAAACCATTGTCTATAAAATACAAGCATAGCAATGAAACAGAAAAAGCAAACTTTTTCCTGGCTTTGAGGTCTGAAATGCCTTGCATTGTTTTTTATAAAGTAGACACTGAATAATAGGCATTGTGGGAATAACTTTCATCAATGTTCTGGCAATGACTAGAACAGTAAACTGTATAAGGTTGATTTTTTATGGTGTCCTCCACTCAAGATAAATTACAGTTATAAAGGACAATGTAGTGAAAATCATGGTTTCAAAGAGTGTGATCCAAGTATCTTGCTTCAGTTTTACATAAATTAGATGTGTGAACTTTCTGATGGCAATAAAGAATAGAAAAAATAGAGGGTAGATTTAGAAAAAAAAGAATAATGGTAATGCAGAAACAAAATCTCACACAAGAGAAGTTACAGCCAGATCATTGAATTTAAGGTCTACGTAAAGTAAGATGAAGACTATAAACCATCTTTTTTCATTCAAGACTCTCATTTCAATAAAAAGAATGAATCATATTTATTACAATTGTAAATTGTTCAAAGGCAGTAATAATGTTACATTATTCTTTTATTCTTCACAAACCCTATGGAACAAAGAGCAGCTCTGTAGTGACCTATATCTCAAGAAATACTTGTTGAAAATTAATGCATGATTATTTTTCTTTGATTCCAAGATGCAGGAGCCAGGAGCTATAAATGTGCATGTTCAACATTCGTATAGTGATATTATTTCATCTAAATTTTACATCTTTTCTGCAGATACTAATCATTTATACATAGCTTTTTTTCATTCCTTGCATGCAGGCATATGTGTGTATGGTTTATAAAGTACATTTGGCTATTAGAAATTACTGGCTGTGGTGCTAGAAACAGTAATGGAAGGAACATGCTGAAATAGTAATTGAAGTTTTAAAATGACTATCCACAGTGAGTCGGAACAAAGAATAGTTTTCATGTCTCATGGGTGCTTGGACAGAATAAATATGCTTTTTTCCAGACAGCAGCATAAATAGCAGTATCAGTGCACTGCACCTTTGAGGGGTTATTAATATAGCTGCCGTCTATGTATTGCATGGTTGAGCAATCAAGAAATGGTGATTTTCAAGAGACTGAAAGTTCACACAAATAGCAAATTATGAATTAAAAGAAAAGGAGCAATTTACAAATTAATATTAATGGATTTTACACCAACTCAGACAATAATTTTATTCCCTAAATGGGATATGTGTATGAGATATTTACCAGTTTACAGTTATGGAGACAATTATTCTTTGTTGGATATGCAGTAGATTTCTAAAAACTGGAGTTTATGCAAATAATCAGACTTATGCACTTGACTGATATATAGAATGTTTATTTTAGATATTCATGATATTCAAATAAACACCATTTGTTTGAAAATTGATAGTTTGTTAACTAGGAAATATGTAGGATAGTTAATATTTCTAGATCAGACAAAGCTGTCGACTAATTTTCAAACAATATTTGGACAGTCCAAATAACCAGTCAAAGCACAAGGGCATTAACCACTCATGAGAGTAATGTAAAATGTGGCTAAGGAAAGATTAGAAAAGAAGGCAAAAGAAATACAAGAGTATTGGAAATGGGTAAAATCAGAAAGTCATCTTTTAATTCCTTTATTCAATTAATTATTCAATCATTTGCATAAGTAGTGATTAATATACTTATTTATTTCGGATTCCACAAACATTAACGAACATTAGTAAGGATCCCAAATTAAATATGTGGGATACACAGTATGTGATGGTTTTAATTATTTTATATTGAAATGCAAAACTAAAAATATATGGTAGAGTATGTTGTTTACAAGAGAGGTACAAATTCTCTGCAGAATTCAGGTGAGGAAGATTATTCCCATGTTTGGAGACTGTCAGGCCTTAAGATAGAAGAGCAGGACTTGGAAGTTGTTTTGAATTTCAACATAGGAAGTTGGAAAGCATTCCAAATATAGAGGGTATGTCATGAGCAAAATCACAAAGTGAATCGGTGTATCTGTGGAACAAGATGGGGGAGGATGGGCATTCCAGTTTGGTTAGGTATATGAAGGAATATGAAGTGAGGTCAAATTAGAGGGGTTGTATAACTCCTCCTTTAAGTGTTTTTGGAAGCACCCTAAACCATTCTGTAGTATATATATATACTGCAGGTAACTCCTATCTTTCCATTTGGACTATAACTTACCATACACAGTGTTAGCACACTAGTCCCATCAAAATCTCAGATTTGTTATGTCCCACTACTTTTCAGTGGCCCCATTTTATTTCTCAATTTCGTACTGTGAGCCAGTAAAATGAGACAATCAAGAATATGAACGCAGGGATGAGACTTCAAATCTTCTTCGATCTTCTACTTAAGTAATATACTCTCGTCATTAATTATCAGATTTCTTATCTTGAAGTAGAGTTCCAATACATCAGGATCTACTCCATCTAGAGGTAAGAATTTGTGTGAGGACAGGGCGCCTGGGTGGATCAGTCAGTTAAGTATCTAACTTTTGAGTTTGGCTCAGGTCATGGTCTCACGGTTCGTGAATTTGAACTCCAAGTCCGGCTCTGTGCTGATGGCGCAGAGCCTGATTGGGATTCTTTCTCTCTCTCTCTCTCTCTCTCTCTCTCTCTCTCTCTCTCTCTCAAAATAAGTAAATAAACTTAATAAAGAAAAGAATTTGTGTGAGGATGGAATAAGGTACTCCATTTAAAACAGCGAGTATATGGGCTGAAACACACTAATGGATGGAAGTGCTGGGTGGAGCACTGCCCCTAATGGTTATCTCATCTGACTTCCAAAACAATCCATGAGCTGTCTCCATGCAGTTGTTTCATTAACTCTCACCAGCAATTTATCCCAGCATCTCAATAGTGAACACAGTCACTGTCCTAATTTTCATATATGTGTGACTTGACCTGAATGGAAGAAAACCTAGTAACCATACACTGCTCACCTTTCAAAGTCTTAAATCACCTTTCACCTCCTCCAAAACTTCTTTCCTATTTCAATTATCCATGACCCCCCCCGCCACACGCACACTTCTTTAACCTTACTTCACATTTTCTATCTTTACCACACAATTTAGCATTGAATTCTATTCTCTTTGGCAGTGGTTCCTCACCATTTTATGGGCAATAGACTTGATCCTTCAACCAAAACCACCTCAGAAAGAACAAAATAATCAACACATCTAAAGCACTTGATTTTCATTGGATTTCCTTTTGACTATTGCCAAAAAAAGGACAGTTATCTATATGGTTTATCCATATATTACCTTTGATTAGAGGGAAGGATCATAATGGGGTGCTTGGGTGGCTCAGTCAGTTGAGTGTCTGACTCTTGATCTCAGCTCAGGTCATGATCTCATTGTTTGGGAGTTTGAGCCCCAAGTCGGGCTCTGCACTGGCAGTTTGGAGCCTGCTTGGGATTCTCTCTCTCTCCCTCTCTCTCTGTGCCGCCCCTGCTCATGTGCACATACTCTTTCTAAAAATAAATAAATAAACTTAAAAAAAATTAGAAGGATTATAATGAGATTCTATTCCTTTGTTCATATACAAAGTGAAAATGGGTATTGCAGTTTATTTGGTAGATAATCACTGGCCAAACCTAAGGGTTATAACCCTAATTAATGAATATTTATTAAGGGCTTTGGGGTCTTACAGTTTCCAAAATTCTTTCACATATGTTTTAGGCTCCTTCTCGTGTTTTGTTCTTCTTCACAATGTTTACCACAGTGACCATTATGCCTATATTTTTGTGCGTATGATAGTTGCTAAATAAGCATTTTGAATAAATATTGTGGAGAGACTTAATTATAACAGACATTTTTAAAAGATAGTAATGTGCTGATATTAACCACAGAAAGTTGCCCTGGAAGAAGGCTTCCTGTTATGCAAAAGCAATTAGAAAATTTTGCCCAAGAGCAAACCAGAACCTGCTGAAATTTATCAACCAGAAACACATATAGCAGGTGTTTGTCTGTAGCTGTTATTGATGCCTTCTTAGTTTCATGGAATAATGTTACAGATGAGATGATGCATAATAAGGGTGATATTAGCAATTAATAGAGTGACATATGGTGAAGAAGATAGACAGATGGTTTAGATATGGGTATTTATCATACATTCATGTTTTTTTGATGGTCTTTTTTCCGTTAAAAATAATAGTTTGAAATGTATTATATAATTTTGATAAGGAAATAAATTTTACTGCCAATGAATATATTTTAATGACAAGATGTCATTTACATATTATGTGCCGCAGATGATAGTGATGCATTTATGTATATAATTTAAAATTCAAAACTACCCGAACAATTAGAAATTTTGCATTTCAATAGCGCCCTTCCAACAATTGTTCAGAAATACATTCCGCACATCTTGCCTACCTCACAAACTTATTAGGAAAATATGCAAATAGTTAGCAAATAAATGATCCTGTTTTGGTATATAGTAGTGGAGAGGGATCTCCACAGTTATCAGTGAGAACTTTCTATTTCCACCCTGCCTTTTCCTGGGTATAGGACCTTGCTTATCTTGCTTAATGTTTCCTGGGCTTCCATTTGCTTTGCTGGTGATTACTCTGAACTTCTTCCAGTTGTAAATTCTAAAAATTCATAAGTACATTTAGTGCTTTCTAGACTTTAGAACATGGTAAGGTTATTCTTAGTTTTTCAATTTTTAAAAATAGGCTTTGGTTTTTAGAGCAGTTTTAGGTTCAAAACAAATTTGAGTGGAACGTACAGAGTTCTCCTATATCCTCTGCTCCCACTTGGCCCAGAGTGGTACATCTGTTACAATCAATGAACTGACACTACCTTATCATTATGCTAAGATTATTCTTAGTTAAATGTTTGTCTTGGTCTTCTAGGGCAGCTACAGCAAAATACCATAAACTGAATGTCTTATAAACTACAAATATTTATTTCACAGTTCTAGAGACTTTGAAGTGCTGGACGATGTCTGCTGGGTACCAGCTTCCTTATTGTAGCCTTCAGACTGTAACTTCACATGATGAAAAGGGTGAGGGATCTCTCTGGAATCTGTTTTGTAAGATCACTAATCCCATTCCTGAAGGCTGTGCCTTTACCACTTAATCATCTCCCAAAGTCTCCACCTCCTAATATTATCACTTTAGGGGTCAGGATTCAACATATAAAGTATACGGAGAGGGTACAAATAGTCCATAGCAATGTTTTCCTTTAGTGGTGGTCTAGTGTCTAGTGGTCTAGTGTCTGTCTTAGTTCCTGGCACAAAGCGGGCAATAACAACAACAACAGCTACAACAACAACAGCGACAACAACGATACTATATGATAAACTATTGCTAACGGAAGAGTACTATTCTTTATTGCACTGTTTTAGGTAGCAGTTTAAAAACAGATCAATGTTACTTTTACTTCGTGCCAAAACTGTGATTATCAGTCATCAAACTGCTTCAAAGTAGTTTAGATTCTGTGAATCTTTTATGCCTCATTTACTATTAAAGATATAATTTCATATTAACTTAAAGGAGTATTTATATTCATACGTTTCTTACTATTTTCATTTTCAATGATGTGTCCTTAGAAAAGTAAAGTTGATTGTAATGTGATTCTTGATCCTGTTATCTTCTCACGATTATAGTTTTGAGAGTTTTCAAATGGAAAATAATATATTAATTATTAAAGCTAGTAACAATTTTTGGTGAGTTGGGAGAGAAAATAAACAGGAAACAACTCTTTTATTTTTGGCACATATAATTTTAAAGCCCTGAGGATCTGAACATTAATGGGGATGAAATGGACTGTGTGATGAACAAAGCTCAAATGACTAAGGAAATAAAAATAATAACCTGATAAACAATGGATGTTTTAGCTGAACAGCCAAGGAAACACCTGAAATGTGTTATCTTTATGAAAGCATGAACAAACTGAAAACTAATGAAATCATCACAGGAATACAAAATTTGCAAGAGAAACTACTTGTTTGAAAGGAAATTTCAAAGAATTGTTAAAATGAAATGACTTTTTTGTGTGTGTTTGTAGTAAATCTGTGACATTCCTCAAAATTCCCCTGTAATGCAGAAAGCCTTATTTTCTGTGTTTGTTGACAGGATGTGCTATTATACTGGAAGACCTATTCTGACTTAATACCCTTTCCGATAATTCTGATCACCTTAAAAGATGGGCGAAGTAAAGATGTTGGAGTGAGGGCCTTCCATCTTGAGATCTTCTATAGTGCAAACTCACTTTTGTCTTAAAATAGCAGGATACCTACTTCTGTGCCGGAGAGTTTGCAGAGAAAATGATCGTAGAGGGATCACTAGAACGTCTGACACTTTTTCTGTGCACTCAAAGAAGAGAATTGTACCATGCAAAGTAAAAGATGTAAGATGAAATGAAAAATGTGAGGACCCGGGAAAGACACAGACACAGACAGGAAACAAAAGGCATAGGCAAGATATATAGACACATGATTGATGAGAAGGGGACATTTTTTGATATTTAAATTGAATGTATTTGAAATTTAAAGAATCATGGATTTTATCCTTGATATGAATATGGAGAATTTATCATATTTGGACAGATCTTTCCTTATATTAAGGTGTAAACTATGTTCGGCTGCTTAGCTAGTCTGACACAAGATTTTCTGCATCTAGGTATATAGCAACAGCATCTCCAATCACTAGCCAGGCGTGGCACCTGGCTGACATCTTCACAAATACTTGAATGAATGAATGAATGAATGTTTCTCACTCTGCTAGACACAACATAAGAAACACAGAATAGAACTGAACAAATCACATCCTCGAGGAATTTCCAATCTCGTTGAAAACAGTACATTCGAAATGAAACAACCAGAGAACATCCCTAAAGCAACAGAGGCATGGTTGCACAGACAACGTTTATGTCATAAAGATAATTCAAAACAAAGGTAGGACAGAAGACAGAAATGAGAATGTTAACCTTTGGGAAAAAAATTCCATAGACCATGAAAATCTCACTTTCTCTTTTAATTGAATATTACTGTATATTTCTAATTTGGGAAATCATTCATTTTTAGCAGCATTGATATTTGTTAAGTAAAATTTATTAGGTAAATTTGCTACCTAAAGTTTATTTGTTACCTAAAATTTATTAGATAAAAGGAGAAACAAGATGAACTAGAAATTATCTTGGTCTCAAGATCAGTTCTCTACTTTATGGGAAGAACACAGTAGAAATGAGTGCATTGCCATACATCCCAGTAACAGACACTGCCGATAAATGAACACAGTGCTTTCAACTCAGTGAGCATAAAACAACCACTCTGCCTAGAAGAGTCCAGAAAATTTAATAAAAAAATGAATAGGGACTTAAGAAGGAGAGGCAGACAGACAGATTTACAAGTTGAAGAATGGAAAAATATATAAGACAAAGAAAACTATACATAAAGTATCAGGGTTGTGAAAGAGACCTATATTAGAAAGAGAGCAAGACACTGATGGATTATGGCAGGGCATAAATTTATTGATGGTGGGAAAAATGGAGATCTATTGGTTAGACACATGGATCTTATATGCTATATAAGATCTTGTGAAGTGTCTTGTATGCCAGTGACAAAGTAAATATTGGGTTTTATCTTGGATTCATAAAGAGGAAGCATTTTTGCTTCTAATTTTCTAAAAAAGGATTATTTATTAATTTAATGTGTTGAACAATTGTTTATTTAGTGATAATTATGTGCCAGTCAGACACTGGGGTAGGTACTAGGGATAAAAAGATAACTAGCGGAAAATCACTACTTACAATGAACTTATTCTTAATGGTGGGGGGCAAGAGAAGATCCCAAAGTTAATATACCATTACAATAATCTATCATTAACTCGATACTACAGCTATATAAAAGGTGTTCTGGGAGTTGACAGAGAAGGCTTCCAACAAGAGGAGGACACTGAGCTGGACCTTGAAGACACAGTAGACAAGACCAATGCAACAGTAGTGGATATGAACGGTACACCAGATAAAACCACATAAGAAAAGGCACAAGATAACAAGCTAATATGTTATAGAAAATGGAATATGAATGGAGAGAGGTAACACTGAAGGTAGGGTGTCCAGTTTGACTTTCAATTAAGTCAGTGATAAGAGAAATGCAGAGAAAGGATTAGAAAAGAAGTAGATTGGAGGTGACACCAATATATAAGGGATAGGAGGAGGAAGTTGAGTCCATGAAAGAGACTAAAAAAGAAGCAGCTGGAAGCAGAGATGGATAACAGGAGAGAATGGTGTTATGACACCACAGTGAGGAGAGATTTTATAAATGAAGTGTGGTCAACATTTTTAAATTCTGCAGTGTGAGGAATAAAAAAAAGCCTCATTGAGTTCAACCAAGAGGATACCAGTGATCTTGGTAAAAACCATTTTCATTGGAATCGTTGATGTGGAAGACACATGGCTATAGTTGAAGAGTAATGAGGTGAGAAAATTGAGGCATAAAGTGAAAAGCAGAAACTTGGCTGTGAGGCAAAGGCAAGAGCTAGGTTCATGGAGAGGAGCATGCAATCTGGGGAAGGTTGTTTTTAAAATATACGAGGTTTAGGGGCACCTGGGTGGCTCAGTCAGTTAAGCATCCAATTCGGCTCAGGTCATGATCTTGTGGTTCGTGATTCCATGCCCCACATTCAGCTCAGTGCTGACAGTCTGGAGCCTGCTTGGGATTCTCTGTCCCTCTCTCTGCCCCTCCCTCACTTAAGTTCTCTCTCTCTCTCTCTCTCTCTCTCTCTCAAATAAGTAAACTTTACAAGAAAAAAGAAAAAAAGGAAAAAAAAAGAGAAAAGAAAAAGGTATGAGGTTTCAGTAATGAGTACCTTGCTCTGGCATGTGTGAGAGGTTGAAGACGTTGGTGAGAGCTGGGCCAACTGGAAGAGACAGTTCCCCAATATGAAGGGTCTGGGATTCAGAATAGAGGGGATAACATTAAACTTGGAGAGGAGTTAACACACACCCTCCTCTCAGGTAGGAGACCATGAGGAAGGAACCAGTGAAGCCGTAGATAAGTGTACAGGTGGGAAACAAAAGAAGGCATCATTCTCAAATGGTGCTCTTCCTCTTCCCTCATTTTTCTTTTTTTCTGTAAAGTGGGTGAAGTTATCTAAGGAGAAGAAGAAATCCAGCAGTTCTGTGATTAAGCAGGATGGAACCGAAGGTGAAATTGATAGGCAGAGAGAGCTGGGGGAAGTCACCAAGCAGTCAGCCTCTGAGAAACAGGATCATATCCTGAGGGTTCCATTTAGGCCAGTGGTCCTCATCCCTGGCTGTGCATTACAATCACCCTGAGAGCTTTTGAAATAAAAACCTATGCCTGGGTCCCAACCCACATCAATGAAATCATACTCTCTGGAGGAGAGATAATTCAGTTTCTGTATCCCCTCTGAGATATACTGGTCAGTTTAATTGTATTGAGGATTCAGAAAACAGCTTGAAATGATATTCTGTTTCCTTAGAGAGTCTCTCCCTCATTCCCGAGGACTCCTGTACTCACTGGCAGGCTGCTTGGAACATTTAGTTACACATATCGTATTCCTGTTCTACAGACTGGCAAAGTGGAAGTCTGATGCATTCAGCTCACCAAGGCAGAGCAGCAGCTCACAACGTCCTCTTCTTACTGGACACATGCAGATACGAGAGCTATATAAATTTGCATGTTAACTGTCAAAAATGGACTCATTTTCATACTTATCATGTATTACCAGCTGGAAATGGCACCGATTTACTTTTGAGATAAGTGTTTCTTGGGAAGAAATGAAATGGGGTCACAACTGAATGAGCTGCACTTCATTTGCACTCCTGCCATCCATTTATTTCCAAGAGCTTTACCTTATTTATTCTGAGGGAACAAGACAAGGCAAATGTAGGTTTGTAGCATGGAAATCATTTTGACAAGAAAATTAAATAACTATGACTTTACGAAACATGAATTCTTTTCAAAGTTGGTCATAAGTGCCAACGTTTCAACATATGCATTACTTTTCCACCTCTTTTCCTTGTTGTCTTTGATAATCCGATTCGTGCAGCATTTGCTTTACTGGCTTATTATTTTAGATATTTTATTTAAAAAAATACTATTTCAAATTCCGCATTTCTTTTTTATAGTTAAGGTCAATATTTATGACTTTCTTGCTGAGTGCTGTTTTGCTACAAAACTCTTCTTAGTTCTTGCACAAGTTAAAAAAAAAAGGCATCTTGGATGATTTCATGATGCTCTAAACCTATTTAAAGCTAACAAAAGTTCATGGTTCATTTTCTTGGCCTTGGGTAAACTTCTCCTTCAACTTTTGAAGGATAAATATTCATTCATGTTTAGCAGGACCTGCAGTTATATTTTATTCTGAAAATAAATACTTAGGGTATTATGATATTGTTACATTTAAGCACCATTAACACATCTCACATATAGATATTTCCACCAAATTCTAAGGGGAAAGGAAAAGCCAACAAAATGTTTAGATATAAAAAACAAAAAAGCAAAAGAAATGAGAAGCATCTTACTGCTTTTTTAAATCTGCTTCCTCAAGGATCAAATGTGGCTTTCTATAAGACTATTGGGAATGCTTTCTGAAAACCTTCTCATTTACCATTGTTTACATTTACCATTGTTTTACATTTAAAACCTTTTTGTTTGTGAGCATAATTCATTCCAGAAACATGCTTGTAATCCAAAGCACTTGTATTTCGAAGCAAATTTCCAGAACCATTGGCTCAGTTGTGACCATGTGAGTTTCAGCATCTCATACTACTCATATTGCAAGGCATTGCTTGTTTATCAAGTTAAAATTTATTAGAAATGTTTGCTTATCTTGCAGAACACTCGCAGAACAAGTTACTCTCAATCCAAGGTTTTACTGTATTTTGTCCTTTTCTGCATAAAATTTCTTTCCAATTTATGCAAGGATGGCATATGGTATTTTTCTTAGCTATTTAGAGTATTTTAAAAAGAAAATTAAGTCATAAAGACCGTGTTGTTAAAAAATGTTTTGTGAGGTCTTCACAAAAGGACTCTAGTTGTTTTCCATTTTCATGACCATAAAAATATTTATTATTTAAATACAGCAGCATTCATTCTGAGCCATGAACACCAAAGCCACATTTGGCTTTTTATTTTCATGGGCTTTTAATTATTTTGTCTGTTAGGAAGTAATGACAGGATTGGCTGATGTGAACATGCCCTCTGCCCCTGGTACAGCTTAACTGCCTGAGAAAGTTAAAACCTGGGAGGAATAGGAGTAGCTTATTTTAGAAATTATAATAACTAAGGAAGGAAATAGTGGGTACTGTAGGTGTATTTACAATGAAAAACAGCAATCCAAACAAGTTGTAAGAGAGAGTAAAGATATTACAGCTCAATATGCTTTCAGGGGCTGAGGACTAGAGTCAAAAAGAATATATGCAGGGGAATGTATGCAGGGGAAGATAGCAAAAGACCCTGCAGCAGCAGTAAGATAATTGGCAGAGGAACCCTGATTTTAAAATACAAGTGCAAATCATAGATGGATAGGCCTATGACCAGCATTGGATATTGAATATGTGATATATAGTTGGAAGAACTCTACCAGGCTGTCTGGAGCCAAGAAAATTAGCAATGTGAAATACGCTAAAAAATAATAATTAAAACAATTTTTTATTTATATGAAATAAGGAAAACAATTATACACATAATTATATATGCAATTATTATAATTATTACAATACTATATTATAGTAATTATATATAATTATAAAAATTTCAGTATTTCCTAAATTATCTTTGAATATTAATAATAAACATGTAGAAAACATATTCAGACAACCTAATGATTTGTTGTGTTACTTTCACTACAGAACTTGTTAAAATCTCTAATATTCTCAGTTTCTTTGTTTATCTTTGAAAGTAGAAGTGTAGGGGCGCCTGGGTGGCTCAGTTGGTGAAGCATCCGACTTTAGCTCATGTCATGATCTCACCATTCCTGAATCCGAGCCCCGCATCCGGCTCTGTGCTGACAGCTCAGAGCCTGGAGAATGTTTCAGATTCTGCGCCTCCCTCTCTGTCTCTGCTCCTCCCCTACTGGTGTTCTGTCTGTCTCTCTCTCAAAAATAAAGAAACATTAAAAAAAAAAAAAAAGTAGAAATGTAGTATGTAACACAAGCTCACAGAAAATGCTGACCTGGGCTGAACATTTTGGAAGATGCTGATTTGGGCTGTCTTAACTGCAGTCATTTCCTAACTGTTCTTGCTTCTGGTTTCCCCTTTCTCACATTTGCTTACCTTATCACTACTAGAGTACTCTGACTAAAATCATCATCATAATAAATAAAAACAAAACACTTTCAATATGCCATCCCATTTCTGCAAATAATTCATTAGTTAAGTATTCAATTCAAAATTTCTTAATGTGGTATTTTGGAGCCTCCAAATATTGTCTCTGAACTTCTTTTCAACTTCGTTTCTTCTTAGTCCCAAACACTCCTCCAGAAGGCTAAATGTCACCATACCCTATATTACTTTCTAATATATCTCTTTGGTGAAAAGAAGATACTTGGATTCAAGAACCATCTCCTCCATTGTGTGTTTATGGTGATAGTATCTAACAATTTCTTTAATTTCCTGTCTCTCATAGGAACTGTGCTGACTATATATATTACCTATAATGCAGAATTTTGTCTTTTATAGATGAGAGTAGTTCAAGTAAATTGCTTAAAAAAACCACAGCTCTTAATCCTGAAACCAGGATTCAAATTTACAATTAGAACTATGTACAATTACAAAGTTCATGTTGTTTTCACTCTCCACACCGACTTAAAGAGCCCCAAACATGACGTGAAGAATATACAAGCTATGGATATGATGAATATCCGTTAAACTTTGCAAAGGTTCACATACTTTTGGTTCTTACAAAGTTTCTTGGGAGAAAGATTGACTCTCAGTTCTAGCCTGTATAAGGCATTTGGCCTCCTTTTTTTCTTTTTTTGCTTTACTACCTAAATCCTGACTGAACTGTGTCTGTGGATTTTGTCCAAATATCTTTCATTAATTAACTTCTCCCTTTTCTGGTTCATCTCCCCTGAGTTGTCCCTTGGAAAAATCTCCCCTCTTCTTAAAACCAAGAGTCCCTCCGAAATATCAAATTTCATCTATTTGATGGATAGATATTCACAGTTGCACCTTTTGTTTTCTTCGTAGTCAAACATTATGGTAAATGTTGGCATACCTAATTATACTTAAAAAATGTACCCCAGGAAGCTTGAGGTTACTGTTAATATATTCATTGACTAGTTTTAAAAGAAACAGAGAATTTTACAAACAGATATTCAGGCCCTATGGCCATAATCTGCAAAGATAAAGGAAAGCAAAAATATTTCTCAGTAAAGAAGAATTTGAATGTGTGTTGAGAAGAGGAAGAAAAATCCAGAAAGTTGGTGGGATATTAAGGAATATGGGAAGAAGCTGAAGCCTTAGGAAAAGGTAGCTGGGGAGAAATCCTTGGGTCAGATGAAGAAACGACTTATAAGAAAGGAATGATCTAATATCTATTTCTAATTTTTAACTTTTAATGTAATTTTTTGTTACTGCCATGAAAACTCCTTACCTTGTCTCAGTCCCCAAACCTTAATAAGTAATAGTTGATCCTAGTAGTTGGTAGTGGTTAGAGAAGAATAGATAATAAATACAAAGGATAATAGTCTCCTTTTCCAATTATTAGAGTTTTTTTAATGAAGTTTAGAGTTCTCAGATAGTGTAGAGGCTTTTAATGTATTAAAGCATGGGAAGATACGTGAGTTATTCTTTTGGTAAAGCTTGTGGTGCATTGCTTGATAGGAGCTCTGGTGACATAAAAAGTAGTCAACCCTGTGGACTCAGTACATGCCTCAAAATTGTCAGAGGGATGTATCAAGACTATGAAGGGTCTGAGGTCTTACCTTACTTGCAAATTAACAAGTTAGCTTGCCATACTTTTGTGTTGCTAGAAGTCAAAAGACTCCTAGGTCAGGGATAAAAGACAGTTTACTACTCACAACATGAGTAGGAGGCAGAACATCACCATTGTTGCCAACTCCCTGAGCCCCAGTTTCTACATGGCTGCTTGAAGAAGACCAGATAACAGCTGCTTATGCAATGGGTTGCATTATAGGAAAGGAACCCTGAGCTTAGGGAATCCAAATCTTTTACAATGGGCAGTATGCATGCCTATTTTTTGCTCTGGAGGGAGACACTATCTCTATCTTCCAAGACTGTAAATAAACGGGTCCTTTTCTCTGGAAGGAGAAACTTGGTCTGTCTTCTAAGGCCATTCAATATACAAACAAACTTAAAAAGATACTCCAGAACAAAGGCAGTTAGTGCTTTTGCTTGCAAGATGCATGCAATTATGATAGGTCCATGGAGAATTGCCTCCTGACTATATCTACCTCTCATTTCTCTATCTTGGCTTCTGGTACATTTTCCCATGAGAATTCCCATTAGTCAGATGCTGATTAATCTGAATGCCAGAGGCTGAAAACAAATCCATTCAATTTTCATCATACAGCATTTAATTAAGATTATTATCAACAGGACTCCAAACTACAGAATGAGGCCAACCTCCAGGGACCCAAACCCAACTAGCAGAACAAATTACACCAACCATCAGTGTCTACATTAGAAAATCAGGTGGCTTTTTCCTCTCATTTCTGTATTGATATTTGCACTTGTCCCAAGACATTAATCCAGGCACTATAAGATGCATTAACAATTGCCTTGACCCACATGGTAGAAGTCTAGGGCAATTCTACTATCCTTAACAGCTCTGGCCAAAAGTTGAGACTGATGTGAATGACTTCCAGAACCAAGGTGGTATCATTGATTTTTTTTAACTAAGGCCAGTAGCTTCCCTCAGGTACCCAGGGTAGCTTCAAAAGGCAAGATCTCCAGAGTTATCTTATTGTTACATGATCTACAGGTGGTATATTTCTTAAACTCTTTTAACTGTCCTGACTGTCCCTTGGTGTCTTTTATCAACACCCATAAAGCACACATCACCATATTTGGAAAGAGAGGCTGGTTAATGGTTAAATACATGCCTTCCCCATCAGAAGAGTCCTTAGGGCGTACCTTATGCCTCTAGAAATAACCTGTTTTTTAAAGTTGCTGCCCCCAACCCCAAGGAGGACTTACCTCAGCCAGGGGATCCAAGTCGATAGTGCCATCAAAGTGCTTCCAGATGTTGGTAACAGCTTTCATACTTAAAATTTCAAATGATTGAGTTTGGTCCTTTTGGAAGAACTCTGTCCTATCTGTCTATACCATGAGAATGCTGACATTTGTTCACCCCATGGAATGACAAAGTAAAAACTATAAGAGTAGAGCTGTGAAAATATCTGGAGGGATGAACAAGTGTAATAACTGGGAGATTCAAAAATTGGGGTTAACCCATAGACCTCTTTTTAAGTTGGGACAATCATGGTCAAACCATGGTAAAAGACATTGGGCAGGAGATAGGAAATCTATCATTAATTTAAATGTATGAACTCACAACAGTTTTAGAATGCTGTATCAAGGTATTTTCCTTAAAAACGGGCTACAGGGGTGATTCTGAGAAATAAAGATCATTAATGTCCCTCCCTCCCTCATACCTCTATTTCCCTCTGCCAGGAGTTGTTCCCCCTTCACCATGACAAAATCAATGTGTCTTATTCACCTTTTCTCTCATCATCATATATTCTTATATGGACAATTCATCCAAATATATCATATAAGAATTAGGGCATTTTATATAACTTAACGGGACCAAATATGTCCCCAAATTTTGTCCACGTGAGCTTCTGTAAAGGGGCTCAGTGATCAGTGTGTACTTAACCAAGTGACATTATCCTTATAATCTAGGATCATGTCAGTACAATAAAAGAATCTAGATCACTGAAGCAGAGTTAAGTCTGAATCCCCAAGCCATTTTTTTTTTTACACAGATTACCAAAATAAGCAGAGATATAAAAGCCAAACATGAATATAGTTGCTGTTAGGGGAAGAAAGACAAAGCATGCCATACCAGGAATGGTCAAAATGGAATCTCAGATTTGCAAAATAGAGCTGTATATACTGCAGCCATCTGATCATTACCCATAAAGTAGATAAGAAACACTAATCCCTTTCTGGAGATGGTCTCATTCTGTGACCAAACTGTCTTACAAAGGCTTGTAGGGAAGGAGAAGGGATGGAGTTGGGGATTTTTTTAAGTCTATTTTTAGAGTCCACTCTAACACTCAGCAATTCCAGATGCTTGTAGATGATAGAGAACATGAAAGGTTCATCAAATACTGTTACTATCAGTACATTTTTTTGAGTGTCTTTGTGATAGGAGTTCAACCACTTTCAGATTGTAAATAGTCCTGAAAGCCAAAAACATGACAAATTTTATTTCAATGGCTCTGGTAGTATGGACTTGGATTATCAGACTAGACCAGCAATGGCATAACCTGAACAGGTGTCAACCACTGATAAAGCACTAAAGCACCACTGATAACTCTGAGAGGAGGTCAAAGGTCTGATGTAGTCAATCTACCAAAAGCAGGCAGGAATCTGACTTATGTGATGTGACTTCCCTTGCCAGAAGACAAATGGGACAGCTTTTGGCAGAAATCACAAATCTTGGTTGTGAGGATCTCTTCTGCACCCAAAACAGATTTTTTTATTTTGTGCCCAGTTTATAATAGTATATGTATTTCCATGTCCAGTAACATAATTGATCTGGGCAGAAATGGTGGCAATTTAGGTAGTGCAGCCTTAATCAACAACTTGGTTCCATTAGGTCTCATCAGAGAAAATGTCCTTAACATGGGCATCTGCATTAATGACTCAGATGGTTTAATACCCAACCACAATTCTTTTCTTTTTTTTTTTTGTTTTGTTTTAAAAATTTTTTAACGTTTATTTATTTTTGAGACAGAGAGAGACAGAGCATGAATGGGGGAGGGTCAGAGAGAGGGAGACACAGAATCTGAAACAGGCTCCAGGCTCTGAGCTGTCAGCACAGAGCCCGACGCAGGGCTCGAACTCACGGACCGCGAGATCATGACCTGAGCCGAAGTCGGCTGCTCAACCGACTGAGCCACCCAGGCGCCCCAACCACAATTATTTTCAAAGTTCACAGCCTCAAAGGGGTGTCTGTCATCTTCTGATCTATAGTTTTCCAAGAGGCAGACTAAACATCTAGGATATTGACAACAACCCAAGTTAGTAAAATATAAGGTTTGTCAAGCGATAATTGACCATAGCTTTGAGAATGGCCTTGAGTTCTGCCTAGTGAGTAGAGTAACCATGTCCATTTTGTATTTTGTAAGGCTAATGTTAAGTTTGAACAGCCACAGCACATCAGTGGGTAACATGATTGAGACAGGCCCATGTATTTAGAAAAAAACTATGCATTGATGGTGTACTGAACCAGAGGTTTGCTTGAAACAGTGGATACAGGGAATAAAGGTTTTCCCAAAAAGAAAAAAAACAAAACAAAACAACTGTCTTTTTTTTTTTTTTTCTATAAAACTGAGATGCCTTTAAGTCCAACCTGGATTCATTCTTAAAAATTCCATTTGCATTTGACAAGGAGGTTTATGGGCCCTCCTCACCTTGTTAATCCGTAAATCCAAAGTTGACCCACCCACATGGGAATATCAAGCTGGAGAGTCACAATAAGTCCATATGTCAGACATTCAGCCTTGATAAGAACCCAATATAAAAGTAAGTAACTATTATTCTAAAGGAATGTGCCTTGCTATTGACAATGGCTTCCTTTTGCCAGAGACTTTAATTAGCAAAACCATTAATTAAAGACAATTATAGCTCAAAAGAGTCATTAAAAGTACAGAGATGAAAGATAATAGTACTTTTCTATATGATGATCTTCCCAATTAGGAGAATGCCCTCTGGAATTTGTGGGCATTCATAGCAAGTGGGTAACACATCAATACTAATTATGTGTTGAACAGTAGAATCCTCAACTATAGTATATTGAATTGGCCAAAAGGACCCTGCCCACAAGGCCATATTAGTTTTTGTTCCCTATTGTGAATTCCACTCAAAACACACCAATTTGATTTGAATATCCAGTAATTCACAAGACTAACTAGAGTGGTGACTTATATGCCTCTATCTAGAGTCATAACATTTTGAATCCCTCCTAAAGTCTTCAGCATATTTGGAGAGCTGAATATGGCCTTTGGTCTCCACTGGGGATCAGGGAGACTTCAGTCCCACCCTTACTCATCCTCATCTTTAAAGCAGCTGAGATAGTTTGTTGTAAGGATGGAGAATCAGGAAACAGAGAAGGAGAGAATGGCTTCATGCCAACAAGCAAAGTTGAGTTTTCTTTCAGTTTTGAGTAGTGTAGTGGCTGCCTTCAAAATATTTTTAGATGTCTTTGAGTCATTTTCTCATCCTCTAGTAAGTCAACTCTGTCAACATTGAAAACATAGTCCGGGACAATAAAACTCTGAATATCAGCCAGTGCTTCATTTATGGTTTCCTCTGGGAGTTTGTCTCAGTAAAATCTCCCCAAGGGGGCCAAAGCTCTAGTATAGCAGCCAGAACCCAATGGCAGAGGTTCTGAAGTCTTTTAATGTTATCTACAAATGGATCTGTGGTTGATATTTTACACTGCAGAAAGGTCTGAGTCATCAGATGGTCCCACTATTGTCATTCTTCCTTATCAAAATCTTCCTGCCCTCTCGCCTCTGAAGTGAACCAAAGTTCTTACAATCAGCCTGGTTTCTTCCCATAGTGGTCATAAATTTCTCTATTTCACTTTGAGTGCAGGTAAGCATGTTTATAGTTTCTCAGCAAGTGGGTAGAAACTTCTGCCTCCTTTCCTAAGGTGCAAATCTTAAAACTAATTGTTACTAGGGTGAGTACCTGAGACTGCCTGCCAAACCTTTGACGTATTTTCCTACCTGGAAGAGAGTTAGCATACCCGGAATTCTGTTAGGACACCTATCTCAGCTCTTACTTCACAGTACTCAGCCTGCAGCCCCCTTCCCAACACCTCCTTCCTCATTCAACAGACAAATAACTACAGGAGCATTTATTGCCTGATTGACAATTCAGTGTTGTCATTGTGCTTGCCATTTATGTCCAGTGACTTCTCTCAAATCACATTAATTGGCGTGTGAGACCATCATATTTCTTCTAATGAGCCTCGTTTTTGTCAGAATCCCATCCTCATAACTCAAACTGTCAAACACTTAGGGGTCTGAGATTTTACCATACTTGCAAGTTAAAAATTACACTTCCGCAGTTTTGTGGATGTTGGCAGCAGTTAAAAGTTTACTACTTACAACAATGGAAATACCAGAGTTTCCGCTTTGGTGTCGCCTCTTCAAGCCCCAGTTTCCACATGACCAGATAAAGAGGACAAGACAACAGATTACATGCTGTGCATTGCAGGAGAGGAACACTAACTTTAGGGAACCCTAATCTTTTATAAAGGGCAATAATTATGCCTATCCTATTGCTGTGGAGGGAGAAATAGCCCTATCTTCCAAAATTGTAAGAAAATCTGGCATTTATTCTAAAATGAAACATGATCTTTCTCTCCTCTAAGGCTGTTTAATATATAAACATTCTAGAAAAAAAATAGTCCAGAACAAATGGTTCTGCATGCAAGAAATGCAAACACACAAGATACCCATGGAGAATTGTCTCCCAACAGCCTAGAAACAACCTACTTAATCCTGAGGGCACTAAATTCCTCCTCAGCAGACTGTGTGACTCTATGGGCCATGACTGCCATGATGGCTCTAAAGGGGATTGATCACTTTTTCATCCATGGATACAGAAAAAGTGTTATTAATGCAGTGATTTAAATAAATGTGGCCACCAATACCAAATGAAAGAACATTAAAAAGTAGTTACAAATGTGAAATCAGTATAATTTATTTTAGTAAATATTATAATTTTCCATGTTGAATGTAATTTATTCTAACCAATGAAGTGAATTTCAGCCAATCATTCTTTTAAGTGCCGAAGCTAATCAGAAGACTCACCTACAAATATAGATATCGATACAGACATAGATCCAGTAGACAATTCAGCAAAAATATTTGTATTAGGTGGTGGATAAAGAAAAATATGTTGTAATACATCTTTAGTGAATTCTTTAGAATTTTAAAGTCTGAAATGCTTAGGAGGATACTTTTTAAAAATATCAGTGTGAAAATGTAAGTTTCTGTGAATATGCTTTAGGTTAATCTGCTTTAATATTTTATCAAAGAAATAGAACGATATGTAAAGTTCACAGTTTAGTGCTAGTGACTCAGATTTCTGCAAGGATAGAGCTAATAATAGTGTCTTTCTACTCCACTAACTAGTAAATGAAGAGGCAAAAATCCTACACTCCACATAAACCAGAACAATTGTAAGATTAGTGTTCAGGTCATGAAAAAGTAGATGAGTGCTGAAGTAGGAATAGACTTGAACCGTATAATACCTTAGAATTCAGGATTCCAAACTTTTGCATTTGATATTTTAAAGTTGCACGGGCCTGTGTGTCCTGATTGTGATCTCTATGTATGTAAAGTTGAAATTAAGCTCATTTATCCTATTTATTAATATATTATTACTCATTTTCAAGAGCAAGTTCTATTTACCTTATTTACAGAGTTAATAATTGAAACTTTGGATACTATGCAATAATAATACAAAACTTTAGAAACAGAGTCTTAATTTTATGTCTTCTGTGATTTCTCAGTGTTGTTCAACAACCAAGGATTTAATATTTTACAACAGAATTGAAAATGCAGCCTATCTCCATACAATGTTATTATCTTGACAGAATTGAAAATGCAGTCTGTCTTTTTATAATGATCACATGATCTCATGTGTCATGAAAGATAAAACATACCGTGGTCTTAACAATAAAACATTCCGTTTTCTATAAATTTGTATGCAACTGGCAACTTAATATATATGTGTAGGTATGTATGAATGAGCATAGGTTCATATACATATATGCATATATGTATTTGTTATGTGGTTTAAATCTTACTCAATTTTATTTTACTTTAATGTTGCAATCAAATGTCTAAAGTGTATACTGTCTAAAATAGGCACTGCCACTAAGTTTATACATTTTTAGTTACTCCATTACATTTAAAACTTATCATTCAAATTATGCAGAATCAGAAGTAAAGGAAGTCTAAATGTAGCATTTCGCTTTGCTAAAAACAAAATTACAACTAGTGCACTGATATCTAACAACAACAAAGAAAGTCTTATTCACCGGTAACACAAAAATTGGGCTTAAGAACTACAATGACAAGTGAAAACCGTAATACCATATGATAAATTTTATTAATGCAAAAGCAGCACAAATATAGTGCCATCAGCAAGCTAAGCATAATTATATTATTGGCAGGAAAATTGAATTCTTCAAGCATAAGAAGGACATTTTCTTTGAAAATAGTCCACAAATATCACAATCTTCAAGCACTAAAAAAATGTGACCTGTATTCTTGATACCTTTTTCCTATTGGTTTTTGTGAGAGACTGTAAATTTATGAGGTTATTTAACTTAGAAGGTTGCTTACATTTTTATTGAAATGTCATTTGTGCATAATAGAAAGGAAAAATAATATTTATAAAAATATTTCTATGCGGGGGGCACCTAGGTGCCATGGTCAGGTAAACATCCGACTTCAGCTCAGGTCATGATTTCATGGTTCATGGGTTCAAGTTCCTCATCGGGGGCTCTGTGCTGAGAGATTGGTGCCTGGAACCTGCTTCGGATTCTGTGTCTCCTTCTCTCTCTGCCCCTTCCCTGCTCTCTCTCTCTCTCTCTCTCTCTCTAAAAAATAAACATTAAAAAATTAAAAAAAAATATTTCCATGTGGATAATGATTTGTCTGGCAAATACAAGGACAGTAGGTGATATCTCTCTTAAACTTGAAAGCCTCTATCTTGCTATTTGTAAATAAATCACTGAAAAGTGACTGCTCAATGATTGCTCTGTTAGCCTTAGTTTTTTAACCTGGAGATTAACTACTAACAGAAATTAAGTTTCCTGCCACAGATACTTATTACCCCTTGTATGTTGTAGTTAAAGCTGGAGTGGGTTCTCTGTCCCTCTATTACTCCATTCTATGCCTGTCTCATCCACTCTTGTATCTCTTCTCACCCCTACTTCCCTACACACGTGCAGGCATGCACACACACGTGAATTGTATCTTCAGAATTGTCTCTTGCCTCTTTTCATGGAAGAGTAACATATCAATTCATTAATACCTATGTTCAAATTAACCTGGGAAGTTATTTATCAAAATGACCAATATTCTGGGTGTGTGTATCACACGAGACTCAGATAAATGAGAGGTTCTAGTCAGCTGGGTCAGAACAGAGCCCTATCAGTAGACATCCAGTCTATTTCTCTCCTCCCTTCACTTAGCATCATGGATTCCTTCTACACTACTGACTAAAATGGCTATTTTCAGCCTTAATTTATTCTGCACATATCTGGCAATTATTGATTGAGGTCATTCTGTACATCAAAGAATGGACTAGGCTCTGAGAATAAAACATTACACAATAATTAATGGATGTGGTTTCTGTCTTTAGTGAATTTGCTATCTAGTAGTGGGAGAATAACACACACACACACACACACACAAATATACACATTTGTGCAATTCTATCAGAATAATGATATCCTAAGGAACATTTGGATATCAAACAAAAAACAATACATGGGATCCTAGCCTAGAAAAAGGGAGAGTAAAGATTGATTTGAAGTGAGCCTATGAAGGCAAGTTTGGTCAAACTCTATAGGATTTTATAGACTATGCTAAGTTTCCTTTCATTCTAAGAGCAATGGGAAGTCATTTGTTGTTGCTTTTGTTGTTTAGAGGCAGAAGGTATGTATCATCAGATTTGCATTTTGAAAATATAATGTGCTGGCTGTAGGGATGAGAATGGAAGGAAGGTTGTCCCAGTAGGAAATTGTAACAGCTTTAATTGTGGTAGTAATGGCGGACATGGAGACAAGTGAATGAGAAATTATGTGGGCGGGAAAATCCATAGCATTTGGTGATAAATAAAGTGGGACAGAGTGAAAAAAAAATTCAGTAGTAGAAATGATTTTTGAATTTCTGGCTTATACAATTTTCTAATTGTCCATGGTTATATAACAAATCATCCCCAAACTTAGTTGTTTAGTTTACACATCAACAATATTTTGCTCAGGTATCACAATTGGGGCAGGGCTTAGCAGAGGCAGCTCATCTTTCTATCACTTGGAATCTTCTGGGCAGCTCAAAGAGTAGGAGAAGGAATCATCTGAAGTTTCTCTTATTGCATGTCTGGGGTGTGATGCTGGCTAATGCTGAGATGTGTTAGAGTGGTGGCCTGAACACTCACCTGTGCACTTTCTATGTAGGTGCCTGTCTTCTTTAAATGTTTATTTATTTTTGAGAGAGAGAGAGAGAGAGAGAGGGAGAGAAGGGGGGCCAGAGGGAACATAGGATCCAAAGCAGGCTCCATGCTGACAATAGAGAGCCTGAAGTGGGACTCCAACTCATGAACTGTGAGATCATGTCCTGAGCAGAAGTCTGACAACACTTACCCGACCAAGCCACCCAGGTGCCCCGGTGCCTGACTTCTTTGTGGCATGGTGGCTAGGGTTCAAGGGCAAACTCCCTGAAATTGCCAAACAGAAGCTCTTGAGCCTTTTATGCCTGCCTTAGAAATCATTCAGCATCACTTCCATCACATTATATTCATTAGAAACAAATTAGTAAAGTCAGCCTCTCTTCAAGAGGGGTGTGTGTGAAAGAATTTGTGGACTTAATTCCAGCACAGATAACTTGATGTCAGATAGCCCCACTATTGAGAGGAAAGTTTCCAAAGTTTTGGAACTTTGGAAAAAAATATTTGTTTTCTTTTGCTTCTGATTGATCTTTAAGCATCTGTTTTGCATCCTCTGCTTTTTCCAGAATTTGTCTATTACTCGTAAGCTTTTGACTTCTAAAAACATATCTAACCTTGACTCTTCATCTAACTACTAATAACTCCAGCTGTCTGTTGCCCTTAGGGTATCTCAGCATCATTTCCAACTTAAGTTGTTTAAAATCAAACACCATGTTTTTCCTCAAAATTTCTCCTTTCCTTGAAATCTTTTCAGTGAATGGAAAAATCATCTGGTTCAAACTTACATTTCTCCTTGACTCCTCTCTCAGTGCCAATCACAATCCATTGTCAGATATGGTCAGGTCCACCTTTGACAGCTACCTTATATCTACCCAGATCTTATTTACTTTCCTTTTTCCTTTTACCTTATTCTGTCTTACTCACAATATTCTGGACAAGTGATGTTTTTACTGATCTTAGAGTATGTGCGCTTATTCTCTCCTCAAGATTGTTTTCCTGGGGTTGTTTTTTCTAGAATACTTTTCCCAGAAACATTTGCATATCTGGTTCCCTTTAATCATTAATTTCTCCATTCAGACTCCTCTGGCCACTCTTAGTGAAGTACCCACCCCATAGTAATTATTCTCTTTTACCCTTTCAAAATTCTTTTCAATAAAATGAATAAGTTCTAGCGTACAGCACGGTGGGTGACTATAGTTAATAGTATTGTATTAACTATAGTTATATAGTTACATAACCATTGCATAATAGTTATATAATGACTGTTATTACACTGTACAGTTGCTCAGTGAGTAGATCTTAAAGGTTCACCGCCAAAACCAAAATATGATAACTGTAGAACTGATCAACGTGTTAATTATTTTGAGGTATTATTTCAAAATGTATGTTGTGTATTAAAAAATGTGTGCATCTTAAAAATGTTATACAGCCTAAATGTATATAATTTTTATTTTTCGATCACACCTTAATAAGGCTGGGGAAAAATAAAAATACTTTTTAAAACATTTTCAGGCAACACATTATCTAAAGTGATCACGTATTTATGATATGAGTAGATTATCTACCACTTGTTTGCTGACGTCTCTTATTAGAATTTAAGCTCTATGTGGTCAGACATGGTATGAGTTTTGTTTACTGTTGTATCTCCAGAGCAGGTAATAAGAGGGGATGGCAAGTAGTAAACACTAAATAAAATTGTATTGAATATGTGAAGGCACAAATAAGTGGGAAGTGTAGTCATTGTTATTACTTTGGTTGCCTTTTTAAGTGGTCCCATTCTTCGAGAAGCTTTTCTTTCCCATTCCAACTAAAGTGATCACTTCTTCTCTCAAACTCTACTGGCATTTATTGTCCATTCCAGTGTTGGTGACTGTTGGTCTGTGCTAAATACTCGGTGTGCTACCTTATGATATTTTCAATTATATATCATATCCTTTCTTTCCCAGCTAAGTTGTACACTCCTTAAATTCTTGATGATTTCCCATAGGAATTAATCCAGTATAAGAGGGAAGTAATACAGACAGACTTTTACCTGTTTGGATTTATTCGACATGAACTCATCCAATGCATCTAATTTTTTTAAATTCTAGAATCTAGCATGCTTGATGACTCTAGTAATGGCAACCAAATAGTGAATACTTAATATGAATCTGGTACTACACTAATATTTCTCTCTGTATTATATCCTTTATCCTCATACCAACGTGTCGTGATGGTAAATTTTATTTCCACTTGATTGATGAGGAAATGTGAGTCTCAGAGATGTTAGTGTGCTTGCGCAGTCAGCTGAAAAGTTGCAGGACTGGGCTTCACAGCTGTCTTTCACCCTTCAGAACCTCTGTTATTTACCCCTATATAATGTAGTACTTTGGTGCTGGTCTAGGCCTATAAATATGGTCAAAAGTAAAACAAACGAATCTCTCAGTGTTGAGGCTCTCCTCCTAAAAAGCATTATCAGGCATAAGGGCGCATGGGTGGCTCAGAAGGTTAAGGGGCAGACTCTTGATTTCAGCTCAGGTCAGAATCTCATGGTTCATGAGTTAAGCCCCTCATCAGACTCTCTGCTGTCAGCGTGGAGCCTGCTTGGGATTCTCTCTCTCTTTCTGTGCCCTTCCCCCGCTCGTGCACACTCTCTCTCAAAAATAAATAATAAATACACTTAAAAAAAAAAGCATTATCATGCTTTCTTGAAACTTAACATAGTAAGTAAAAACTTTTGTAATCCTCTCTTTTCAAAACCAACCCGACTTTTATATTATAGAGACCCTCTCTTATTTTTTGTTTACAGACATGACTTGAAATGTAATGTACTTGGCATTGGAAGTCTTCCTCAGTTGGTTTCATCAAGCTACAGCACAATGCTTATTTAACACATCTGCTCTTTTTAACATCATTATGGTGGTTAAAGGAACAGTTTTAATGACCTGGTCTTTCATCTATATTGACAGGATACGGATCTCCTCTGTCTGCATTTTACTCTATAAAGCCACCTTTATGGCATGGAGGAACAGGAAGCATTAAGTGTTTTTTTTTTTCTCTCTCTCTCTCTTTAAAGCTAAACTGAATATAAGGGCATCATAGATTTTAAAATTGTGCTATTAGATATAAAACCATATTGTCTCAAAGTCATAGTTAGCATTATTGTAGTTGGCAAGGTGCTAAAATATCATACATTATACCTTAGTAGATGTATAAAATATGGAGGAGGCATTGGGTTAAAATCTCTTGTCCACCACTTCCTGCCCATGTGCCCTAGGGGAAGTTAGTTCATTTATTTAAGACAATGGAAGGTTCTTAATGATGGCTATGATTTAGAATCACATGGGAACTTTAAAACAAATACAGATTTTCTGTCCCTATTCCTAGAGAATTTTTTTCAGGTGAGATTTACATTTAATTGAGTAAGGATTGCACTGGAATCAGATCTCTGAGGTTGGGACCTGCGCACCAATATTTTTAAAAGGTTACCAGATAATTCCAAAGTGCAGCCAAGGTTGAGGATCAGTGACTTCATCTAGTATGGTCTAAACTTTAATTTCTTCGTCTGAGGAACATGGAGATAATAGTATATACTCCCACAGGTTGTTGTGAGAGTTTGCCAATATTAGCATATAATTCTAGGTACATAATGAAAATTATCTGCTAATAGTAGTAAAGCCATTTTAATTAATCCTTTGCCTATGGCGATACACAGACTTAGTTCATTCATTTATTCAACAAATTTTTGCTGTGAATCTGCTGTTTGCTAGTCGCTATTCTGGGCTTTTACAGATAGAATGGTTATCAAATCAGCCAAAGTTCCTATTTATTCTCATAGAACTCATATTCTAGGCCAGGAGACGTATAATAAATGAACAGCTATAGGAATTGCAGGGTAAATAATGTAAGAAAAACTATAAGAATCACAGTCCACTATTTTGGATGCATGGTCAGAGAAGTCATCTCTGAGGTGTTATGTAAGCAGTGTCCTGAACTGAGCAAGAAAAATACACACATCATCTGAGGAAACAGCCCGAGCAGTGAGAACATCAAGTATAAAGGTGCTGCCATTAGGTTATTGATGTTTCCATAATGCACTTTCTCTTGATACATAAATTAAATTTTCAGTATCTACCTGGTAAACAAACAACTGTATTTTCTTTTTTTTTATTGAATGGCAGGAAATTTTTATGTATGTTATTTGTTCTTTTGTTACCACAATAAAATCTTTATCAGCAAAGTGTAATCACCCCTATTTTACAGAAAGGGACAATGAGAGTCATTAATATGCAGTGTCTTGTTAGGATCACATAATGTGAGGCAGAGTTGAAATTAAAATTCTAAGCTCTAAGTTTATCTTCTCTAGAGCTATCAAAATATGTGATCTTTGAAGTAATGGAACGAGTTTTTTTCTTACATATGTTCATAATGGTAATTATATTTTTACCCATCTGCAAATATTTGAAAACAATTGTGACCTGTGATTATATCCACTCAATTATACCAAGATAAAAAAATATATACTCAGAAGAATGACAATAAAGGGAAAGGGATTCTTATTAAGTAGAAAATCAGTGGGAAAATACAGAAAAGTAGATTTCAAACATTAATAATTGACAAAGGAAATAGAAATTAATGCATATAATATCAATTTATATTTAATAAACATCTATAGTTCTAGATGGATAAAGATCATAGGACTTTTGAAGTGTACACAACCTCATGTCCCCACATTTCCTATCCAGAAAACATAACCACATGCATGCGCGTGCACACACACACACACACACACACACACGTGTGAATGGTGGCTCAACTTGATTTAGGGAGTTATAGTAGCCTTTTGGTTAGGAGGACAGATTTCAGGGTCAGATAGACATAGGTTTTATTTTCCATTCCACTCAGTTGTCTATATGACAATAGATAAATTATTTATAAGCCTTATTATCCTGATCTCTCAAATGGAACTAATCAAACCCATTTCATATAGTTGCATATACATCAAATGTTTGGCATAATACCAAAATTGTAGAAGTCCTAAAACCCTATTTTCTTGCTTTGACTGGATGAACTTAGTTCAGGTTACCTTCTGTTTCATTAGAAAGAATCATGTTAAATGGAGTAGACTCAGCCCAGAATGAACCTTATAAAAGCAGAAGCTTCTTTCTATAAGTTGCATAGCATTTGGATAATGGTCACACTGTCAGAGATGTCAGCAAGAATCATTACCCTCTTAAAGCCCTCCTTCACTTGGGTGATAAGGCTAGAGGTACTAGATATACAATATGGGTAAGAACTGCTTCCCATCAGTAATCTTAATTAATTAATTGATGGCCAGCTCTGTGTGAAGTAGGTTCTATGGCAGAAGGATGTACTTCTCAAGCTTGAAGGTACACAGTAGTCATTTGGGGAGCTTAAAAAGGGCAGATTCTAATTCAGTAGGTCTGACTGAGAGCCTAGATTCTGCATGCCGAACAGGATTCCAGATGATGTTGTTACTGCTGCTCTGCAGGCCACACTTTGAATAGCAAGAATAAGGGGAAGACTATTGGATCAGAAGTTAGAAGTCCAAGATTGTCTGTTGTGTCGCTTTGGAACTAAGTACCAAGAGGTAAGAGTGGGAAAATCATACTTTTCCTGCTCCCCTCTGTAATATTATGAATATTAAAGGCCATGATATACATATATCTACATGTGTACATAAGTTATCCACGTGTAGAAGGCTTCTTATTTTAAATGTAGATTTCTTATAAATAATATAGACAGTATAAGTCATATCATATCATATGTATATAATAATGTAATATCCCTCACCTCTTAGCAATTCTAAGGCACAGTGAGTGTACTCTTTTATACTAGTATATCTTTTCCACCTCCGTCTTTCCATACCCCTCCTTCCCAAATAAACATACCTGTTAAATAAAACAGGAAGATGAGAAAACAAGATATGCAACTCAGGTATTGCCTTTCAGCAGATATTTACTGGGTATCTATAAAGGTCACATATTAGTGGAAATAAATTTGTCATGCTTTAGTATATACTTTTTTAAAGTGGAAAATGACTACAGTTTAAAGAGGGCTTAGATTTCTTTTTTTTAAGTTGATGCTGTATTTTATTTTTTTAATATGAAATTTATTGTCAAATTGGTTTCCATACCACACCCAGTGCTCCTTCCAACAGTAAGAGGGTTTAGATTTCAAAAAGTTGATGTGTGGAAATTTCAGGTACTTAAGGAAATAGAGTATCATCTTGAACTCGGGAGCCTCCTCCAGTAGCATGGGCTTATCCTCAGCATCTTCCACTTATAACATCTTTGCCCTGTGATATGAAATCATTTAACGAAAAAGAATTTTACTTGGCATTGTTTCTGGCATTATGATGAAACTATATCTATTATAGAGTGGGGAAAAATGTAATGTTCCTCATGTTTCAAAAATAGCTGTCCTTCTATCAAGATTTTTTTTCCCTTACTATGCCAGAGACTTATAGCAAAGACATTATCATCGCCTCTAAAACAAGTGCTGGCAATCATTGAAAGAACTGTCATCTATCTTCGATAATGGCAATTTAACCACATGGTAAAACACTATTGTCACTTGGTGCATTTTGATGGGAGGAATGTCATTGATGTTTTATTTCTCCCATGAATTTTAATGGGAAATAAACCATTAGTGACAAAACTGACTAGAGTATACTTCTGTGACACCGTAAAAATTATGCATTTAGAAGCTGACAAGTGTCTTCTTGTGTTTTTTTTTAAACTATGCTCATTTCACTTATATTACTTATAAATACATTCTGAAGGCAACTTTCTTCTCTGTTTCCTTAGTAGTGGTGATCTGGAGGCTTGGCAGGGCATATCAGAAGATAGGAGTCTTCATGGGGAGCACTCAAGGCCAATTGTAGGGATTTCTGTTCTGAGGACCTGTCTTTAAATATATCCTCTTACAAGACTATCTGGAGATGGGAAAGGAGGGTAGAGCCGGTATGAGTCTCATCTCATTTATATATTCTAGTTTAAAATTAGTTTCTAAAAAAAGTTGACAGAGACATTATATTTAAGATTAATACTTTAGATATACATTTTTACTTCTTTTGAGGAATTCCCTGTCTTCTGTTTCATAGGACCATCATAAACCAACACACAAGTGCTGATCACCTGCTCAAAATCAGCTTGAAGATTTCCCAGGCAAACATTGAATCATTTAATAAGGTTTTCAAAGTTCAAGTTAAATGCAAGGAGACAAAAGGCACTCATTTCCATAGGTGCTGCCTGGAAATGCTTGAGCAGATTGAGATCTAGAAATAGACTGACACCAGGCAGGTCTGTGTGAGTCACCTCATTTAAGAAAGCCCAAACTTCCTCTTTTCAAATCCCTTGGTGTTTCTCAAGCATACCAGCCAGATCGCTCTGTCTTTAATGATTTGGAAGAACGCCAGCTCATCTCTCCTCTGGACTTGGCTGCTGAAGGGAGCTTAGAGGCTCAGCACCATCTGAGTCCAGAGGAAATGAATGGCACAGCTGAATATCATCAGGGTAATGATGGTATCTCATTGCTCTCTAAATCTATTATTTGGGACAGAAATAGAGCAGGGGATTTTCCTGGCATTTCAATTATAAGAATTAGAAGGAAAATGTGAAAAATGTAGGGGCAGTGAGGGGAAAGTTTTGGAGAGAAACCCAGAGTGCATTTAACCTTCCCTTTTCCCATTAGCGAATACAATATTGCAAACTAGAGATTTGCTTTCAGTTTTAAAACAATTCATTTCCTAAATGATTTAACTTTCTAAAAATATTCAGTGGAATTAATTTTTGTTAATTGGTGGTCTTAATAGTAGGATTTCAGTGAGGGATGTAACGTGTCCAAAACCTCTTGTACACTCTGTCAGGCTTCATCTCTTATTCTAGCCACTGCGGTGGTGACCAGTTAACTTTTGTGCAGGTGTACCCGGATCTGGCCTCTCTGGCATCTTACTTCCTGACCTGCAGCTTCTCTGACACCTGGGACAGGAAGTCTGTAAACCGGAAATTGTAGAGGTGCTAATGGTTTATGAGTCAACTCTTGAACTACAAGGAGATAGGATCAAATAAATAAATATGTCTTTTTTTTTTCCCTGCAGTTTCCTCTGCCCTTCTTTGAGGCATTTTACAAGTTTCACCAGAAATTTCTATAGGAGAGCCAATCCTAGCAGTAGCCAATGGGATAACACATCTTTGCCTTGTTTTTCCTGCATTCCAGGACTGGTTCACTCCCACCTATTTTCCATTTCTGCTTCCTGAGACCATATTACCAATTAAACCTGTCACACAGAAGCCCTTGTCTCAGGCATAGTTTCTAGGTAGCATAGTCTAAGATGTAATGTCATGTCCTCCCTTTGGCTTTCAGTCTGTATCAAATGGCTCCAGTCAACCCTTACCTGACCTTTGGTTTGAGGTCATCTAGTTAGATGACCCATGCTTGAGAAATATTCAGAAATGTATATTTCCAGAGAATAATCCTAAAGGAAACTCAAGGATAACAAACATGTCTGTTACATTCTTCCCTGGCTCTGTGTATGGCCATAATCCCAAAGGGAAGTCAAAGTATTTCCCTAACCCATATGTGCATTGTTTGTGCTAATCTACAGAAAATGGTAAAAAAAATCACTAATATATTTCTAGGGAATAGACACTGAGGTAAATTTTTTAACAATATTTATAGTTGTGTTTTAGTTTGATTTGGTTTGGTTTCAGTTTTATGTTCCTAGTGTGTGCGCGCGTGTGTGCGTAATGTGTGTGCGTGTGTGTGTGTGTGTGTGTGTGTACGCGCGCTTCCCGGTTTAGTAGTTGTATATGCACATAGGAGAAAATAGCAGCTGCTGAAATAATTTACTGTGGCTTCCTAAAGAGGTGAAAATGTCATACAGCTTCCCACCCAGGAGTGCATTATGTACACATTTTTCACTGACTAACAGGATTTCATTACCAGATAGAACACTAACTGCATTGATTTATGGACTAAATAAATACGATTTTATTACTATCTTCTTTTTGGCGATGGTCCACATGTTGTGGGAAATTAGTGACAATGTTGAGTTCTTGGATCATGAAGGATACTTTTCTACATACTGACTTTTACCAAGCAGTTTATTAAATAATCAACTCTTTATCCTTTGTAAGCCACAGAATCTTTAAAATTTTATTAAATGCACTATACATAAAAAAATGTACTATACATATCATAAAAATCATATGCAGAAAATATGGAAAGAATCATGCGTTATATATTTATAAAGCTTTAGCCTTCAAGAATCAGGGGATTAAAAAGTCAAAGTATTGGTATAAACAGTGTATATATTAATAAGAAATATTTTCATGTATTTAAACATGAAAATAATTTGACATACTATAAATGTGCATAAGTAATGATATAATAGTATTTGTATTAAAATATATTCAGGTATGCAAATAAAGAGCTACTATGACTAATTAGAATTTTTTCAAGAATTTCCTATTTTAATATTACCTAAAAAATAAAGAAAAAATGACAAAAATATAATAGATATTTATAGCAAACTTGATAAAAACAGGTTTTGGCATCTAGCTGATGTGAGTTCAAATAAATTTGGGTAATTTCTCTGATTAAATTCTCTAGTTACAGTTATCCTCTATAAAAATTTGAATAATAATAACTATTTACATAATGACAACAATAAAACTTAAGTAAATAATAACTAATACACAGAGCTTATTATATCCTGGACAGGCTTTAAGTGTATCAATTCATTTGATCCTCTGAACAAACCTATGAGATACTGTAGTATCATTTCTTTCTTACAAATGAAACTGAGGCATGGAGAGATTCAGGGATTCAGTGTAGGCAAATGGATAGTAAACAGTAGAGACAGGATTTGAACCAATATAATCAGTCTCCACTATCTGAGCTATATTCTGAAAAGTAATATGTAACTCATAGGTATTGTATTTTTTTCTTTGTCTTGTTCTCAATGATTAAATGCTGTAAAATAGGTAAAGTTCCCGATACAGTGCCTGGTATGTAGTGAGCCTTCATTATAAGGTTATTGTTACCGGTATTTGCTGTCATCTATAGGGATTAGCACCACAATTCATACTGACATTGAAGAGTTCACATGTCACAGGATAAAACTTGGTTGAAAGTCAAAGATTCTGAAACACCAGGTAATAGGGACATATCTTGAGCTAACAAACTGATCCAGCCTTAAACATTAAAATTCTTCTTTTAGGAAGATGGGGTGGGAAAAGAACTAGGAAAAAAAAATCCAGTGCGGTTACAGTCAGTGCTAAAGCAACTCCCCTGTTTAAGGCAAGAGACCTTCTTCTTCTTTTTCTTCTTTTAAGTCAAGAGACATTTTATTTTATTTTTTTAAGTTTATTTATTTATTTTGAAAGAGAAAGAGATAGAGAGCATGTGCACCAGGGAGGGGGCAGAGAGAGAGGGAGCGAGAATCCGAAGCAGGGCTGGAACACACGAGCCATGAGATCATGAACTGAGCCAAAATCAGGAGTTGGATGCTTAACTGACTGAGCCACCCAGACACTCCAGATTTTTTTTTTTATCAAATCTCAAAGAGAACCTATCTCAATACCACAAACTATTCACCTATAAACATTCTCTTAGCTGGGAGAATTCATCATTGACTTTTTTGTCTATGGTAACTTAACAACCCAGACATAATGTAACTCTTTCTAACTAGGATGTTGAGTAGATGGTGAGATTTATATAATCAAAATGCTTACAAGGAAAGAATTTGTTCCTTCAATAATATGATTATACTGAGAAGGAACATTGAGAATGTCAGTATGTGTCTTGACATGAGCTGTACAACGAAGTAGGTATGGGGACCAAAACATCTACTGAAAAGAAAGCAGCTCAATTTTTTAAAATGTGCAACAGAGATCAGCATTGTTTTTCATAGTGGTCACACAGCAATTTTTTTGTAGAGTTTTTAAGAGCTTAGGATCTGGGCTTGGAGAGCGTTTGAATCTCATACCCAAGAGACAACCTGAAATCAGGAGAAATCTCAGCAAGTAGGAAACAAATACATTTCAAGTGCTTGACAACTTCGCCAGTGGCAAGTCTTAGAGCATTACCTTAAATATTTCATTACATCCTGTGTTGTGATTGACATTAGCTCCTCAGAGTAAATATTAAAAACATACACATACAGGCAGCTCCAGATATATTGTGCCCCATTTTTTTTTTTCATGATCCAGGCTTTTCATCATCCTCAGTAACCCTCATCCTGCTCCTTCACATACCACATCCCCTGGTTTGGTGTCACAATCAAGACGCCATTTCCTAAGGGTGTCATTCATTCAATAAACACTAATTGACTACCTGCAGTACCAACCAAGGGCTAATCAGTAATAATATGTGATAACTGTCCTGAAGGGGCTCACAGTACGCTGAGGGAAAAAAAAGAATACAGAACAGAGTAAGATAATATTTGCAATAAATTAGCTTATAAAGATCAAAACGATGGGAACAAAAGAGAGGAGCACCCTGTTCAGGCTGGACTGGGATTGGGGCCACCAGTGAAACTGTCTCAGAGGAGCTCCCACTTAAATTCTATATTATAAATGGGAAGGACACCTGGGTGGTTCAGTCAGTTAAGCATCCGAGTCTTGATTTCAGCTCGTCATGATCTCACAGTTCCTGAGATGGAGTTTCACTTGAGGCTCTGCCCTGAGGGTCCAGAGTCTGCTTGGGATTCTCTCTCTCGCCCTTCTCTCTGCCCCTCCCCATCTAGTGCTCTGTCTGTGTCTCTCAAAATAGCCTTAAAAAACATGAATGGGGATTAGATAAATGATAAGGGAAAGACCTAGAAAGAAGGGTATATAATATGGTTTCAGTTAATAAGATTTTTATTTCTTCTTGAGTGTCAAAACACTCTATTAATCAGCTTTTAATACAGCTTTTAATAAAGTTTAATACAGCTTTTAATTCCCCACTATAATGGAAGCTGAAGTTTATGTCTTATTTCCAGAATTCCCTTTCATCGAAACATCTTGATAAAGTATAGAATTTTAAAAAAAAGCAAAAGAATGAGCAAAAATCAAAGATATTAGGTGAACAAAAGACATTACAGTAAGGCAGTGGTTCCTAATGGGAGGGAAGCAGAATTTTGCCATGCAAAGGACATTTGGCAATGTTTGGAGACAACTTTTGATTGTTATAACTTTGGAGGGGCCGCTAATGGCATCTAAGGGACATAGGCAGGGATGTTGCTAAGTGTTCTACAAGACCCAGGACAGCCTCCGACAGTGCAACAAATAATATCTAGTCCAAAATGTCAATAGTATGCAGACTGCAAAGCCGTGCACCAAGCTGATAATTGGGAATGAGGCATAAACACAAAATAGTGTGAAAAATCTAGTATTTTAACCTCCTGAGAGGCACAAAACAGCAAAAATCAGAGGGCCACTACTTTCTATCACTAATATAGATTGATACTAAGAGACTAGTGGTTGTTTTGTAAAGCTGAGAGTGATGGTTTCACATCCTGCAACCATTGTTTTTAGCTCAGAAATAAGATTTCTACGTTATTTAAAGAGAGCCCTTGGTAAGGAGATCCCATGGCATCTTAACTGCTCATTGTAGTTTTTCCACTTACTGACTTCGAGAACACTAAATTATTTTCTTGTGTCCAGGTCAAACCACCCTGTAGCAATTTTGTTTCTAACTAAACCCTTGGAAACAAATCTTTAAGAATTTTGGCTAGAAAGGTGCTTATACTGTGATGCAGACAGGTTCAACCAAGGGCTCCTGTGGCATGATAAGTCATTACTTATCAACTTCACCCTGTTCAGGTTCTGGCCCCAAGGTTTGCCAGCTCAGAAACTCATCCTCACGTTTGCTCTAGGGTTGGTGATACAGGGGGTATCGACTTTCCACATGAGGCACACGCACGCGCACACACACACAATTGTGGATGATTGGCAAAATATTAATTTTAAATGACATTAAAGGAGTAGACTAAAGAGACATAACAGTTAAGTGCAATGAAATATCTTGGATTAGATCCTGGAACAGAAAAGAGGATATTAGTTTAAAAAATGGAACAAAGCAAAAAAATAAAAATAAAAAACCTGATGAAATTCAAATGAAGTCTGAAGGGTAGTTAAGAGGAATATACCAGTGATACTTCCTTAGTTTTGACAGATATCTGTGGTTGTGTAAGATGTTTAGGGTTGGGAGAGATGTTTAGGGTTGGGATCTGTGTATGATCTTTACATCCTCCCTGTGAATCTAAAAGTTTTCCAAAATAGGGGTGCCTGGGTAGTTCAGTTGGTTACACATCCGACTTGGGCTCAGGTCATGATCTCGCAGTTTGTGGGTTTGAGCCCTGTGTCAGGCTCTGTGCTGACAGCTTGCTCAGAGCCTGGAGCCTGCTCCGGATTCTGTCTCCCTTTCTCTCTCCCCCTCCCCTGCTTACACTCTGTCTCTGTCTCTCTCAAAAATAAATAAACATTCAAATTTTTTTTTAAAGTTTTCCAAAATAGAAGTTTTATTTCTAAAAACCAAATGACATTGAGGAAAAGAATAAAATAAATGAATTGATAAGGGTTTCTCATTTTGAAAGCAATTTTTTAAAAAACCTGTTTGTAAATTAGAAGCACTAAAGCAATTTGTTGCATTTCTATAACTGAAATATGTTTGCAGTTCTGTTTTTAAACTCTCATTATATTGAAATCCTAATCTACTTGTTTTAATTTCACATCAAAGTAAATATGTGAATCAGACCTTGCAAATCAGAGGCTTCTTGTCCAGAAATAGCTTATATATATATATATTTGGCTATTGTAGGTTGATATATCTTAAATTTTTTCCAACATTGAAAATATTAAACATTTCAAATAAACATCCAGATTCCTAGCTTTGGAAAAATTAGAAGTATTGGGAAACTTGGCCCGCAATCAGAGGTGTCTAAAACATTTTGGGTAGAGATGTTTTCCTTTATCCATGTCATACGCTTGCCAGATGGCCACATACCCCCTTTTTTTTCCCCAATCCCAGCCCAGTTACCAGGTGGGTCAATTGTGTGCTTTTGATCAAGTGACATCTGATTTTGGAATTTCTATTTCAGTCTTCAATATTAAATAAATCTGGGTTTTCATATCTTTATTAATTTAAATTTTTGAGAGATTTAATTAAACTAATTTACCTATCACCATATCAGGATATAAGAAATTATGTTCTGGAGTTCCACTTATGAAACATTAAAAAAATTTGCAAATGTCTACTTATTTTTGAGAGAGAGAGAGAGAGAGAGAGAGAATGAGAATGAGAGAGGGAGGAACAGAGAGAGAGAGGGACAGAGGATCCAAAGCAGGCTCTGCACTGACCACAGAGAGCCCGATATGGGACTCAAATTCACATTCCATGAGATCATGACCTGAGCCAAACATTTTAAATCTGTTTATGGGGCTTAAAATGTTTGTTTCACTCAGCTTGTTTAGGTGTGGCAGATAAAGGATGGGGTATAGTATTCTTTTCCATCCAATATCTACATAATTTGGGACCACTTTATTTGTTCTATTTTGCTCTGAATGGTAGCTTTATGCCAAGATTTCTCTACTTGCCAAATGTTTAAAAAATTGTTGTCAGAACATTTTCTTAGATTTATCTAATAGTGTTATCCTTGAGTAGTATAAACGCAAAAGTGAATTTGGTGGTTGCCATTCTGTAGAATCTTATATTTTGTTCCTTGAAATCATGAATAATAATTGTTAAAATATAATTCTTTTGCATAGAGAAATAGACTCTCCCATATATCAATGTTTTTCATATCCTAGGATTCACTGACCCAATTCCAGATGTGGTCTCCCAGTCTTTTTTTTTTTTTTTTTTTTTTTTTTTTTTTTACTTTTCTTTATTTCCTTGTATAAAAGATCTTGGATGCTGCCTTAGAAGCATATTCTGTTCATTGTTATGCAGAAAAGAGCTTCTAATGAAACCCCATTATTTAGGGAAATGTTTGGCTGTTGTGTGGCCTTCATATCACCAAGGATTTGTTAAGCCTATTGGTATAAATAAAAAAAAAAATTGGAGAGAAGATAATGCGCCTACCTAAAAGAAACTGCTTTGAGATACTTTAAAATTTGATTAGCAGCACCAAGATCTAAAATCTAGTGACAGTAATGTGTACCAATTCAATCACATTTATAAAATTCAAAGAAAAATATTAACACTTGGTCTGGTTATTGGATATATTCGAAAAATATACATTTTTTCTTTTTCTTAAAGATACTATACGATCTTTTTCTTAACATGTGTTTTCCTTCTTTAGCATGCCTTAAATTATGTCATACTGATGGCCTGTAATTGTTTTGAGGAATAGTGCTTTATGATTTGACTCCTCGGGCTATTGCGAGTCTCCTATATATGTAATGCAACCATACCTTGGGGATACTGTGGATTTGGCCCCAGATCTCCACACATAAAACAAATATGACAATAAAGTGAGTCAAATGAGTGTGTGGTTTCCCAGTACATACAAAAGTTACCATTAGCATTTAGAGGATCCTGGGAAGATGGTGGCGTAGGAGGACACTGGGCTCACCGCACCTCCTGCTGATCACTTAGATTCCACCTACACCTGCCTAAATAACCCAGAAAACCTCCAGAAGACTAGCAGAACGGAGTCTCTGGAGCCAAGCACAGACGAGAGGCCTACGGAAGAGGGTAGGAAGGGCGGCGAGGAGGTGCATGCTCCACAGACTGGGGGGAGGGAGCCGGGGCGGAGGGGCAGCCCGCCGGGCAAGCAGAGCCCCCGAGTCTGGCTGGCAAAAGTGGAGGGACCGGATGGATTGTGTTCTGACAGCAAGAGGGACTTGACATCTGGAAGGTTATAAGCTAACAGCTCTGCTCAGAGAACGGGAGGGCTGGAGGACAACTAGAGGGAGAGTTGTTGAGCCCCGGACTACAGAGCTCAGCTTGGCGGGGAACAAAGGTGCTCGTCAGCGCCATCTCCCTCACCCATCCCCAGCCAAAAGCCCGAAGGGAACCGGTTCCTGTCAGGGAACTTGCTTGCACCTCGCAAACACCCAATGCTGTGCTTCTGCGGATCCATCCCTCCTGTGGGTCTGACTCCCTCCAGGTGCTGCAGGGGCCCTCCCGAAGCGGATCTCCAAAGGAAAAGCGAGCTGAGCCTGCCCCCCACCCCCCCCACTCCTGTGCACCTTGCTGATCCACCCCAGCTAAAACGCCAGATCCCCAGCACCACAAGCCTGCCAGTGTGCAAGTAGCCCAGACGGTCCACACCACCCCACAGTGAATCCCGCCCTAGAAGAGGGGAAGAGAAGGCACATACCAGTCTCACTGTGGCCCCAGCGCTGGGCTGGGGGCAGACATCAGGTCTGACTGCGGCCCCGCCCACCAATGCAAGTTATTCAAGACAGCACAGGGGAAGTGCCCTGCAGTCCTGCACCACTCCAGGGACTATCCAAAATGACGAAAGGGAAGAATTCCCCTCAGAAAAATGTCCAGGAAATAACAAGAGCTAACGAACTGACCAAAAATGATTTGAACAATATAACAGAAAGTGAATTTAGAATAATAGTAATAAAATTAATCGCTGGGCTTCAAAATAGTATAAAGGACAGCAGAGAATTTCTTGTTACAGAGATCAAGGGACTAAGGAACAGCCAGGAGGTGCTAAAAAATGCTCTCAAAGAGTTGCAAATAAAATAGAGACAACTACGGCTCGGATTGAAGAGGCAGAGGAGAAAATAGGTGAACTAGAAGATAAAATTATGGAAAAAGGAGAAGCTGAGAAAAAGAGATATAAAAAAAATCCAGGAGTATGAGGGGAAAATTAGAAAACTAAGAGATGCACTAAAGAGAAATAATCTACGTATAATTGGTATTCCAGAGGAGGGAGAGAGAGGGAAAGGTGCTGAAGGTGTACTTGAAGAAATAATAGCTGAGAACTTCCCTGATCTGGGGGAGGAAAACGGCATTGAAATCCAAGAGGAACAGAGAACTCCCTTCAGATGTAACTTGAATCGATCTTCTGCACGACATACCATAGTGAAACTGGCAAAATACAAGGATAAAGAGAAAATTCTGAAAGCAGCTAGAGATAAACGTGCTCTAACATATAAAGGGAGACCTATAAGACTCATGACCGATCTCTCTACTGAAACTTGGCAGGCCAGAAAGGAATGGCAGGAGATCTTCAATGTGATGAACAGAAAAAATATGCAGCCGAGAATCCTTTATCCAGCAAGTCTGTCATTTAGAATAGAAGGAGAGATAAAGGTCTTCCCAAACAAATAAAAACTGAAGGAATTCATCAGCACTAAACCAGCCCTACAAGAGATTCTAAGGGGGATCCTGTGAGACAAAGTACCAGAGACATCGCTAAAGCATGAAACCTACGGACATCACAATGACTCTAAACCCATATCTTTCTATAATAACACTGAATGTAAATGGACTAAATGCGCCAACCAAAAGACATAGGATATCAGAATGGATAAAAAAAAACAAGACCCATCTATTTGATGTCTATAAGAGATTCATTTTAGACCTGAGGACACCTTCAGATTGAGAGGATGAGGGGATGGAGAACTATTTATCATGCCACTGGAAGTCAAAAGAAAGCTGGAGTAACCAAACTTATATCAGACAAACTAGACTTTAAATTAAAAGCTGTAACAAGAGATGAAGAAGGGCATTGTATAATAATCACAGGGTCTGTACATCAGGAAGAGCTAACAATTATAAGTGTCTATGCACCGAATACAGGAGCCCCCAAATATATAAAACAATTACTCACAAACATAAGCAACCTTATGAATAAGAATGTGGTAATTACAGGGGACTTTAACACTCAACTTACAGAAATGGATAGATCATCTAGACACACGGTCTAAAGAAACTAGAGCCCTGAATGATACATTGGATCAGATGGACTTGACAGATATTTAGAACTCTGCATCCCAAAGCAACAGAATATACTTTCTTCTCAAGTGCACATGGAACATTCTCCAAGATAGATCACATACTGGGTCACAAAACAGCCCTTCATAAGTATACAAGAATTGAAATCATACCATGCATACTTTCAGACCACAATGCTATGAAGCTTGAAATCAACCACAGGAAAAAGTCTGGAAAACCTCCGAAAGCATGGAGGTTAAAGAACACCCTACTAAAGAATGAATGGGTCAACCAGGCAATTAGAGAAGAAATTCAAAAATATATGGAAACAAATGAAAATGAAAATACAACAATCCAAACGCTTTGGGATGCAGCGAAGGCAGTCCTGACAGGAAAATACATTGCCATCCAGGCCTATGTCAAGAGACAAGAAAAATCCCAAATACAAAATCTAACAGCACACCTAAAGGAAATAGAAGCAGAACAGCAAAGACAGCGTAAACCCAGCAGAAGAAGAGAAATAATAAAGGTCAGAGCAGAAATAAACAATATAGAATCTAAAAAAACTGTAGAGCAGATCAACGAAACCAAGAGTTGGTTTTCTGAAAAAATTAACAAAATTGATAAACCTCTAGCCAGGCTTCTCAAAAAGAAAAGGGAGATGACCCAAACAGATAAAATCATGAATGAAAATGGAATTATTACAACCAATCCCTCAGAGATACAAGCAATTATCAGGGAATACTATGAAAAAATATATGCCAACAAACTGGACAACCTGGAAGAAATGGAAAAATTCCTAAACACCCACACTCTTCCAAAACTCAATCAGGAGGAAATAGAACTTGAACAGACCCAAAACCAGTGAAGAAATTGAATCAGTCATCAAAAATCTCCCAACAAATAAGAGTCCGGGACCAGATGGCTTCCCAGGGGAGTTCTACCAGATATTTAAAGCAGAGAGAATACCTATCCTTCTCAAGCTATTCCAAAACATAGAAAGGGAAGGCAAACTTCCAGACTCATTCTATGAAGCCAGTATTACTTTGATTCCTAAACCAGACAGAGACCCAGTAAAAAAAGAGAACTACAGGCCAATATCCCTGATGAATATGGATGCAAAAATTGTCAATAAGATACTAGCAAATCGAATTCAACAGCATATAAAAAGAATTATTCACCATGATCAGGTGGGATTCATTCCTGGGATGCAGGGCTGGTTCATCATTCACAAATCAATCAACGTGATACATCACATTAATAAAAGAAAAGATAAGAACCATATGATCCTGTCAATCGATGCAGAAAAGGCCTTTGACAAAATTCAGCACCCTTTCTTAATAAAAACCCTCGAGAAAGTCGGGATAGAAGGAACATACTTAAAGATCATAAAAGCCATTTATGACAAGCCCACAGCTAACATCATCCTCAATGGGAAAAACTGAGAGCTTTTTCCCTGAGATCAGGAACACGACAGGGATATCCACTCACACCACTGTTGTTTAACATAGTGTTGGAAGTTCTAGCATCAGCAATCAGACAACAAAAGGAAATCAAAGGCATCAAAGTTGGCAAAGATGAAGTCAAGCTTTCACTTTTTGCAGATGACATGATATTATACATGGAAATCCGATAGACTCCACCAAAAGTCTGCTAGAACTGATACATGAATTCAGCAAAGTTGCAGGATACAAAATCAATGTACAGAAATCAGTTGCATTCTTATACACTAATAATGAAGCAACAGAAAGACAAATAAAGAAACTGATCCCATTCACCATTGCACCAAGAAGCATAAAATACCTAGGAATAAATCTAACCAAAGATGTAAAAGATCTGTATGCTGAAAACTATGGAAAGCTTATGAAGGAAACTGAAGAAGATATAAAGAAATGGAAAAACATTCTGTGTTCATGGATTGGAAGAATAAATATTGTCAAAATGTCAATATTACCCAAAGGTATCTACACATTCAATGCAATCCCAATCAAAATTGTACCAGCATTCCTCTCGAAACTAGAACAAGCCATCCTAAAATTCATATGGAAGCACAAAAGGCCCCAAATAGCCAAAGTAATTTTGAAGAAGAAGGCCAAAGCAGGAGGCATCACAATCCCAGACTTTAACCTCTACTACAAAGCTGTAATCATCAAGACTGAATGGTATTGGCACAAAAACAGACACATAGACCAATGGAATAGAATAGAAACCCCAGAACTAGACCCGCAAATGTATGGCCAACTAATCTTTGGCAAAGCAGGAAAGAATATCCAATGGAAAAAAGACAGTCTCTTTAACAAATGGTGCTGGGAGAACTTGACTGCAACATGTAGAAGATTGAAACTAGACCACTTTCTCACACCATTCACAAAATAAACTCAAAATGGATAAAGGACCTGAATGTGAGACAGGAAACAATCCAAACCCTAGAGGAGAAAGCAGGAAAAGACCTCTCTGACCTCAGCCGTAGCAATTTCTTACTTGACACATCCCCAAAGGCAAGGGAATTAAAAGCAAACATGAACTACTGGGACCTTATGAAGATAAAAAGCTTCTGCACAGCAAAGGAAACAACCAACAAAACTAAAAGGCAACCAACGGAATGGGAAAAGATATTTGCAAATGACATGTCGGACAAAGGGCTAGTATCCAAAATCTATCAAGAGCTCACCAAACTCCACACCTGAAAAACAAATAACCCAGTGAAGAAATGGGCAGAAAACATGAATAGACACTTCTCTAAAGAAGACATCCGGATGGCCAACAGGCACATGAAAAGATGCTCAACGTCGCTCCTCATCAGGGAAATACAAATCAAAACCACACTCAGATATCACCTCACGCCAGTCAGAGTGGCCAAAATGAACAAATCAGGAGACTATAGATGCTGGAGAGGATGTGGAGAAACGGGAACCCTCTTGCACTGTTGGTGGGAATGCAAATTGGTGCAGCCGCTCTGGAAAGCAGTGTGGAGGTTCCTCAGAAAATTAAAAATAGACCTACCCTATGACCCAGGAATAGCACTGCTAGGAATTTACCCAAAGGATACAGGAGTACTGATGCATAGGGGCACTTGTACCCCAATGTTTATAGCAGCACTCTCAACAATAGCCAAATTATGGCAGCCTAAATGTCCATCAACTGATGAATGGATAAAGAAATTGTGGTTTATATACACAATGGAGTACTACGTGGCAATGAGAAAGAATGAAATATGGCCCTTTGTAGCAACGTGGATGGAACTGGAGAGTGTGATGCTAAGTGAAATAAGCCATACAGAGAAAGACAGATACCATATGTTTTCACTCTTATGTGGATCCTGAGAAACTTAACAGAAACCCATGGGGGAGGGGAAGGGAAAAAAAAAAAAAAGAGGTTAGAGTGGGAGAGAGCCAAAGCATAAGAGACTCTTAAAAACTGAGAAGAAACTGAGGGTTGATGGGGGTTGGGAGGGAGGAGAGGGTGGCTGATGGGTATTGTGGAGGGCACCTTTTGGGATGAGCACTGGGTGTTGTATGGAAACAAATTTGACAATAAACTTCATATATTGAAAAAAAAGTTAGCTTTACACTCTACTGTAGTCTATTAAGTATACAATAGCATTATGTGTACAAAAAACAAATAAAATGTAATTTATTGCTAAAAATTGCTACCCATCATGTGAGCATTCAGGGAGTTGCAACCCTTTTGTGGGTGGAGGGTCTTGCCTTGATTTTGATGGCTGCTGACAGATCCTGATCAGGGTGGTGGTTGCTGAAAGTTGGAGTGGCTGTGGCAATTTCTTCAAAAACAAACAAACACAAGCAACAGTGAGGTTTGCCAAATCAATTCACTCCTTTTTTCTCCATTTTTCTGTAACATGAGATGCTGTTTGATAGCATTTTACTCACAATAGAATTTTCAAAGTTGGAGTCAGTTCTCTCAAACCCTGCCACTGCTTTACCAAAGAAATTGATGTCAAGTTCTAAATCCTTTTTTTTATCATTTCAACAATCTTTACAGCATCTTCACCAGGAGTAGATCCCATCTCAAAAAACCCCTTTTTTTGCTCATCCTAAGACTCAGCTTCTCATTTACACAAGTTTTATCATGAGATTGCAGCCATTGAAAAGCAAACCAAACATAAGAATAATGAAACAGTTTCAAATACTTTGAGGATGACCAAAATGTGGCAGAGACATGAAAGAGCCAGTGTTATTGAGAAAAAATGGCAACTGATAGACTCGCTAGATGCAGGGTTGCCACAAAGCTTCCATTTGTAACAAGGGCAACAGCTGCAAACAAACTAAAATGACATATGCCTGTACTTTCAAAGAATCCTGTACTTTTCCTGTGTGGCCTTTTTCATGATTATATAATTGTGCAATGGGCTGTTTCATGTCTGTCTCTCTCCCCACAGTGTGAGATGTGTGAAGGCAGGGCCTGGCCCACAAGTGCACGGTCACTAATCCTAATACTGTTGCATGCATCCTAGTGTTTTGTTTGTTTGTTTTAATATTATTGTGGTTGGGGCGCCTGGGTGGCTCAGTCAGTTAAGTGCTACTCCGGATTTCGTCTCAGGTCATAATCCCATAGTTCCTGGGATGAGCCCAGTGTCAGGCTTTGTGCTGACAGCATGGAACCTGCTTGGGATATATTCTCTCTCTCTCTCTCTCTCTCTCTCTCTCTCTCTCTCTCTCTCAAAAATAAACATTTTAAAAAATAATTGCTGTTGGTTGTATGAATGAGTAAATAAATAAGTGGGTAAATATTCTGTGCCCTCGCACTTAAAACTAAATAGAATTATATTTAAAAAATAAGTACACGGGGAGAGAAAAGTATATGACTTGACTTTTTTCATCCTTATCTCTAGGCCACTAGTGTTTAGTTTTTTAAAATGCATTCTGTATACAACACCTGGACTGATCAAGCTAACTACATTTACAGTGAAGTCAAGCGTCCTTCAAAACCCCCAAAGTATCACCTTAGTTTTGACAAACTCACACACACACACACGTTCAACAACTGCCTTAGCCTATCATGTATGGCACTTTGTGAATAGTCATTTATTTACCTCTCCAGCTATATCTGAAGAATCTCGTCAGCTCCAAACAATCTTAGATATTCTGGGAATTAACTTTCTTATATACCATATGTTACTTATTGCCATTTTCCCCTCTGCTTAGAAACCCATCCTGATTTCTACTCTGAGTTCATGTGTCCTAACTTTCCAAAGTTCAATTTTGACATCATTTCAAGGATGACTTCTCTAAGCTCCCAAGCTGCAAAAATGTGCACTTTTTGTATTCCCATTAACACGTGCTACCTTTATTTTGGCACTTATAACAAGTCTTAAAATGATCTGTTTGTGTCTCTAAGACTTCAAGTCTCTTAAAGAAAGGGTCCTATCTTATTCATTTTTGCCTTGAAACATCCAAAGTCAATGTTTGGTGTTGAATAAATATCTCCATAAAAAATTATAACAAATTATCATCAAAGAGTCATTTGACCTTTCACTAGGAGGAAAGTTTGTCTACAATTTCAAGTGATATCCAAATTATCCTGAGATGCTTCTTTGATGAATTGCCTCTTTTTCTCACTTTTTAATGAGAATATTTAAATTGTAAACTCTAGTCTTTTTTTATTTCTTATATTTAGGTGTATTTCACTTTAATTATTCATTAATTAAAAAAAAAACTTTTCTGAGCATTTACTCAGTTCTACACACTAAGTCAACTTTTTTTTTTTTGTCACTAGGAGATGAAATGCATAATCACGGACATAAAGGAATTCAGTACTTAAATAATTAAAATAGGGTAAGAATGCTCTAATACAAGTAAGGATTTGGAAGAATGAATATAGCTAGCGGTTAAGAGCTAAAAAAGAATTGGGGTGCCTGGGTGGCTCAGTCGGTTGAGCATCCAACTCTTGATATCAGCTCAGGTCATGATCTCATTGTTTGTGGGTTCCAGCTCTACACTTGGCAGTGAGCATCCTGCTTGGGATCTTCTCTCTCACCCTCTCTGCCCTTCCCCACTGCACACACACATTCTCTCTCTCTCTCTCTCTCTCTCTCTCAAAATAAATAAATAACCTTTAAAAAAAAGGAGCTAAAAAGAGTATTCCAGATGAGGGAAACAGCATATAAAAAGTTATGGAAGTAGCTTTGAGCATTGTGAATTTTGAAATTACAAATTGACTCCTTAAAGTTCCTTGTCTTTTTAGATGTCCACCAGATAGCCTCACCCTCTAATTTAAATTCTAGGAGGTCCAAAGTCTTCTAAAAGATGTCAGTGAATTTCTTGGACCAGGAGGTGGAAACTTAATGTCTAATAGTTAACTCTGGCTTTAAATCTTGCTTTCTGATTATCTGGATTATGTTGATGTTACATAAATTCAAGTAGACACTGTCCTCTAAACAAACAAACAAGCAAACATACAAACAAACAAAAATGGTTTTTAAATCTAAAGTTGATAACTTCAGTTAATCTTCTGGGTAATTTGGGAAAGGATGTGAGCAGTCTACATCAAAGGTAGACAAACAGTTTGAAACTGAGTAGAACATACTGTTATATGTTAAATCCTATGGACAACTAGTTTCCCCCGTCTTTGTCACGACACACCATCCATCTTTTTCTTTCTTTCTGTTCTTCCTACTTCTACCTCCCTTTCCCTCATCAATGTCCCTAAAACACTATGGTTTCTAGATATATTGTGCATAGTAATTCATCCCATTCTTGCCTACCACCTGACTGATCTCTTTCTTACTGGAAAACTAGGTTCAATTATATTTTCTTTTATTTTTCTCAAAAAGAAAACTGCGTCATTAATTCATACAAATCATTTCTATTACTGGTTTCATGCCATTTGTGTTCTCATCCTTATACCAGTAGGGTGACTCAGTGAAACAAAGAGCAGGGAGAAGCAGCATTGTATGTAAACTTGACCTTCGTGACTAGGTGAAATTATGGACAGCCAAGAACTGGAAAAAGAAAAATAAAGAATTTTCTTGTTTTAGTTGTGACTTGAAAAATCTGTACACTGTATTTCTCACTTTTAATAGGAATTGCATTTGCAGGGTTTTAATCAAATTTATCTGATCCTGTGGAGTCTGCCTTTTGCTGATTTTAATTCTGTCCTTTTCACGGCATCTCCTCTGTTTTCCGGTTTTCTGCTTTGGGTTCATTTCATTATTATTCCGCATTTATATGCTTCCTTTCAGTGAGACATGGATTAGACTTCCCATTGTTATGCAGATGACGCTCAGATGTATTTGAAGATTAGTCCTAATTGTTACTCCACTTCTGGCACTTTATCAGCTTCTCATGAAGACATAGGGACTGGGATGTCCAATTAAATATTAATAAACAGAACTACTTATTGATAGTTCCAGACACTGATTTAGATAGGTTTTATCATTCACCTTCAGATGTGTGTGTTTGGTGGGGGGGGCGTGGGGTGGGTGGGTGTGTGCATGTTTCATGACCCAGAGTCCACAACCTGAGAATTGGGATTGATTCAGAGAGTAGTTTCTCTACCTGTTTATCAGAAGTCTAACAACAGGTATTTGATGTTTAGATAAATCAGCCTTTTTTAACGTAAATTATATTAAATACTATATTAATCAATTAAAGCGAAATAAAAACAAAATACAATTCTGGTGTATTGAAAGTGTTATAACCGTATTTCAAGTCACTAAATTCCACATGTTTGTATTTAGATTACTATGAAGTTAAACTTCCATGTAGGAATTCACTTCATAATAAAACCAACTCTGTGTGTGATCTTCCAAACTATTAGGAGTTTCCTTCTCGAAAAGAAAGTGCAAGAGAAATATAAAGTGTGGTTGAACAGAGTCCTTCTAAACATATGCCAAATATTGTGTAGGAAGACTAAACTTCTGACACTCAACCCAAAATCTGTACTTACTTAATGGAGTTCTATTTTCTATGTGGAAACTCCATAGTTCCTAGTGATGTCCATTAAGAGGACAGATGCTCTACGTCTAATGGTGTTTGTCTCACTTGTCTTATTTTCCTTTGTCCACTTTGATAATAGATTTCTACCACATTTCATCCAGTTTTTTAGAGCAAATCTTTTGTGATGTCAGTTGAAAATTAATTCCCGAACTCGTTTCATTTACTGGGTATTTTTTCCTCCCTAGATTACTAATTCCTTCATTTAAACTATTTTATTTTAATGCAAGAAGGATTTTTCACAACTTGGGAAATATTTATTTCGTTTAAGCTAATACAGCTCTAACTAGAACTCCTATAACTTATATCTTTGAAAATACTTAATTTCCTGAGCCATTTTATTTTCTGAGTCAATTTTTCATCAGTGCATTGTTTTATATTCAGAGCCTATACATCTGCACACATGAGATGATTTTTTTTTCCTCAAATGTCCTTAAAACATTTCATTTCAACCATCTCTTATAGTAATGGTCACATGTTAATTTTAAAAAGATAACGTCTTATGAAGTATTACTGGGGAAATGCACACCTTATTATTTTGTACAAATTCACCTTGATTTGATCAGAATGGGTTTGTTCTTTATAAGGTTTCTGCAAGAGCCATGGGAGAAAGGCTGCTAAATTACCAGAGAGGGGCAGGGAACAAAACTTAGAAATAATACAGCTCTTTTTCTATGTTACTTCCTAAGAATCACCTTCCCTGATCTGTTACCACTTCCATAGCATTTCTTGATCTATTACTCCAATAGCATCTTGTAACTCCAACATATATATTGGTGATTTTTACTTGTAATTTTATGAGTTTTTTTTTTTTTTTATTTTCATAAAGGACAATTTCCTGGTCTGGAACATATTTATAAAGATTATTCATCATCATGTAGAGGTCACTCATTTGATACTCCACCTAAGAGCTGTGATAAATAACTTGGATATTTCTTCCTTTAGTCAACATCCCTGCATTATGAAAGCCACTGCATCAGGAGTTAACAAACAGGGATGAAAAACTGGCCTTGTCCACAAAAGTTTATAAGTGTGTATATGTTTTAGAAAACAAAGCATGCCAGAGAATTCCCAAATAGTGTCACTCAAAGAAACAGTATGTCCTATCAGAAAGTTGATTCTACTAACTTCAATCATGTGATTGCTATAAATATTTTATTGCTGTGAAGTGCTTAAAATGTTTACAACTATTTCCTATCAGATCGCTAGCACTTAAACACCTTTATAGATGTTTTGTTCAAATAACGTGCTGGGAAGACTAGAGTCCGTACAGAACCCTGAGCGGAGGAATTAGGAATACTTCTCATACAAAGAAGTGGCACATCATCTTGGCTTTGTTTAAATGAAAAGAATTTCTGCAAGGGAATGTAAGAAGGAATCACATTTGAGACTTGGAAAACATTATAGAAATGAGTGGAAAATCATAAAGGGTGTGATATATTCAAAGAAGAACAAGAATTCTTTTCTGGCACAAGTTGAGTATCTACTGTATTAAATGGCAGAAGATTGTACTGGAAAAGAAATCTAGATCCTCATAGAAACAATTTTATATTTTGCATTAGGCAGTTTGTAAGTTATTCTATAGGAAACAGAGATCAAGGTTTTTAATGAAGTCAAGTAAGATAATCAAATCTGTATTTTAGAAAGATAAATATAGTAGCACTAAAGACGATGGAACACAGAAAGGAAAATGAGTATACGAAAGGAGTTAAGTAGCTATTTCTAGCTCAAGAAAGGATGATGATGAAGTACTAGGTATTGGGAAGAAAAGAAAAGGAAAATGGAATGTTTCAGATGAGAAATACATAGGTCTTGAAGGGTGCCTATGTATGGATGGGAGGGAAGTGGATGAAGAAAGGTATAATTAATTAAAAGCTTCTTTAAAACATTTTATAGAATGTCCAGCAGGCAGAGACACGATTACTCTAGAAATAGGAGATGGAAAAATTGGTGACGTAAATTTGAGAGCTATTTGTACATAAGTGACCATTGTAGCCTAGAAATGAATTAGATTAACTATTCAGGGAGACCATTGAACAAAGAAAAATGCCATTTAATCATTTTATAATTAAGCTACCTAAGGGTCAAATGAAACAAAACAAAACCAAGAACACAAGATATGGAGGGGCATCTGAGTGGCTCAATCACTTATGCATCCAACTCTGGATTTCAGCTCAGGTCATGATCTCAGGGTTTGTAAGTTCAAGCCCTGCACTGGGGGCCTTGTGCTGACAGTGCAGATCCTGGTTGGTATTCTCTCTCTCTCTCTCTCTCTCTCTGTCCCTCCCTGCTCATGCTTGTTCTCTTTCTCTTTCTCTCTCAAAATAAATAAATAAACTTAAATAAATACAAAGTATGGAGCATAATGATTTCAAACAATTAGGTAAGAATCAAGGGAGTTTAGGACTGTATAAGGGAAGGAAGATAATTTCAAACACAGCTTATCAGTTCTTTCCATTCTGCTAAGAAATCGTGTATGTGGAAAAAAATGAAGAAGTACTATTAGATTTAGCAATTAGAAGGTCATTTCTTGCATTGAGAAAGCAGTTTTGATAACAAAATGAGAGAAGGCAACTATAATACTTTCAAAAGTGAATAAGGGAGAAGAATATGGAATAGTACACATAGAAGATTCGTAAGATATTAAAGAGCAATGATCTTACTTATATGTGGAACCTGAAAAAAGACTAAATCATAGAAACAGAGAATAGAATTGTAGTTGCCAAAGTCAGGGCCAAGGGTAGTGGGAAAAATGGGGAGGTGTTGGGTAAAGAATACATTTTCAGTTATAAGATGAATAATTTCTGGGGATATAATATACATTATAGTTATTATACTTAATAATAGTGTGTCGTGTACTTGAAAGTTGCTAAGAGATTAGATCTTAAATGTTACCCCCCCCACACACACACACACAAATAGTAATTATGTGAAATGATGGAGGTAACTAACCTTCCTGTAATCATTTTACTGTGTATCAAATCATCACATCATACACTTTAAACTTACACAATGTTGTATATCAATTATATCTCAATAAAGTGGGAGGAAAAGCCAATTATTGAATACTCAGAAATTTTGTGAGGCCTTGATAACCTGTGGTAGCTTAAAATCAGCTAAGATGGGACTATATATACCATGGGAATTGAAAGAGAGACAGAGACAGAGACAGAGAGAGAGAGAGAGAGAGAGAGAATGAGAGGCAAGAAAATGCTGTAGTCAGCATAGAAGAGTTACAGGAAATTAGGTAGTAAGTGGAGAAAAGGAAAAATTGGTAACTGATGTTGAAGGAAGAAAAAGGAAAAGTAACCATTTAATCCTCAATGGTTTAACCACAAGATATAAATTTCAAGTTATCTGGAAGAGATTTATGCTAAAATATAAGCTAAAGTGAAAAAATAGTAAAGAAAACTTTATTTAACAAACTAGAGACACCCTTGGTGATAGGAAAGTAAGACTTGGAGTTGAAAGAACCTGAGCTGTAATCCTGACTCTGCTATTTATTAGCTGAGTGATCTTGGGGAAGTCAAGCAAATTTTGGGACCTCTAAATGGATCTTTAAGGTGGCAGTGAATATGGGCACCTGGGCAGCTCAGCCAGTTGAGCATCTGATTTCTTGAATTCAGCTCAGGTCATGATCTCATGGTCATGGGATAGAACTCCGTGTTGGGCTCCACACTGGGCGCTCTCTCTCTCTCTCTCTCTCTCTCTCTCTCTGCCCCTCTCCCCCCCTCAAAATTAATAAATAAACATTAAAAAAATAAAGTGGTGATGATAATAACTATGTAAAGTCTTAAGTGCACTGAAAATATGTGTACCTCAAAAAAAAAAAGAAAATATATGTACATCATTTAAAAATACACTGAACTATTATTGATGAGTTGGAGAAGGAGGACACATGCAGGATTTTAATGGAATGGGGCAAAGAGATGCAAATCAAAACCAATGCCAACAAGAAACATGGTGACCAAGAAGGAAGAGAAGGCACAGATGTAGTGCAGCCACTCACTCTTTTTAAGTGGAAGAAAGAAGGGTTGGAAAACTGAAGAAGTATTACAACATTTAACTTTTGTGGGAATTTATTAAAATTACCTCAGTGCAGCTCTTTTTGTAGCCTGAATGGTCTAATTCACAGTTATAAGAACAGCAAAGGTAGTTTTAATATTGATTTCTCAGTTAGTCTCAAGTCCTAGGATACTTAATAAATAGGATTGAAAACACTATCTGGATGGCTTAATCAATCCATGGCTTTATTTCTTTCTTTTTGTAGATTTTTATTAACATGATATTGCATAAATACACCTCTCCCTAATTAAGCTAACCTATTTACAGTCAGAGGATAATTTATAATGCCTCACACTTTTATTCATAGTTAGTTTTCAGTGAATGTTGAAAAAATATTGAGCTTGTGAATTTTCGAGTATAAAAAATAGTCTCACTTTGATAAGTGACAGAACGCCCTAATATGTATTTCAATGTGGCTGTAATTGTGCAATTTTGAATTTAAAGTCTGTTTGCAAAGCACTGTATTGCTAAGACTTTGCATGAGGCATAGGCTCACTTTTAAAATGCAATTTCTTTTTTAGTGAAGACATGTGGCTCTAATCTTCAAGGACCAAGTGGAACCTTTACGTCTCCCAACTTTCCATTCCAGTATGACAGCAATGCACAATGCGTCTGGGTCATCACAGCAGTGAATACAAATAAGGTAAGGTAGAACCATCTGTGGCAGGAAGCAGAATCATAAAGACACAGAATCATAAAGACAAAGGCAAAGAGATCATGAAGAAGTGCAGGAAAGAAAATTCGTATCTAGAGTATGATTTCTGCCAATACTTTCTACTTCTCCCTTATCCAAATGTAAACTTATATGAGAATTTGGAAAAAATCAATCTTTAAATAACACAACTCTCCTCCTGGTGACTAACGTAAGTGACAACACATTAAAATTGTAGATGAATGTTTTCTGAGACTTTTTTTTGAAGTTGTAAGTATGTATTTTTTTAAAGAAGCCATGAATAATGGCTTTTTGCTTCCTATCTTTTCTGCTTGACGTATCATTCAGATATATCGTGTTTTGGCACAAAGCTGCCTTTTCTTTCAATGTTTCTCTTAGTACTATACATCTCACAGCTACTCCTTATTATAAAAAGTAGCTTTTATTGTGGTCTCCACTCAGAGAAGATTCACATTATGGGTATTTCAAAAGGTTAGATTGTCTTTCTGTTTGACTATAAATGAGTAATACATCTAAACATGCATGTGCCACAATACTTCAAATAAGAATATTATGCTGAACGAATGTAAGAGGAGATGAAAAAAACAGCTAGTTTTCCTGTCTTCTCTCTATCCTCCTTCTCCTTGGAAGAATACAGAGAGTACCTAACTAGACAGAATCAGAATTCCTCTCAGATTGTTTGGTATCTTTTCTGGGTTAGTGAAGGAAAGTTTGGTAGTAGAGCCAATAAAACTGGTTCGGATGGTAGTTCAAATACTGACTTACAATTTGCTGATACCTTTGATCAAGTTATTTAACCTCCCTATAATTCTGTCTCTTTATCTATAAAAATGGGGATATTAGGAGAATGCATTTCACAGTGCTGTAAGAAATAAGTGAGGTAATGACTACAGAGTGCTTAATATAGTAAGGACTTAAAACACATTAACTCATTGTTATTAGATAAAGTGTATACTGCCTGCCAGAATGTTTTATGTTCATGAATCGTTATCCTAAGGGCAGCAGCATGGTTTTAAAAATCAATTCAGTGGTCAGTTACACTTGCCTCATAGGCAAGCCCCGATTTATGAATCAGAACTAGATCAGAAGGCTTCTGCCCCAAACTAACTGTGTAAACTTGGGAAACTCACTAAATCTAACCTTTCCTCTATATAAAGAAACTATTTTGCTCACCGAACCTGTGCCGTCAGTTCAATTGAACAAATATTTTATTTGTCAGATATCTTCTCTGTATGAATTATGGGTTGTTGAAATATTTTAAAAAATCATGTAATACTTGAAAAATAAACTTGCATTTATTGAAGTCTTAGCAACATGCCAGATACTATTCACAGCACTTTTTATGAATTGTTTAATCCTCTTAAGACTCCCCTGTGAAGTAGATACTTTTATTGTCTGCGTTTAACATGGAGGCTGAATAACTTATCTAAGATCACATAGCTGGCAAAGGTCAGAACTGTGTACTTCTTAAGATATGTGTTATTACAAGGATGTACCTCACACTAAGGTGCTGTAAGTGTCTTACACCAAGATAAGCGTGAAGTAAATTCATTATAAAGTATGGAACAAACACATTATATTAATCTTGCATTGAGATAGAAATCTTGTTGTGTCATGATAATTACCTGTAATTGTCATCAAAATGTGGTAATTATCTCCTGTTCAATGAGATGTCTGCTTTGCTAAGCTTAATTCATTCTCATTTACTGAGATACCTGAAGTTTCACAGAGGTCATCACATTTCCCCTTGTTTATCTTACCCAATCTACCAAACTTTTATCTCTTCTTTTTCTTCTAAAAAAATCCAATTTATTTTCTAAGGAGGACATAATTACTTTCATTTCTTTGCTATTTTTATCAAGTACCTGACTAAGGACATTATTTTTTGATCTGTTGGTTTACCTCTATTTTAAGATATCCTTATAGAAATTGGTTTTCAAGCATTTTTCACCATGACCCGCAGTTAGAATTTTTTTTTTTACACTGTGGCCCAATTCACTCACGTACACACAATGCCACAAAATAGTATTTTCCCTTAATATGTGAATTCACTTCTCTATTTTTTATTCTAATCTATATTGACCTATTTGTTTTTAAAATATGGGTCATGCCTCAATAAATTTATTTCATGATACACTAACAGGTTATAACACAGTTTGAAAAATCCTGTTTCGCTTCTATAGATTCTCACATCAGATCTTTCAGGAAGGCGGTCACTGGCATAGAACATGGGCATACAGCTTTCCTAGTTGGTATAAATCTCAATTAACCAAGATGCTTAATACCTCAATATCTATAATTTTCTTCAAATATCATTGTACCTGTTTTTCTTTATGTTTGATAGTTTTAAAAGCAATCATGGTGTTCTAATTGTCCAAACCACAAATATGATTGGTGGAAAAATCTCTTGAGATTTGAAGCTGGATTAAACTGAATGGAACTGATTTCAAATCCATACTGTCCCTCTTAGTAGTTACACATTTGTAGACAGGCATGATCTTTGATTCCTCTGAACTAGTTTTTCTTTTTCCTCTATTAGAAATAATAATATTATATCATAAAATTATTATACTGATTAGATAAGGAAACATGAAATGGCTCGTTCAAAATAGGATCATTTTAAATGACATCTATTTTGCCAAATGTTGCTGTCTCATCAGGAAACGTGTTTGTCTTTAGTTATTTGTTACATTTAATTGACGTGTTGATGCAGAAAAAAAATGTCACTATATACCATTTTCTTCCACATTTGATTATGCGATGATTAATTTATAGGTGACTAAACATTATAGTCATTTTTTATTTCTCAGTACAAACATTGCCATTAAGCTTACTAAACATAAAATATAATGACTGAGCATTGCAATGTTAAAGTAATATATGTTTTTAAGGTTACTTTATACCCCTTCCACAAGCTTCTGTAAGGGAATATTTCCTTTAATCTTAGAATTTCAATGATGAACATAATTGAGGGCTTCTTCACCACAACAGCAAATCAGAATATTAGAAGAAATACTTTAAACTAGCCTGGTTATTGAATTGATTTTTCTTCTTGCAATACAATATGCATTTAACATTAGCTCCATGTGTGAAGTAAATACTTCTCTGTCTTGAGCTTTTCCTTAACTTGTATGAGGAGGATCTTCCTTGATTTCAGTTGTCTCGTGCATTTGTCTTCAGTCTTTTGTATGTGTGTGCTGGAATACACGAACAATTTCCAGGGTGTGTGTATGGGCGGGCGGGGGGGACGGGGGGGGGGGGGCAGAGCTGAACACCGTTTTCAAGTATTCCACTTTTTAACAGAGTCCAGCTTAAGTACCTACTTCTATCTGTTTGTTCTCTTTTATCACTTTCCTTTTCGTGATTGTCTTTCACGGTTTCAAAAGAAAGTCACATATTACTTTTCCAGCTGAAATGAGTGTAAATAAAATTCTAGCGATCCAGAGTAGAAAATTCTATGTGCATATAGTTCCTGAGGGGAGAGTCTTTGAGATCAAAGCAAAAAATAGATTCACTAAGAAATATTTGAAGAAGACAATACCTTATTTCATCTACAAAACAAACTTACAGAAAGTCCCCTCTTTTTATCTCTTAATGTACGTTCACGTGTATGTTTGTGTATATGCATATGTATTATCTATCCACCCACCTATCCTTTAATCTATCTGTATCTCTGTATATCCTAGAATTAGAATTTACAATACATAGAATTATAGAGTAACCTGAATTGAAACACAAAGTCTGGTTTATTGGACACATAGAATTCCTAATTTGTCTGATTGATATTACAGTCTTTGCAATTATAATATACAGTGGACGTTTTCTAGAAATTAAATGGACTAATGTTAACAAGATTTTAAGGAAACTATATTTCAAATATTTATAAAATTATAGTATAGTAGAACTTGCATATTTTGCAGCTATTCACACTTAAAAAGAAAAAAAAAAGATGTCCATTTGAAACTATAGGAGAGGGGTGTCTGGGTGTCTCAGTCAATTAAGTGTCTGACTTTGGCTCAGGTCATGATCTCACGGTTGGTGAGTTTGACCCTCGCATTCAGTTCTGTGATGACAGCTTAGAGCCTGGAGCCTGCTTCAGATTCTGTGTCTCCCTCTCTCTCTGCCCCTCCCCTGCTTGTACTCTGTCTCTCTCTCTCTCTCTCTCTCTCTCTCTCTCTCTCTCTCTCTCAAAAATAAACATTTAAAAAAACGTTTTAACTGTAGGATAAAGTAGTTGTCAAAACTCTTTGATCTATGTCTTGAAAAATTTTTGGAGGCTGTCTACAAGAACACTGTCCAATAGAAATATGTGAGGGGCGCCTGGGTGGCTCAGTCAGTTAAGTGTCCAACTTCAGCTCAGGTCATGATCTCACGGCTCCAGAGTTCAAGCCCTGTGTCTGGCTCTGTGCTGACAGCTCAGAGCCTGGAGGCTGCTTTGGATTCTGTGTCTCCCTCTCTGTCTCAGCCCCTACCCCACCCCCTCTCTGTCTTTGTCTCTCTCTCAAAAATGAATACACATTAAAAAAAGAAAGAAATATGTGAGCCACATATATAATGTTAAATTTTCTAGTAGCTACAGTTTTAAAAGATGAAATTAATTTTAATGTCATATTTTATTTAACCTCAATATTATAATTTCATGTAATCAGGACACAATTATCAATGCAGTAATTTACCATCATTTTATTTCATTTTAAATCTTTGAAATCTGGAATGTGCTTAATACTTAAAGGATATCTCAGTTCAAATGAGTCACATTTCTAGTACGCAATAGCCACATGTTGCCGGTGGCTACCATATTGTTCAGGGAAAATACTGAACGTCACCATGGAGAGTTTGATTCTGTTTTAGGGAATATGAGGAGATAGTGGTTAGTGGTTGGTCTTCAGGAAAATAAACATCCCATTGCAAGGCAATTGCCTCATGTGAAGTTTTGTAGGGGCTTCAAGGAAAAGCAAGAAGGATGCCTCCATTGGCAAGCTGGGATTTTAGCTGTTCCTTACTTCTATGAACTACCCCATATCTTTATCTAGTTATGTTATTATTATTATCTTTTTACTTAAGTCAGCCAAAATAGGTTTCTATTAATTGTCACTAAGGAACCCTGAGGCAGGAAGCTAGTGATACAGTCATAATTTTTATTGTCTCTTGACAGTAAAGAATCTGTTGCAATATTTATCTCCCCAGTTTACTCTCTAATACATATCCTGCAAATTGATTATATTCTTATTTCTTCTATCTTCATCAATATTGGGATACAAAGGTTCTAGCTCTTGAAAACACAAGGTAATGTTGGGTACTTCTACTCTAATTTCTTGGATGTCTAATGACCTTTTGAGAAGTGGGTTTTCAAATGTAAACATAAATTAATAGTAAAGTCAAAATAGCTTTTTTTAATTAAATAGTTCTTCAGTATAAGGTACAGTTTTTTTTTCATTAATTAGATCTTCAGTATAATGTGCAGAACCAAGATAAAAATGTGTGGAATAGAATTCTTTATGGCTTTTTGGCCAGTTCATATTCTCACTTTAAAGCGACGTGTTTTTATCCACATTGGATGGCTATTTGTGAGAATAATACTGACGTCTCCAGGATGTCAACAAATCTCACAACTGACAAAATAAAATCCACTGGGAGGCCACTAATAACAAGATTAAATTGACTGAGCATAGAAGAATATAATTCAGAGAAAATAAAAACAGGCATGTGAGGTCGACTTCAGTCTAAATTTTAACTCTCACTAGTTTAGCAGAAGTCTAAATTATCAGAAGATATAAAATTGGTCATCAAAAGGATGTGAATTGACTGTGACTTTAAAAAAATATGGGATAACACTAGCCAAAAACACATTTTTTTTTGGTATTCCAGGACTATGAATACTTAATTTGTTTCTAAATTTGGCTCACAATTGTACCTCATGACTCAAAGAATACGGCTGACTATAACCTATGTATGGCAATGGCATGATTTTAAGTGTATATATTTAAGAACTCATGCTGGATATTCCTCACCTATTTAGAAATAACTTCCTTATTATTCTATGCAGAGGGATACTGGGCAGAGTTTTGATCTAAGAGTCAGAAACCCTGAATTCTTGTTCAAGTAATTTTGCATCTCCGAATCTCAGTTTCCTCATCTTCAACGCAGGAATAATTATCCTTGCCTGGCCATGTCATAGGAGTGTTGGAGGAACACCCGAGTCAGCAAACAATACGACACTTTGTACATGGGACATTATCTTCTAAATTTAATGTATTATGTAAATATTTATGCTACCCCTTATTCCAAAGACAATTTTAGGTGGATGACATCATCAAATAGATCATAATACATATGTTGAGATATGTTAAATAATTAAGGAGCTTTAAGCATAAGAATAGTACATAGCTCACAGTGGGTGCCCCGTTAACATTTATTGTATAAATAAAAGAACTAATGGGGCACTTGGGTGGCTCAGTTGGTTAAGCATCTGACTCTTGATTTCTGCTGAGGTCATGATCTCAGGGTTTGTGAGTTGGAGCCCCATGTGAGGCTCTGTGCTGACAGTATGGAGCCTGCTTGGAATTCTCTGTCTCCCCCTCTCTCTCTCTCGTCTCACGTCTGCATGCATGTGCTCTTTCTCAAAAATAAGTAAACATTAAAAAAAAAAGAACTAATGGACAAGAATAAGCAATGCATATGGAATATTTGAGAAATTATTAGGCATTTGTATCAAGCATAGTCTAAAGTTAGTGCACAACGAATGGCAAATATTTTGGTGGCAGTTATACTGCTTTATAAATAAATGTTAACTCTATAATATTTTTAGTAATATTTATACATGCATATTATTTTCTCAAGTGCTAACATAAAGCATACTTATTGGACTTTTCATATAGTTCTGATAAAATTTTACTGTAACATTTTATATTATTTTGACACAGGTTTCTGTTGAAGTGACATGATAGATGGGACACCTGTCTCAAACTTAGATGCAGGTCAAGAAGGACAACCTCTTCTAATAGGAAATCTTATCCCTTTCTAGGCAGGTCATTTCATTCTACTGTTTATTTCAAGAATAAGTCGTCAGGGTCTATTTTATGATGTGGTAATATAATTAAATTGTGAAATATTTTATTCATATACCCAGTACAACATTTAAGTCCATGTTTTTTGTTTAGATCCATTAAAGACCCATTCAGTGCTCCTCCCCATAAACTCTTCAGGCATCAGAATACACCCTGACTTCCACCCGAAACACTAACATCAAAAGCCTTTCCATATTGTCACTGTTCCATCACTGCAGCTAGCCTCTTGCCACTTCGTTTAGCCTGCCCACTTACAGGCACTAGCTCTTTGTGCCAAAGAGTCAGAGCTTTGGGACCTGTGCCAAGCTTCAGTGCCAGGTCTGAGACCTCAGCCAGATATAGAAAGTGTCACTTTCCTGCAGACTTCAGCTGTCTTTTCTGCAAAAAACAGAGTCAAGACAAGGATTTATATGCAAGTGATATTTTAAGAAAGTGCACCAAGGAAACTATTAAGAGAGTGGGGAGAGCAGGACAGGAAAAAAGTTAAACAAGGGTGAAATTTCAGGCAAAAGCCAAGCTGTAGCTTGATCCTATGCCTGTGTAAATTATACATCAGACTTTGTTCCAACTCAGTACAAGGTAGCTGGACTATCTTTCTTCTCCACCCATAACTGGAGGCTAAGGGTTACCCAGGCCCTTCAGGGCTCATGAGTGGGCATAACAGTTCCCATAGACTGAAGGAAGCCTCCAGAAGACATATCTCTAGACATTTAGAGGCAAATGAATGTGGTGATAGAAAACAGATTACAGAAAGGACCAGAAACATTTGCGGGTAATCTGGATGGAGCACTGACAGTATCTGCTAGAGTTGAGGAGGAGCTAATGGGAGCCAGCCTCAGGTAACAGTTCAGAACAAATCAAAGCCAAGTGGGTGGTCCTACCAAGTCATGATTCAGAAAGAACCCAGGAGTAAAGTACAGATCTTGGCATAAAGCAATAGGTTGGAAACCAGGGAAAACAACTAGAAGATTCCTCAAGCCTGGACAAGTGTCTGTTTACCATTTGTAGGGTATCCTAACCTTGGAAGTAAGGGAGCTGTCAAAGGCATTGACCTTTATTTTCCCTCCTCATGACCGAGTCATACCTGTACAGCACTTGCCAATGAAATGTGTTGTGTCAAATGGTTTATTTAGTTGAAATTTTTATTTGAAATGAATTAGTGCAAGCACAATGAATAGTTGTCTATAAATAAATATCATTAAGTAAAAAACAAAAATAAATATTCTGAAATGTAAAATGAGTTATCCTTGGATAGAGGACCTCAGTTAATTTTTTCCTCTTTAATTTTATGCTAACAAAAATTCTGTTAAATTTCAATCATATGTTATATTTTATAATAAAGATGAGTAATAAAGATTAGTAAAGTGAAAAAGAAAGAATAGTAGTTAACTAATTGACATTATTGACTACTTCCTGCTTCTTGAAACTCTCTTCCCTTGACTTCTTTATGCTCTGATTTCCTTAATTTTTTCCTTCTCAATCTTTTCCTGGTATTCATCCTTTCCGCCATTTCCTTAAAATTCAGTTTCCTCTATGTCCTGAATTTAAATATTTTTTCATTCTGTATTCTTCTCTTCCTTCACAAGTCTAAATAAAATGTCCAGTAGATTCAATATAGCTCATTAGTGTGCCTCAAAGTTGATTAACTCTCTCTCATCCAAGTTTTCATTATTTCTCCTATGAATTATCAACCAACTTCCCAACTGTAGAATCTTTCTCTCATTTTGATGCCTATCAACAAATCCGCTGTGAATTTGTATTCCAAAATGAAATGTTATCTCCTTTCTTGGTAAAATATTTAAATAGATCTGTACAGCTTCATGGATGAATCCATCAACAACTTGAACTTCTCTTATAGCTCAAGGCCCATGACCCAACACTTTACACCAGTGCGTTACCAGAACCCTCTAGTTTGGGGGACATACTGCTCTCTATACTTCCCTGCTCTGCACCTCTCTTAACTCCTGACCCAGTTTATTCCTGGCCATTCTTTAGGCCTCAACTCATGTTTCACTGTTCATGGAATCCTTTCCTGTCCTCCCACCTAGATTGACTTAGGATCCTACTCTGCATACTGGTTCACCAGTTGTCATATTATATTGTAATTATCTGTTTGCTCATCTGTTTTCCTTAGTGTCACACTTAGTAACAAAAACCACTTTTGAATCATTGCATCCTTAACTCTTAATATAATAGCTGTTTTGTAAAAGTTATTGAAATGAATATTTTTTGAAAGAACTGATGAAATATTTCTAGGTAAAAATCTCACTGGTTTATTTATATTTGTTAGCTCTTCCTAGGAATTTCTCTGATTCTTCAGAAAAAAAAAGGAGGCAAATTATGCAAAATACAAAATAGTTTTATTTAGATTATTTTTTCACTCCTCTTCCCACTGCTAATGGTTGGGCATCCCTAACACTTTAACCTCAATATTATAATGGTTTTTGAGTGATATGCTTAATCAGAACTGTGCTACATGATAATTAAGCTTAAATATTAAATGATTCACATAAATGGTGACAATTTGTATACTAAATGCAGCCAAATAAAGTCTTTTGGGGGTTGGCATAGAAGAAAATAGGAGACTGGACAAAGAAATCCTTAATTAAAAATACCAGGATATACAGACTTAATAAGGATTAGGTTTGGCTTTCAAAGACAGAAACCCCCCCAACAAGAGAGACTTGAGCAAGATAGGTATGTGGTCTATAACTTCTGATGGCTCTACTCCAGGAATTCCTCAGGGACTTAGGCTAATTACTACTCTACCATTCCAGGGTATGGCCATTGCCCTCAAGTTCCAGTATTGTGTCTCAGGCTTCAACATGGTGTCTCACACATTTCAGGAAGCAAGTGATAAAAAGGACGGCAAAGGACAATTGCAAGCTGTTTCTTAAGAAAACTTTCTAGAATCTGTGCTACACACACACACACACACACACACACACACACACACACACACACCTTTTTACCATAGTTGAGTAACATGATCATACTCAGCTGCAAAAACGATAGAAAATATGGTCTTTATTTAGGGTAACTTGGTACCAGCTAGAAACGCTACCGCCATGGAAGATGGGTAATAGGATGTTTGGGAAAGGTATGACATTCTCTGTTACAAAACTGGTATGTTAGGCCCTATTCTAAGCTCTGTTTATGTATCATCTCATTTAATCCTCCCACTAACTGTATGAAGTAGTTGGTCTAGACATAGTATGTCTATTTTATATGTGTAAAAACAGGTTTAGAGAACTTAAGTGACTTGTCTAATTTGAAGGGTGAGTGAGTGGCCACACTAAGCAGTACTTACAAGAGTTATGATGGTTGGGTGATATGATGGTCATGACTATTGCTGCTGTAGCAAATTACCATAAACTTTGTGGCTTAGAACAACGCATATTTGTTGCCTTACAGTTCTGTGGGTCAAAAGTTCAGTACAGGTCTCACTGCAATAAAATTAAAATGTCAGCAAGCTATGTTTCTTTCTGGGCGCTCTAGGGAAAAATGTTTCTTATTTATTTGTGTTGTTGGAAGAATTAAATTCCTGTTGATTGTAGGGTCAAGTGCCCAGTTTTTTGTTTGTTTGTTTGTTTGCTTGCTTGTTTGATTTGTTTGGTTTTGGGTTTTTTTGTTTGTTGTTTTTTTGTTTGTTTGTTTTGTTTTGTTTTGTTTTTGGCTCTCAGTTGAGAGACGGTCCCAGCTGCCTTCTTCCATCTTCAAATTCAGCAAAGGTGGTCTAGTCCTTCTGATATCACATTTCTCTGTCATACTCTTCTGCCTTCTTCCTCTATTTTTAAGGACTTGTGTGATTAGATTGGGCCCACCTGGGTAATCTAGGATAAATTTTCTATCTCAGAAGCCTTAACCTTAATCACATCTGCAAGTTCCTTTTTAACATGTGAAGTAATTGATTCACAAATTTCCTGGATTAAGTCATGGATCCCATTGGGAGGTCAATATTCTGTCTACCACAGGTGGAATGAGGAAGCGCAAAGAAATTGGGGAGCATAGGGCTTTTAAAGGATGGTGTCTTCATCCAGCAAAATAGAGCTACTCTAATTAATATTCAAAATGTAGGAAAGTGATAAAGGCAAACTTTGAAATCTTTGAATTATGTCCTACTCTTTTTCTTCCCAGAGAGATCCCTTTATCTATAGACAGATTTAAATATCTTTCAATTGTTTTAAAATTCTATGCCATTCCTATTTCACACCTTTCACTCTCTTTCCCTAGCAGGGGATTATACTAGGATTATAGGAAATAGGGTGTGCATTCAGTTGTTAGTGTACAAAATTGTGGTGTGTATCCAGCTACTGTGGCAATTTTGAGACATAGTATTTCATTCAAGCAAAGAATTCCTTTCCTCCTTCTGAAACTCTTCTAACCATCACGGTCTTTAATGGTGAAAAACACAGGCAGAAAAGGAGAAGGCAGTAAAATAGAAAATAAGTAAAGAAGAATCTTTTGTGTAGGAGAGACATTAAAATGTCTCTAAACTAAACCACATACTTATAGCATCTATTCATTAAAGGGTCAGCCCTTTAAATATCATTCATCTCAAGGAAGAGTTATGGAATGAGCAGTGTTCTTCCATAATAATGAGAAAGAGAGGGATGGTTATGAGTGAGCATGGTAACATCTCTACAACAACAAATATTTAACAAGTATTTGCTGTTGAATAGCTGGTGTAAATATCTATCTGATCAGCAAATATTGTTGGCAATTTTACATTATAAAAACCACCTATGATATAATGAATTATTAAAACAATATTTCCTTATTTAAGTAAAGTAGTCTTTATTTATAGTTTACTGTAAGCAAGACGCTGTACTGGCTATAAAAACACTTAACCTGAGTCTGCTCATAGCTTCTGAGTGAATCTTAATAACTTTCTAAAGAGGCAATAATATGGCACAGTCTTTAAGACCATATCCCTTTTTAATCGCATAAGTTATAACTGTTTAAAATTTGTTTTTCTTGTTACAACCATCATTTTCCTGATGTATTTTTTGTAAATGAAGGCATGAAGAAGTATAAAGAAACAGAACATAAAATCTCTCTTCTTGGGTAGGCTATATATTTATTCTATGAAGCATTATATTTCTCTTATTCTTAAAATTAATATTTTAATAACTCATTTCTTTGTCACATGCCTTCTAGTTAATTCCATAATTATATGACCAATATTCTAGATTGCATTTTTACCAAAGTTAGGTGCAGCTTCATTTTAACATCTTGAAAACTGAAGCAACACAG